>NC_057720.1:81272817-81286107 GCF_004010195.1 Chiloscyllium plagiosum | reverse complement strand
GGAAGGAGACCAGAATTGCATGCAATATTCCAACAGTGGCCTAAGCAATGTCCTGTACAGCCTCAACATGACCTCCCAACTCCTGTACTCAATACTCTGACCAATAAAGGAAAGCATACCAAACGCCTTCACTATCCTATCTACCTGCGACTGGTCCTGGGCTGTAAACTTAGTGTAATTCTATATAATCTGATAATGACCAGATAGTCTAATTTTAACATAACTCGTGCAGAGTGGGACACCAGGGAGAAGTGTTTTGGAAGATAGTGCTGTAAGTTCCTTTACCTCGAACTGAGGAGGCACATGGGGCCTGGGGTTTAATGTCTCCACTGAAAGACAGTGCCTCTCACAATCCAGCAGTCCCTCCATACTAGGACTGGGAATGTCAGTAATGAAGCTGCAAAATAATGAGCTTGTGATCCAATATACAGTTCACAAAGTTACACAATGATACAGAACCACTCATGCAATCATGTCTTTGAAAGAACTTTCTAATTTATCCCACTCTCTTAAACTTTCTATCAAATCTCCAGAGTGGAGCTTCTCCCAATTTATCGTCGAGATTAGAGTGGTGCTGGAAAAGCACAGCAGGTCAGGCAGCATCCGAGGAGCAGGAAAATCGACGTTTCAGGCAAAAGCCCTTCATCAGGAATCTCCCAATTTATATCCACTTCCCAGCCCAGAGAGGGAAAGCTTCTCGCTGGACTGTGGGTTGACAACATGCCAGTGACTTAGCCCAGAATATTGTCATGAAGTTATAGAGATCTGGATGTGACTGGGGGCAGCTATTCTCGATTGTGCCCCCTCACAACCCCTTAAAGCTTGAACATCTCTATTGGCTTCCTTTTCAATCTCCTGTTTTGGGAGGGAGAACAATGAGAGCAAGAATACGCATTGTATGGAAAGAAAGCGACAAGAACTAGCACATCGGAGAAGTTCAGGTATCTTTAAACTTGAAATGACAAGTAATGAACCTGCAAAATAATAAGCTTGTAATCCTATGTACAGTTCATGGAATCATACAATGAGACAGAACTACTCAGGTAATCGTGTCTTTGAAAGAGCTTTCTAATTCATTCCCATTTTCTTAAATTTTCTATAAAGCTTTGTGCGTTTTTCATTTCAAATATTTCTTTAATTCCTGTTCACCTGCTATCAATGAAACTGCTCCAGCGCCCTTTCAGACAGTGCATTCCAGGTCAGAACTTAGTACTTTAAAAAATATTCCCTCATTTTCAATTTGGTTTTGTCAGCAATTTTCTTAAGTCTGTGCCTTTTGATTATACAGTATCTCTTTCTTCCAGCGACAACCAATCATAGAGTCATAGAGATGTACAGCATGGAAACAGACCCTTCAGTCCAACCCGTCCAGATATCCCAACCCAATCTAGTCCCACCTGCCAGCACCCGGCCCATATCCCTCCAAACCCTTCCTATTCATATACCCATCCAAATGCCTCTTAAATGTTGCAATTGTACCAGCCTCCACCACATCCTCTGGCAGCTCATTCCATACACGTACTACCCTCTGCGTGAAAAAGTTGCCCCTTAGGTCTCTTTTATATCTTTCCCCTCTCACCCTAAACCTTATGCCCTCTAGTTCTGGACTCCGTGACCCGAGGGAAAAGACTTTGTCAATTTATCCTATCCATGCCCCTCATAATTTTGTAAACTTCTATAAGGTCACCCCATAGCCTCCGACGCTCCAGGGAAAACAGACCCAGCCTGTTCAGCCTCTCCCTATCGCTCAAACCTCATCCTCTTGAATACCTCAATTAAATCTCCCCTGAACCTTCTCTGTTCTGAGGCAAACAACCCCAATTTCTGAAAGTCTGTCTCCATAACTGAAATCCCTCGTTGCTGGTTATGTTTTGGCTGATCTCTTTTGCGGATTCTCCAAGAGTGGCGCAACCCAGAAACACAATACTCTCAGTGAGGCCTAACCAGTGATTTATAATAGCTGAATTCTTGGTGTAGCCTTTTCAGTTTGCATGTGGTTTTGGGTACTTGTGTGGGTACTTGGCGTAATGATTGTCAAGCCTTTTCTCTCTCCCAGTTTCTTCCTGGAGGTGTTAACTCAGATTAAAATCAAGAGCTTCCCCTTCTTTAGGTCCATCCTTTGCCAATGAGGTGAGGCTCAATTGGGAGCCATCAAGATTCCCCATCAATATCCTGGGAGTTATCACTGACCAGAAACGCAAGTAGACTTGTCACATAAGTACTGCGGCTCCAGGAGCAGGTCAGAGGCTGGGAATTCTACCAAGAAACTCACCTCCTGACTCCCCCAAGCCTATTCACCATCTACAAGGCACAAATCTGGAGTGTGATGGAATACTCTCCACTTGCCTGGATGGGTGCAGTTCCAACAAGAAGCTTGACACCATCCAGGATAAAGCAGGCCACTTGACTGACATCACGTCCACCAACATCCATTCCCTTGATCACCAATGCTTAGTAGCAGCAACTGTACTGTCTGTAGGGTGCACTGCATAAATCCAACAAAGGCACCTTCCAGACATTCAAACATTTCCAACTAGAAGGGCAAGGGCAGCAGACAACCTGGGTACAGCACCCCCTACAAGTTCCCCTCCAAGCCACTCACCGTCCTGACTTGGAAACAGATCTCTGTTCCTTCACTGTCGCTGGGTCAAGATCCTGGAATTCCCTCCCTAATGGCATTGTGGGTCTACATGCAGCACATGGACTGCAACAGTTTGAGAAGGCAGCTCACCATCACCTTCTCAAGAGCAAGTAGGGATGGGCAATAAATGCTGGCTCAAACAGCGAAACCCAGTATCCATGAATGAATTAAAAAATTATAATGCTGAGTCCCAATATTCACACTGGAATCTCAAGCCTTTGAGTCCACTTGGGATCAGAGGTTAAAAGTGTAGGACTCCCAAACCCTTCAGTTGTGTTGCTGAGGCACTAAGGAACAGGGGAACGGGATAGTATCCTGTAATGTAGTGCTTCTCAAAGTAGGGGTCGGGGCCCAATGTGGGCTGAAATTTTGGGGTAGTGAACTCTGAGGCAGTAACAGCTGCTGTAGAGCTCTAATGAAGTTGCAATAGCTGTACTCTGCTGTAACAACACTCGTTCTCAGAGCCTGCAAAGCCCGTGCTCTCAGTACCCAGTGAAGGCTTGCAACAATTTTCAAGTCTTGAAATTGAGTAACACTGGGGAAAAAGTTTGGAAAGGCACTGCTGTATTATGTGTGGGTTTGCACACCTCCATGTGGGTGGGTGGAGGTGTATGTGTGTGTGTGAGAGTGTGAGTGAGTGTGAGAGTGTGAGTGAGTGTGTGTGTGTGTGTGAGTGAGAGAGAGTGAGTGTGTGTATGTGTGAGTGAGTGATTGTTAGTGGGCGGCACGGTGGCACAGTGGTTAGCACTGCTGCCTCACAGCGCCAGAGACCCGGGTTCAATTCCCGCCTCAGGCGACTGACTGTGTGGAGTTTGCACGTGTGTGAGTGAGTGATTGAGTGTGTTTGTATGTGTGTGAGTGAAAGAGAGAAACAGGGTGTGTGTGAGAGTGAGTGACCGAGGGAGGGAGAGTGTGTGTGTGTGTGTGTGTTTGTGTATGAGTGTGTGTGTTGGGTTGGGGTGGGGTGGGGTGGGTCGCTCTCTCTCCAGAAAGACATTTGGGACTCTGTTTAGTTGGTCACTGAAAGGAAACTTATGAATTCTTATGAAATTTATGAGTTCTTATGAAAGTATGAGGAGGGTAGTGATAGTTGGTGGAACGGACAGACACATGACACATAAAATGGAACGCATCTCAGTGTGAAGTGATGCTTTCTGGTAGGAAGAACAAGAAGCAATACAAAATTGTAAAGATGGTACAGAATCAGAGGGACCTGGGAGTTTACGAGTACAGGTACATCTTTGAAGGTGGCATAGAAACATATGAATTAGTTGTGGGCCATTCAGCCCCTCTAGCCTGCTCCATCATTCAATAAAATCATAGCTGGGGTGTTTGTGCCCTCAACTTCACAACCTCATTAATGCTTGACTCAATTGTTTTTGAAGAATATATCTATCTCTGCCTTCAAAATGTTCAATGACCTTCCTTCAGGTGCTCTGTGTGGAATTTCATAGACTCATGACTCTCTCCTTATCTCCATCTGAAATGGGAGACTGCTTATTTTTAAACTGTGTCCCCTGGTTCTTATCTCCCCCAAAAGGGGAAATGTCCATTCAGCAAATCCATTTCATGTCTCCAAAAAAGCATTCCAACCCCCAAAAAATATCAGGAGAAATCATTAAAACTGGAAGTTATGTCACACCTTAGAAAACGCTGGGGTGGCCTCAGCTGGAGTACAGTGTCCAGTCTGGACAACTTACTTTAGAAAGGATGTGAAGGGATGAGAGGGTACAGAAAAGATTTACAAAAAGGGTTCCATGGATGAGGGACTTGTACAAACCAATTATTTTTAATGTTTCTATTTTTTTGATTGTGAACTGAAATGGGAATAAGACTAATTTAAAAACCAAGTCTTGTTGAAGGGTTACTGCACTTTTTAAAAGCAAGTAACCTGCCACACATTGGAAGTGCTGTTTACACAGCTGCTTGTTTGAGCAGTGGAGAGAGCGTAGTTACAGGTAAGCTGGAGTCTGGGAGTGTGCATGAGCAGAGATTTGGCTGGCAACCAGTCACTGATGAATCTGTGGAATAATGGTGAGTTAGCAATGTCAAGGCCTCCAGCCTGGCAACAACTATGTGATTGGCTCCCAAAGGAACAGCTCAGAGAATGTGAACGTTCGGGTCAGAGGCTATCAACTCTCTGGAAGCAAGGAGTTGTGTTTTTGCCCCACAGTAAAATACATCTCAAGCCTGAAGATAGCCAGTTTCTCTATCCTCATGTGTCCACTTAGGATGAGAGGTTGAAAGTGTCGGACTCTCAAACCCATCAGCTGGGTTGCTGAGGCAGTGAAGCAATTTTAGTAAGGGGCAGAGGAGGAGGGTAATATCCTGTAATGTAGTGCTGTGACTTTTAATCAGTAAGTCAGGGACCTTTATAAGTATGAACCAGTCACCCTGTGCCCTGAAAACGAGTATCTGGAGAAATAACGCTCTGATCAGCAAAAGTATCATCTCAGCAAACCCTGTGGACAGGGCCCACTGAACTGCCTTCCCAGCCTTTTCCTCTGCCCACATTATTTCCTGTCTACTTTTTTTTGTATGCAGAGGGGAGTTTATAAGGGCCTTAAGAGTTTTTAACTAGTTGAGCTGTATGTTGATGGTTCGTAATTATTTATTTATAATTAATAGTAACCCTTGTTAAGTGCAAAAACCTGGTCCATGCTTACTGACAATTGGGAAGTTTTGCATACTTTAAAAACTTTTTAACTTTTGAGATGACTCCAGGAAGAGTGGAGCTTGTATTTCCAATGCTTACTAACCCAGTGAGGTGTAACAGACTTCAATTACAATGATAGATTGGAGAGGCTAAGGGCTATTGTCCTTAGAAGAGATTAAGAGGAACTTTGATAGATGGGAATCTGGGTAGAGCAGATAGGGACAAACTGTTCCAGGGTGGGGGACTGAGACGTAGATGACACTGATTTAAGGGAATTGGCAAAAGAAGTGAGAGTGAAATGAGGACAAAATGTTTGGCACAATAGGTGACGAGGATGTGGAATGTACTACCTGAGATTGTGGTGGAGGAAGATTCGATTATCCTTTCAAAAGGGAACTGAATAATTATTAGATTACATTACAGTGTGGAAACAGGCCCTTCGGCCCAACAAGTACACGCCGACCCGCCGAAGCGAACCCACCCATACCACTACCCCTACCCCTACATTTACCTCTTACCTAACACTACGGGCAATTTAGCATGGCCAATTCACCTGGCCCTGCACATCTTTGTGACTGTGGGAGGAAACCGGAGCACCCGGAGGAAACCCATGCAGACACGGGGAGAACGTGCAAACTCCACACAGTCAGTCACCTGAGGCGGGAATTGAACCCGGGTCTCTGGCGCTGCGAGGCAACAGTGCTAACCACTGTGCCACCGTGCCGCCCAAAATTATCTGAAGAGAATAAAAGAAGACAGGCTACAGCAACAGGGAATGAACTGGCAATGTTGCTGCTGCAGAGAGCTGGCACTGACATGGCGGGCTGAGTGGCCTCCTCCTATGCTGTGGTCCTTCCCTGATTCTGTGACCAATCTCCAGCCCCCTCCACGTTCTCACTGCCCAAGTCCCACCTGCTTCCCATCCATTCATTTAACAAATGCCCTTTTTGATTCTTCTCCAGTGATTGGGGTTACACAAAGCACAGTGAACATGAGACTGTGCTTTCATTACCTTTATTGAATTAAGTGATATTGAGTTCTCCCATTGTGTCTCATTTACACAGCCCTTTCCCATTCACATTCACTTTCAATCAATGTCTAATTTATTCCAGGATGCCCCCTACACCTAAATGAAATCGAAAACCCACAGAATCAAAATTAAGCTGAAGCATTTGGATCTGCGCAGGGACAAATTAAAGGGTAATGGTGTTCATGGAAATAAAGTGTCTGACAAATTGGTTATTGCGTCTTTACAATCATCGTCCAAGTTTATCCGACTAAACAGTGTGTAAACATTAGGGACACTACTAATATTATTACTCTTCTCAATATACAAAAATGAGATATGAACTGGGTGTGGCAGGTGACTATCAGAGAGAACAGAAAAATAAGACATTGTTCAAATGAAGGGGATTTTAAGCAACTTCAAACAGACACACACGTGCCAAGTGGGACGAAGAAGAACTTACAATTGAATTATAATTTAATGTCCCTTCCATGACATCCCCAGGACACGGTGTAACTAACCAAGCAGTTTCTAAAGTGCAGTCAGCATGTAATATATGAAACCTGGCAGTGAATTTGGAGCAAACCCTCACAAACAGCAGAACCGGTTCCAAAGAAGAGTCATTACACCTGAAACGTTAACGCTGTTTCTCGCTCCACAGGTGCCGCCAGACCTGTTGAGTTTCTCCCACATTGTTTCAGATTTCCAGCATCCACAGAGCGTTTTGCTTTTACCTCAATTTAATATCTAGTCTCGGAGCAAAGAGAGAGGGGCAGTGATAGGAATTGCCCCCTGGAATACAGTAAGAATTTTGTCGGGCGAGAGATTGCCGTTGTCTTTAATGCAGCTCATGAGTTTAATTGGCTGAAACTGGGGCAGGGGTGGGTATACGCCACTGATATGTGATGCCTTATCAATGAGTAAATATGGAAATATGTTGTAAACTTAATAGACTTATTTTTACTGAATGAGATAAAGTGCTTGAGTATCCTTTAATGGCAATGATGGACATAAATGCATTTAAAAGGCTGATCCTTACTAAACCTGAAGGGCTGTTGTGCTACAGTGGCTATGTCCCATGTTGATATGATGGGTCAAAGGGCCTTTTCTGTTCTGTGGACCTCTATGATTCCATGCCCCTGTCTCTGAGGAAGGAGACCCAGGTTCAAATCCCACCAGCTCCAGAGGTGTGCAATACTATCTTTGAACAAGCTGAGCAGGAAATATTTTTTTTCCTGATTCTTAACAATGTCCAAATTTCAAACTTCCCTCCACTGTCCTCTTAACATTAACTATAGATGGACAGGAATTGCAGACCTTTCCATGTCCTGGGAATAGATGAAAGAATAGATGAAATGTCCAAAACCTTCCACTGCTCTTGAACAACAAAACACCATTCTGAATGGGGCCATAAAGCTTTGAGATTCTGGTAAATACTTTTTGCTGTATTTCCCAGCAGATTCTCCATGATTTTGTAAGGAGTGCTCTTTATCTGGGGCATCGCAGTTCCTGAGAAGTGAAGGTCCGTTGACTCAACTTTCAAAGACTGGTGACAAATGAACCTTCTGCCACTGTTTCTGAATCAGGGAAATCTGTGGAAAGCACAGCTCCAAAAGGCTGAAAACTGGGTGGAAGTTCTGTTAAGAGGACAAGGTCCGATATACAGCCCAGGCCACATGTGAGTGGGACTGGTGCCAATACACCTGCCTATGGAAGTTCACAGAGTTACTGCAAATGAAGCCAGGAAGATAAGACTTGCGTTTACAGAGTGCTTTATCACATTATAAACTTGCCCTTGCTTGGCACCCTCAGAAATATTGCAAGTCATGTCACATAAACCAATCATGATTGATTTGGGCAAAGAATGAGGCACACAGCTGATGCAATAAAGACAGCAGCTATCTGATGGCTGATCCAGGGAGTTCTACAGCGTTCCTGTGTGGAATCAAACCCCACCCCACATCAAATAAAAGCGAAGTACTGTGACTGCTGGAGATCCGAAATCAAAACAGAAGGTGGGGGGACAGACTCTGCAGGTCTTGTAGCATTTTTGGGAGAGAGAAACAAAGTTAACATTCTGCGGGAAAAAAAAGTCATACTAGACTCAAAATGTTAACTCTGTTTCACTCTCTCCCCACAGATGCTGTCAGACCTGCTGAGTCTCTCCAGCACTTTCTGTTTTGATTTCGTAAACTGCCTGAGCTCCACACTTGCAAAATAAAGAATGAGAAAGAGTGATTTGGAGTGAGGGAGTGCATGAGATACCCATTATGCAAGAGGAATTTTGTGGGGGTGAGGTTTGGTAAACATGTCTTGCCCATGCTCACGCTCAACATCCACAACAGCCCTCCACAAAATGACTTGGTCCTTTGTGAATTGTACTACCTGAATTAAGTTAGTATTATGGTGAGTGGGTTACACTGTAGGTACAGTGAAACAACAGGCCACAAGGCTCAACTAGTTTACGTTAACCTTTATACCCTGCAGGAGCCTTCTACAACTCCACTTTAACTGATTCTATAAGGGTAACCTGCCATGCATAGAATTACAGAGATGATACAATGGTGCAGGAGGATGTTGGCTCATTGTGTCTCCAAATGAACCGTTCATTTATTGCCATTCTTCAGTCTCCTCCCCATTAGCCTGAAAAGTGTTCACTTTCAAATCACAGTCTAATACCCTCTCAAATGCTCTAGTTGAACCTTTTAGAGGGGCTTGATAGGCTGGGACTTTCTTCACTGTAGCATAGGAGGTTGAGGGGTGACCTTATAGCGGTTTATAATAGTACGAGGGGCATAAGTGAGGTGAATAACAAAGGTCTTTTCCCTAAGGTGGGGAAGTTCAAACTTAGAGGCATATTTTTAAGGTGAGAGGACAAAGATTTAAAAAGGACATGAGGGGCAATGTTTTTACACTGAGGGTGGTTCATGTGTGGAATGAACTGCTACAAGTGGTGGAGGCAGGTACAATTATAATGTTTAAAAGACATTTGGATCAGCTCATGAATCGAAAGGAAGTTTGGAGGGATATGGTCAAGGACAAGTAGGTGGGACTTGCTTAGTTTGAAAACATGGTTGGCGTGGACCAGTTACCGAACGGTCTGTTTCCGTGCTGTATGACCCTATAACTTTGACTTAATAATGGCTGGAGACCTTCTACACTGACCACGCCTTGACTCACCCTAGAGACAGTAACTCTGAACAGTACAGCATTTTGTCCAATCGCACTGGTGGGATTGCTCCTGATTATGAATCTGAGCCTCTAGTGGTGGGGAGGGAACTCGAACCCATGACCTTTTGACTCTGAGGCATGGGTGAGACACTGAGACATGTTGACAGTTCGACAGGACTTGTGAACACAAATAGAAGTTGATCGAAAGCACAGAAGAGGGCCAGGTTTGCGTAAACATGAAGTCAATGCAGCCGTCAAAAAGTCTGGCTTTCACTCCTCAAACCATTGGTGCAGCCATACCCTAACTTGGCCTGACCAGGACGGGAAAATTGACAAAACACACAAAACAACCTCACTGATGGTATATATCAGTGTCCTTGATGGAAATGGGCAGAAATTTATCTTGCATTATACTTACACCAAAGGAACAAATTCTCTCAGCTGTAAGGCCCCTCTAAACTACAGTGCATTACCCTATTAAAACACACATCTGAATGCATCTCGAATCTCGTCCAAAAATCACGACATGGAGTCATAAAAATGTACAGCACGGAAACAGCCACCATATCCTCTGGCAGCTCACATACACGCACCACCCTCTGTGTGAATAGGTTGCCCCTTAGGCCCCTTTGAAATCTTTCCCCTCTCACCCTAAACCTGTGCCCTCGAGTTCTGGACTCCCCCACCCCAGAAAAAATACCTTGTCTATTTATCTTCTCCATGCCCCTCATGACTTTATAAACCTCTATAAGGTCACCCCTCAGCCTCCAATGCTCCAGGGGAGGTAGCCCCAGCGTTTTCAACCTCTCCCTGTAGCTCAAATCCTCCAACCCTGGCAACATCCTTGTAAATCCTTTCTGAACCCTTTCAAGTTTTACAACATCTTTCCGATAGGAAGGAGACCAGAATTGCACACAATATTTCAAAAGTGGCCTAACCAATGTCCTGTACAGCCACAACAAGACCTCCCAACTCCTATACTCAATGCTCTGACCAATAAAGGAAAGCATAACAAACACCTTCTTCATTTTCCTATCTACCTGCAACTCTACTTTCAAGGAGCTATGAACCTGCACTCCAAAGTCTCTTTATTCAGCAACACTCCCCAGTGCTTTACCATTAAGTGTATAAGTCCTGCCCTGATTTGCCTTTCCAAAATGCAGCACCTCACATTTATCTGAATTAAACTCCATTTGCCACTCTTCGACCCATTGGCCTATCTGGTCAAGATCCCGTTGCACTCTGACGTAACCTTCTTTACTGTCCATTATACCTCCAATTTTGTTGTCACCTGCATACTCACTAACCTTACCTGCTATGTTCACATCCAAATCATTTATATAAACGATGAAAAGCAGTGGACCCAGCACCGATCCTTGTGGCACTCCACTGGTCACAGGGCTCCAGACTGAAAGGCAACCATCCACCACAACCTTCCGTCTTCTATCTTTGAGCCAGTTCCATATCCAAATGGTTAGTTCTCTCTGTATTCCATGAGATCCAACCTTGTTAATCAACCTATCATGAGGAATCTTGTCAAAAACCTTACTGAAGTCCATATAGATCACGTCCACTGTTCTGCCCTCAACAATCCTCTTTGTTACTTTCTTCAAAAAATTCAATCAAATTAGTGAGACATGATTTCCCCCACATGATTTCCCCCACTATCCCTAGTCAGATCTTGCCTTTCCAAATACATGTAAATCTTGTCCTTCAGGATTCCCTCCAACAACTTGCCCACCAGCAATGTCAGGCTCACTGGCCTATAGTTCCCTGCATTTTCCTTACCGCTTTTCTTAAACAGTGGCACCACGTTAGCCAACCTCCAGTCTTCTGGCAGCTCACCTGTGACTATCGATGATACAAATATCTCAGCAAAGGGCCCAGCAATCACTTCCCAAGCTTCCCAGATTTGTCCACCTTTATGCGTTTTAAGACATCCAGGATCTCCCCCTCTGTAGTATGGGCATTTTTCAGTATTTCCCACATTCTATATCTTCCATGTCCTTCTCCACAGTAAACACTGATGCAAAATACTTGTTTAGTATGTCCCCCATCTCCTGCAGTTCCACACATAGGCTGCCTTGCTGATCTTTGAGGAGCCCTATTATCTCCCTAGTTACCCTTTTGTCCTTAATGTATTTATAGACTCCCTTTGGATTCCCTTTAGCTTTGGCAAATAGGATTATCTTGTATACCCTTTTTGCGCTCCTGATTTCCCTCTTAACTATATTCTTACTGCCTTTGTACTCTAAGGATTCACTCAATCTATGCCTGACATATACTTCCTTCTCTTTTTTAACCAAAACCTCAATTTTTCTCATCACCCAGCATTTCCTATACCTACCTGCCTTGCCTTTCACCCTAACAGGAATATACTCTTTCTGTACTCTTATCATCTCATTTAGAAGGCCTCCCACTTTCCAGCCAACCCTTTACCTGAGAACATCAACTTTTGAAAGTTCTTGCCTAACACCGTCAAATTGGCCTTCCTCCAATTTAGAACTTCATCTTTTAGATCCGGTCTATCCTTTTCCATCACTATTTTAAAACTAATAGAATTATGGTTGCTGGCCCCAAAGTGCTCCCCCACTGACATCTCAGTCACCTGCCTTGCTTTATTTCTCAAGAGTAGGTCAAATTTTGCACCTTCTCTAGTAGGTACATCCACATACTGAATCAGAGAATTTTCTTGTACATATTTAACAAATTCCTCTCCACCTAAACCCTTAACACAATGGCAGTCCCACTCGATGTTTGGAAAGTTAAAATCCCCTCCCATAATTACACTGTTACTCTTACTGGTAACTGAGATCTTTTTACAAATTTATTTCTCAATTTCCTGCTGACTATTGGGGTGGTCTATAATGCAATCCCAGTAAGGTGATCATCCCTTTCTTATTTCTCAGTCCCACCCAAGTAACTGTTCCCTGGACATAAAAATATGGAAGGGTTTTCTCATTTGTCACAACCATCCATTTATTGTACAGTTCAAACAAAAAGAAACTATGATGGAAAAGCACAGTCCTATCGCAGTGACTATCAATGTATTCTAAATGAGAGGAGAAAATCCATGATTTTGAGCTGTGTCACATCAACACTAACTTCCGAGCAATAGACAAAGCTTCTACCAGTCAACACAGGGCTAACGGTGAACACACAATCCAGACGCAAAAGGATATACCCTCCCACGCAAGTTCCTTTGCATAGAAGTCTGAGCAAAGTACCCCCTCGTCCACACTTCTGTTACCTCTCAACCTGACTATTTCAGCACAATCCTAGCTGTTCTCTCACACTCTACCCATAGTAAACATATAGTCATCCAAATCTCTGCTGCTGGTCTCTTCACAGGTCTTCCCACTGACCTACGTTGCCTCCCATGCACAGTCTTGATTTCAAAGTTCCCATTTGCTACAAACCGACCGACTCCCACAGCTACCTAGATTACACCTCCTCCCACCCTGCCCCCTGTAAAAACGCCATCCCATATTCCCAATTCCTTCTCCTCTGCAGCATCTGCTCCCAGGAGGATCAATTCCACTACCGAAGAACCCAAATGGCCTCCTCCTTCAAAGACCGCAATTTCCCCTCCGACGTGGTCGATGATGCTCTCCACCGCATCTCCATCGCTTCCCGCACCTCCGCCCTTGAACGCCATCCTCTCCAATCGCCACCAGGACAGAACCCCACTGGTCCTCACCTTCCACCCCACCAACCTCTGGATACATCGTATCATCCTCCGTCATTTCCGCCACCTCCAACCAGACCCCACCACCAGGGATATATTTCCCTCCCCACCCCTATCAGCGTTCCGGA
>NC_057720.1:81197180-81272458 GCF_004010195.1 Chiloscyllium plagiosum | reverse complement strand
ATCAAAGTTGAAACTTTATTGCTGGAACAGCACAGCAGGTCAGGCAGCATCCAGGGAACAGGAGATTCGACGTTTCGGGCACAGGCCCTTCTTCAGGACGTCGAATCTCCTGTTCCCTGGATGCTGCCTGGCCTGCTGCGCTTTTCCAGCACCACACTTTTCAACTCTGGTCTCCAGCATCTGCAGACCTCACTTTCTCCTTTCAAAGTTCCCATTCCTGTTTTCAAATCCCTCCACTGTATCATCTCTCCCTGCTCTGCAATCTCCTCCAGCTTCTTCAAAATGCCTGTGTTCTAATTCTGGTCTCTTGAACAACCCCTATTTTATTTGCTCCATCGTTGATGACTGTCTTTAGAAGCAAGGATCCTACGTTGTGAACATCCTCGGTGAAGCTATCCTCCTTTCTCCAGATCTCTCAATCCTGTCTCGTCAACTCTCACCAATGGCTATCGGGCTTGTGTTGAGCATACGGGGTGGGGGTGGAGGGCAGTGTTGAACTCCTCTCGAGGTAGATGCCTTGTGCAGGGCGTCTTTTAACATGGGAATGCTGTCACTGTCCTTGACAGAAGGTAGATCCTACTCCAAGATGGCAAGGAAATCTCAAAGATTGGGAATCTCCCTCCTGCTGCAGCCTGCATCCACAGCAGCAGCCATTTACATTGCACCAGCATCTTCCGCCTGCATCACCATTCTGGTCATGTTTTGGATTGCGTGTTGTCTGGCTCCACCATGCTGACCTTATCATCATGGGTGACCCTGCCAGGAATTGAGAACTCCTGGTAGAACACTCAGGCCTCTCCATCGCAACAAGGTGACAATCCACGGAAAGGACAAATCTTGTGTGTTAGGACTCTTGCTGAGGGCACAGCCTCAGGGTGAAGGGACGACTCTTTCGAACTGAGATGAGGAGGAATTTCTTCAGCCAGAGGGTGGTGAATCTGGGGAACTCATTGCCTTTACAGGCTAAGTTATAAGTGTATTTAAGACAGAGATAAATAGTCTCTTGATTGGTAAGGGGATCAAGGGTTACAGGGAGAAGGCAGGAGAATGGGGGTTGAGAAACATGTTAGCCATGATCCAATGGCAGAGCAGACTCAGTGGGCTGAATGGCCTGGGCTTGCTCCCATATCTTATAGTTTTTCTACTCCTCTCTCTCTTCCTTTAAATCAAGATTTAAGCCTATATCTTTGACCAACCTTTTGGTTATCAGGCATATCTGCTCATGTGGTCCACTGCCAGTATTTGCTTAATAATGTTCCAAAGAAGCACATTGGGTTGTTTCGTGGAGTTGAAAGAGCTGTAAGTTGTTGTTAAGAAAACTAATATTATAGACATCAGAGGAATGGCCCATTAAACCTGTCACAAAACAAAAATATTGCACACTCTGATTTATTAACCAAGTTTCTGACCATTGCTTTATGAAATGCCAAGGATCTGAACTTGTGATCCCATAGTCTCAAGCTAGGGGAGCTGTGGGGAAAGCAGGTGCCCTCCACGCATTGCCCTTCACTCGGCCACAGGCCTGGGAATGTGATCTCTTCTTGTTGGTGATAATCCTTCAGGAACCCGCAGCGGATGGGGATTTAACTTTTTCTCTGAACGGTGCCAGTTGTTCTCCGATCAGAGACTCTGCCTTCCCATGGCACCTCTTGTACGTTTCTCTGAAAGCAGCCACTATTTCATATCAATGCAGAGTTGACTCATCAGTTCCCACAGAAGCTGTTCTCCGCAGTGAGTTATCCAGCACCGAAAGAACCTCCTTGAAAGTTTATCCAATTTCTGCTGTTCTCCCTGAGCTTCCAATCCTTTTCCCTGAATGTCACTGGAAGGAGAGACTTGCCATCAAAGCTGTTCATCTTGCTGCCTCCAGGACAAATGCAAGAATGCCAAATTTCAGACCATCACAACAATTTACACTGCAGGAGAGAGGGGGCCAATCCTTTTCAAAGATCTATCTGATTCACTGTTGAATGTTACTGTTCAATCCGTATTCATCATGCTTCCAGATAGTGCATTCTAAATCATAACAGCTCAGTACTCCAAACCACCCCCCCCCCAAAATTATTTTGTCAACTTTCCTAGGTCCTTTGTGAACTTACCTATCAGCCAGTTGAAACAGCTTCCTTTTACTTACTCTGTCAAAGCCCTTCATAATTTCAAACAGCTCTGTTAAATCTCCCCACAATTTTCCTTGCTACATTAACACATTTGGGAGCATAATCACAGATTGGAGTTGGGAAGAGGACTAAGGAAGACTGAGTGCTGATCAGGGACCTGGAAACAGGAATTCCCCCCTCTTCCACAGGTTACAGGCCCGAGTAGATGTACAATTTAAAATGGTATCAACAACACAAGGAACTGCTTGTCAAGAAGCAACTCCTCACCATCTGTCGTGGAAAAGACAGGGACGACATGAAATGCGATCACAATCGTCTTGGCATGTTTCCTCTCGGAACCAAGGCACCCCCGTTTGAAAAGGTAACTTGGAGTGAACAGCGCTTACCATAAGTGGAATGAAGGGTCCAAAAGTCCTCCATTATCACTCGTAGACTTTACGACTGGATAGCTGATAGTTAGACTGGGACACTGTCTGGGAGTTACCAGGAACACCAGATACAAGTTGTCAGCTCCACTCAGGAGGAGAGGCGAGCTAGGAAAGCGTGTGTTCGACCCCCTTCACTGGAAAGTAGAGCGCCGAAGGCCAGCCACACGATTGGAAAACCAAAGTCAGATAGATCTAGGCAGATATATGAACAAAAAAAAACCCAGCTCCACCACATGCAGCAGTGATGTGCACATTCGATCAAAGGTCATGGGCATTTGCGGAGAAAATCCAAATCGGACGCTCCCCCTCTGGCCTTCTCCAGTCTTCCTCGGGAAAATTGGTCAATCCTCAAGCGAAGAAAAATGCAGGCTGATACTCTATATCTCTAAATCCAGCGCCTCGGCATTCTTCACAAATCCATTAATTAACTCCACGACTGTCACAAATCAAAGCCCACACTCAGAGCACTAAGCTCCTTATCTCTATGACGGTCAATTATTAAACTGTACACATGTGTGCTGTGTGCATAAACAGGCTGGGATTTTACCAGCCTCCGCACAACATTTTCATACCATACTCTGCGTTCTCCTACCCCTCCCACCACCTCCTCCCTTCCTCCCCACTCCCCCCCCCCAACTGAATAACACATGCTAAAGTAGCTTAAACTATAAAAAGATTCGGGAGATCTTATTACATTAAGCGCAATATAAATGCTCAGATCTCCGGATCAGGAGCCAGTCGAGATAGACTCCAGTAAAAGCATGGTGTTCTTCAAGCTGAGACTTGAGCTGGCTGGATGGTTGTAGGTGGGGGAGGGGGGGGTTTGGCATCGAGAGATTACACTGTCACTGCTACTGCTCCTTACAAGGAGGGCCCTCCACTTCCAGGCTCCTTTCATCGAATTAGAGACACAACCACTACAGAAGGAGGCCACTCAGCCCATAGTGCCTGTGCTGGCTGCTTGGGAGAACTTGTCCAACTTGTCCCTCTCAGCTGCTCTTTCCCTGTAACCCACCAATTTATTTTTGGTTTTAAAGCATGACTTCTCAATGTCTTTAGAAGACCGTTTCAGCTTCCACTGTCCTTTCGGGAAGTGCACTGCAGGGCAAAACAACTCTCTGCACGAAGAAAATTTCACCTCACCTTCCCTCTGCTTCTTTGGCCAATTCCTTTATCAGAACCCTTCATGACTTTAACTTTTATTTAAATTCATTGATGGAATGCCTTATCAGTGCTGTGTAGTCAGGACTTTATGTTTAATTCAAGATAGTTGGAAGTTACAGTAAGTCCCTCCTTTTGGGTGGAGTCAAGGAAAATAAAGGTTACGTTGAAAAAATTGGCTTCCACCACCTGGGACAGTACCATGTCTCAAAACTGATGCAGCACTTCTGAAAGGTTGTCAACCAATTGTCAGACAGCCACAGCCCCCAGCAGCAAACAGCTGGCTTGTATTCTCAGGATGCTGGACGAGGGATTAAGACTGATTCGGAGAAAAGGGGGAATCTCCCCTGCTTGTTCCCTGAAGAGCGATGCAAAATCCTCTTCATCTCCTTGAGTGGCCTGACAGGACCACACTTGAGCGATTATAAACTCTCCTCACCTGTATTTCTGAGACTGAGAATGAGGTCCTTCAATAAGCCTTTTCTGTGAGTTCTTGATACACCCAGGAAGTGCGAAACGATTAAAGATCCAGATCCATCAAGTTCACCTAACCCCTTCTGGCAGTCACATGATACAACAATATGGTTTGGTTCACTACACTTGACAATCAACCTTGATCAATTTGTCCATAACAGGCCCAGACACACTTGAAGATCTTGACTGAAATAGGTCATCTCTAAGTGGAGCACTCCTCCCACACATCCATCTACACATGGGGTGCTGTTTCTGGGCCAACTTCAGGATTTGGCTGGATGAGTTATGACTGGCGAATAGCCTTTTTGAACCAAAGGCCGATACTTTTCGCAATTAACAAATAGGAAGTGTCGCAAAGACACTGCCTTTTATGCAACAGTAATTTTTTTTGCCCAGGGTTGTACTCATAGTCCTGAAAAATAATACTATTTTTAAATTCTTTGCACATGGCCAACCTTTGTTGCTCTTCCTAATTGTCCCTGAACTGAGAGGCTCGCTGGAACCATTTCAAAGGGGCCGTTCACACCTAACCACATGGCTGTGGGTCTGGAGTCACAAGTACAGCAGACCAAGTAAAGGTGGCAGCTTTCCTTCTCCAAAGGGCATTAGTGACCCAGAGAGTTTTTTAAACCAATCCATCATGGTTGCCATGGTCACAACTGCCGAGACTCACTATATATTCTGAATTTAATCAATGACTTCAAATTCCACCATCTGCTGTGGTGGGATTTGAACCCATGACCCCAGAGGATTAGGTCTGACCCTCTGAATCATTAGCTCTGTGCACATTAACTAATATGCCACTGCCACCTAGATTCCTGGAGATGGCAGGATTGATTATTCTGCAAAGGTGACAACCCAATTGTGGCTATCAGCATACAGTCTGAGAGAACCTAGCTCAGATTGAGTATTTCGACCCTAGCAACAACGTTCCTGACACAGGGAAATGTTGTAGTTGGCGTGAGACCCATTCGCCAGTCAAAAGGTCAAACAAAAACCCCACCTTGATCAGTTGTGGGTGGCCCAAACTGCATTCACAGACAGGAAACAATTTTCTGCCAGTGCTGTGCCTCCCAGGGAGCATGGTTATGTCCCCTAGACCCCTTCCAGATTGACACAGCCAGCCACTCAGAGGACCAATGGTTACTGAGTCCCTGGAGTGGTGACTACTGCTAGGATTACACACAGAAAGGAGCAGTAACATGGACACCACCCCCAGAATGTGGTGAAGTGGGAGTGATGGGGGAAGGTTGCCAGCGCCAGTCCAGCACACCCTAGTGAGAGGTTATTATTGGTGAGGCTGGGAGGGGCTATGTTTGCCTTTGTTCTTGCTACCGGGGGGAGGAAAGGGGTTGGTATCATTGGTGGCTGGAAGAGGCCTGAATTAGCCCTGAATCAGCCACCTCTGGAAGCCCCATCAATTCCCAGCCAAACATGGAAGAAGCAAGGCTGATGAGCTGAGTAGCAATTATAAACTCTTCCCCACTTGTATTTCTGAGACTGAGATGAGGTTCTCCAATAAGCCTTTTCTGTGAATTTTTGATACACCCAGGAAGTGCTAAACAATTAAAGATTCAGATCAAGTTTACCTAATCCCTTCTGGCAGTCACATGATACAACAGTATGGTTTGGTTGACTACACATGACAATCAACCTCAATCAATTTGTCTATAACAGGCCCAGACACAAGGTGAGGATTTTGCCCAGGGACGGGTATTGAATAGAGCGTGAGTATCTGAAAGGGTTATTTCTGTGGAGTTCAATAAGCATTGCCCACTATGATATAGCATTTTCTTGGATGGGAAGTGATAGCTTCAGGTCTAACATGGAGGTCTCCCTCAGTAACAACGTCTATCATGCTCATGTAACTTGTATCCAGCTGCTATCACACAATGAACCATATCTGAGAATAAACTATAATGAAGATAAGAGACTCTTTCTGTCAGATGTACCAAGTGGTTTTCCTACACCATATCAGACCAACCCAGGCCTGAAGATTCATATCAGCAAATCTACCCAATGGATCTGACACAGTGATGAGCTGTGGCGATGATCCATCGCACAAGATTATGGAGCTTTGGCAACCAAATGTCCACAGTCTCCTGTTCCTCCCCAACATCTACCGCATGTTGTATCACAATCTCCTCACTTTATGCCAAAACTTTATTTTCTAACATCAAGTAAATCTGTCTGATTTGTATTTGATTGAATCAACACAAATGCTTTCCAGTGTCTTCCTTAGGAAGACTGTCTGGAACAAAGATTTCTTGCTTCAGAAGTAATGAATTTATATTCCTGTGCAGGGGATGTTGAGGACGTGGGGCTGAGTGGAAGGTAAGGAAAATGCAATCATTTCACTTCCAAATCAGCTCCACGTCAAGTTCCAACTCTGTACATTGTTCCTGGAGGCAGAATGCCACAGCCTGGCAGAGGTGGGTAGTTGGTTAGAGGACTCAATAGCGCAACTAGTCTCCATTTAGGAATAGATTGCACTTATTTCCAAGAGTTCATGGACCACCCCCTCTTCTGTGTTAGGAGCTGGGAAACTGATTGTAGATGACTTCATGTCAAGTTGTTAGTATTAAATTGTGATGCTCAAGTCTCCCCGGTGGAAGGATTGTCACTGCATTCGATTATGGAGTATGGTAGCTCTGCCAATCTAGCTTTTACTGCCGTAGTAGTCACTGTCTTCTGACTGAAGGTGCTCTGGTGGTGTTGTTGACTCTCCTGCTGCGGCTGGCCCCTTGGCAGCACCCACAATGCAAGGCAACCAGCGGGTACATCTATGCTGGGCTGCACTGAACAGACATCCTGACAGTGGAAGCCAGTTGACATCCCTTACTGGATGGGGCTGCAGACTGCAGTTTCCTGAAAGGAATCCTGTAACAGCTCCTCTAGGTTCCTGCGCAATGTTCGGCATTTATCGCTGTTCATTTGCAGGCTGTGTTCTCTGCTTTGGTTAAGGTAAAATAGCTGGTAATTGTGATCTATTGAGAGTCATGACTTATCCAATGACTGTGTCATTGTAAGAGAGAAGATACCCAGTCTGGAACGAGTTTGTGAAGAGAGTGGTTTTAGACACTGCACTAAAGAGCTGTATTTGAGAACCTACTATGCACAGATATATATCACAGAGTGCTACAGTGCAGAAGGATTGAAAAGCTTTACTCAAAGAGAATGAACAACATCCTCTGTGGCAGTGTATGTACAAAACTCAGAACCCAAGATACTCTAGACCGGTATCTCAAGGTGCAGGTAACAAGATTAGCTTGACACAAATGATAAAGCAGTGAGCATCAATATGGTCTAGTGTCCTACAATACTAAAGTCAGCAAACAAACCACCTTTCACACTTCACTTTTCTGAGAGAGTACATGCTGATTTTGCATAATTGCAATATAATATGTGTGCCTTAGATCTGGGAGAACCCCTCAGATGTAACTGATCCAAGCAAAGTTCACACAGCACAGCACGACAGAGATTTTCCCTTTCTGATCAAGTTCCTCTGATGAAATGAGAAATCCCTTCTCAGTATGCAAACAAAATCACCTCTTTCAGACATCTCCAACCTATTTGATCACAAAATCCATTACAATGGCCTGCTGTTTGTAAAAAAACACAGGTTATTCTTTACCAAGAACAAAATAACAAGAGAACTTGACAAATAGCCATAGCATCAATTGAAAACATATGACAACAAAATGCAATAGTATAGTTTTGAGATTTCACAGCTTTGTCAGGGTATCCTTCATTCCTATCCAAGTCTGTCTACTCTTTTCTCCCAATTTTTGTATCTCATTCTCAATGCCACCACACAATTGAGGAAAGATTTATCATAAAATCCACCACAGTGTGGAAACAGGTCATCTGGCCCACTGAGGCAGCACTGACCCTCCAAAGAACATGCCACCCAGAACCCGTTCCCACCCATAACCCTGCATTTCCCATGGTTAACCCACCTAGCCCTTAAATCCCTGGTCACGATGGCAATTAAGCATGGCCAATCCACCTGACCAGCACATCTTTGGATTGTGGGAGGAAACCGGAGCACCCGGAACAAACCCACACAGACACAGGTGGATTGTGTAAACTCCACACTGACAGTCACCTGAGGCTGGAATTAAACCCAGGTCCCTGGGGCCGCTGTCAGCAGTGCTAGTCACTGAGCCACTGTGCTGCCCACGCACAGGGAAACATATGGGGAAATTTCCCAGTCTAGTCCCCTACAGTCTTCCAGGCCATTCGGAGGGGCCAAGAAGCAACCAACAATGGGTCTTCCCTTTGTTTATCGATCATGATCACCCCACCAGGGCAGCTGGTGGAATTTATATTTAATTCATAAATCTGGAATCGAAAACTAGTCTCGGTTATGGTAACCACAAAACTATCAACGTGAAAACCCATCTGGCTCACTGACATACTTTAAGAAGGAAATCCTTCTTCCTACTGACCTTAATAAAGTCAAGAACACTGCATGCTTCATTAACAGCCCTCTCCATTTGTCCTGTCACTTTCAATGATCCATGCACATACATACCCAAGTCCCACTGCACCAGAACCCCATTCAGAATTGTACCCACTATTGTGTTTTGTCTGTTCACATTCTTCTTCCCATCATGCATTACCTCACACTTTTCAGTGAACTTCATCTGTCACCTACCTACGCACTCCATCAACTTATCTATGTCCTGTTGATGTTTACACTGTCCCCTCACCTTTTACAATGTTTCAAAGTTTCATTTCATTCACTAACTTTGATAGTGTCCCCTGCACGCCATGATCTATTAATATGTGTCAGGAAAAGCAAGAATCTCAGTGCCGACCCCAAGGGAACTCAACTACAAACCTCACCCAGCCACAAAATATCCACTGACTATTACGCTGTTTCCTACCATTCAGCCAGTTCTGTACTCATGTTGCTACTGTCCTTCTATACCATGACGTGTACCTATACTCACAAGTCTGTTGTGCGATTCTGTCACTCAGCTAATTTTGTGTCAGTTTCATTTATTCATTATCTATTCAAATCTTACTCTGAACCATAGAAGAATTTGTTGAGTTGTAACGTGTGACACAGTTAATTGGCAGCTCAGAGAGAGCACTAAGCTAAATCTTCTGAAACCTCTGGGTTCTCACATTCGGTCTGAATGACACAAATCTCAGGTTACCCTCAGAGATTGTCCTGGAGTCTCCAGGAAGTAAAGGGTCATCACTTGGATGTTGAGGATTGAACACATTAATTTCAGAGTATGAACATATTGGGAGATAGGATAGCCTTTGTTGAAAGGGTGGAGCCCATATGACCAGATCTCCAAAAACATAACCAAGGACAGTAGGCAACCACTGTACAAGACAGAAAGGTACCCGATAAACAAAGGAAAGAGGTGCATTCTGGACATTTCTTTGGGGTTGGATTCTCTGGATTGGCTGCTGTAACTTTGGCTGCATTTCTGGATGGACGCCGTCAATAGGGTGTGCTCCAAAGCTACAAGTGATGAGGAAAGTCCCTGAGAGAAATCCCAGCCATTGTGTATCCTAATAAGCAAACGATTATGGAGAGTATGAAAGACTCAATGTGTCTAACAATGAGGAGAAACTGGAAGGTTCCGCTTGGTGAAAAATGAGGGGAATGAGAAGTATTGAGCCAAGCAGCCGTTAAGTTTATAAATACAACACAGTCCATTCCAGGAGTGTCAGACCAATGAGGGTCTGGACATTATGTTGCTTGGACAGTGTGTGAGGCTGTAACATTTACTAGACATTGAATAATGTGCATACAGTAGTAGTTGAATAGGACTTCACTAGAACCTTAGTAATAACATACAAATTATAATCATGACTGGACCATTTGGAGCCTCCAGCTTGCTCTGTCATTTAATAAGATAATGACAGATTTGATTGTGGCCTCCATTTCACATTCCTGTCTCCTTTCACTAACTATTGACTCCTTTGTTAGTCAAGAATCTATCCATCTCTACACTAAAGGTACTCAATGACACTGTCTCCACCACTCATTGGGAAGAAGAGTTCCATGTACTAATGACCTGGGAGAAAATAATTCCTCCTCATCGCTGTCTTAAATGACAGGCCCCTCAATTTTTAAATTGTGTGCCCCAGTTCTGACCCTTCCTCAGGTTCCAATTTCCTGTGATCTGACATCACTGATGATACAGCCTAGCTACTAGCATTTAGATTTTAATTCCATTTGCAACAATATTAACCTCAACAATAGGTGTCAGTGGGTTGTACAACTATGCGATGACCGAAAGGCAAGGCCAACCTAATTCTCTCCAGACTTCGATACTGGGTCACTACACGGTAGTTGGATGAGAGGATCTTTCCCGCTCACATCTACCAGTACTGTGGCAAATTGGAACATTTCTATCAACAACTGGATTGAGATCAGCCAACTCTACAGAGACCTGAAATCGAACTAGTACAAACCACTGTCTGGACAGCACTCTGGTCAAACAGACCTATACTTAAGGAGAGGTCTGAGTTTCAAAGATTTTCATGAGGCTTTTGTTGTATAAATGTCTGAAAGGGTTAATGCTGAAGAGCATTAATACGATTATGCCACATGGACTCAGGCAGGAGAACAGCACTGGTTCTCATTGATATCTCCCTCATTGTTATAGTAACATGATGGTGTTCGTAGAAGTAAAACACTCTGAATTAATAGCTGTTATGGAGACATGGCTGCAGGGTGACTAAGACTGAAACTTGAATATTAAGGATTTGCAAAAAAGTAAAGTAAATGTGGTAGTCCCTAATAATAAGGGATGGGATCAGTGCATTAATGAGGCAGGATCTCTGAGTGGAAGAACAGGATCCAGACTCTGTCTGGGAGCTAAGAGACAATGGGGGGCAGTAAACATTGGTAGGAGATGTTTACAGGCCACTAACAGGAATGATAATGTAGGGAACGGTGTATATCAGGAAATTTGGGGCACATATAGCGAGGGGCATCCAGTAATCATGGGAGATTCAATCTACATACAGACTGAGTACATTTGATGGGCATCAATGTTGTAGAGAAAGAATTCCTGGAATGTGTTCAAGACAGTTGACTCCTCAGTATATTGCTCCAGAAAACCAAGACACTGATTATTTTAGATCTCATTTTATGCGATAAGAAAAAAACTAATTAATATTATTGTTGTTAAAGAACACATAGTTCAATCTGAAACTAGGGTCTTAACTCCAAACAAGGGCAAATATAAAGGTGTGAGGAAGAAGTTGCTGTGGTTAATTGTAAAAATACATTGAAAGGTTTGATGGTAGACAGACAATGGCTCAAACGTTTAAGGAATTAATGTTCGTTTTTTTTTAAAAATATTCCTTTATGGGGAAAATGGGAAAAGTAAAAGAGCCATGGCTAACAAGGGAAGCTAAAGATATTATTAGATCAAAGGAGGTGACATAATGTTACTAAAAATACAAGCCCAAGGATTGGGAGAATTTTAGAATTGAGCAAAGGAAGGCTAATAAATTGATAAAGAGAATACAAAATGAATGTTAAAAAGCAAGAAACATTAAAACAGACTATAAAAGCTTCTACAGGTATGTGAAAACAAAAAGACAAACAAAGACAATTGTGGGTTCATTACAGGCAAAGACAGGACAATTTATAAAGGAAACAGAAGTGCCAAAGAAGCTAAATAACACTTTTTGTGTTTAGAGGAAGACACAAGAAGGCTTCATAAAATAATTAAGATCCAAGAGTCTGGTGAGAACTTAGAATTGAAAGAAATTGGTATTAGTTTATAAAAAAAAAGTATTATTGGCAACATTAATAGCAATGTTGGTTAATCCCTAAAAGCCGATGACTTTCACATTAGAGTATTAGAAGAGCTGGGTACATTGGTGATCTTCTACAAAAATTCTATTAATTCTACAGTGTTGCCTGCAGACTGTAAGCTTTCAAAAGTAGCTACATTGGATGCGAAAGGAAGGAGAGAGAAAACAGGGAACTACAAATTTGTTAGCTTGATGGTAGTAGTAAAGAAAACAGCAGAATCTATCAAATAAGATAGAAAATAATTGTTTGATTGGGAAAAGTCAATCGATTTATGAAGGGGGAATCCTGTTTTACAAACCTGATGAGAGTTTTTTTTGAGGACGTTACTAGCAAAGTCAATAAGGGAGAAACAGTGGATGCCGAATATTTGGATTTTTAGAAGGCTTTTGATAAAGACCAACAAAGGAGTTTGGTAAAGATAAAGCACGTAAGGTGGAGTAGCATATTACCATGGAGTAAGGATTGATTAACAGTCAGAAAACAGACTGTAGGAATAAATGGGTCACTGCTGGTTGGCTGCAAATCTATGGAGCTGAGTCCATGAACTTTTAGCCATGATCTTATTGAATGGTGGAACTGGCTTGATGGGTCAAATGGCCTACTCCTGCTCCTAATTCTTATGTTCTCTCAAGTTGGCAAGATTATTGGTGGGGTAGTGCAAGGATCAGTACTCGGGCCTTGGCTGTTCACAATCTATATTAATGATTTGGATATGAAGGCTAATTGTAACATTTCCAAGATTTTCATTAAAACATGCAATCTTCTTAAAGGGACAGATCGAGCAGATGTAGAAAGGTTGTTTCCCCTGACTGTGGGATCTAGAATGAGGGGACACAGTCTTGGAATAAAAAGCAAGCCATTCAGGAGTGAAATGAGGAGGAACATTCAGTGGGAGGTGAATCTTTGGAAATCTCTAACCCAGAGAGCAATGGAAGGTCTTAATAGAGATAGTATGAATATAAGGAGATGAGTATACAATCAGCACAATCTAGAATGGCAGAGCAGGTACAAGGGGCTGAATGGCCTACTCTTGCTCCTATATATTCCAAACAATGTCTAGCACACCAGAGTAACTTGGTGCTCTCATATTGTAAACTGCATCTCATTTAAGACAAAAGCCTCTTCTCATTGGACTAACAACTAATTTCATTGAATGCAGCAGACCAAACATGCCCTATAAATCCCCACCAGGAAAGAGGATGGTGGCACAAACTACCAAATGGATCTTATACCAAGAGATGAGCTTATACCAAGAGATGAGTTGAATTATGTTATCATCTTTCAACATAATGCAGCTTTAGGAACCACAGACCCAAAGTCACCTGTTTTTATTTGGTTTATTACTGCTTTTTTATTTTTTTAAAAAATCACTTACAATAAAAGGGCATTGGAGTACAAGAAATAACTGTACAGGACCTTTGAGAGACCACATCTCGAGTATTCATTCATAGAAGCCCTGCCTTGTCGGAAACAAGCCCTTCAGTCCAACAAGTCACACCAATCCTCTGAACAGTAACCCACCCAGATCCATTCCCCTATCCTATATTTACCCCTGACTAATGCACCTAACCTACAATATGGGCAATTTAGCATGGCCAGTTCACCTAACATACACACCTTTTGGATTGTGGGAGAAAAATCTGAGCACCCGGAGGAAACCCACACAGACTTGAGGAGAATGTGCAAACTCCACACAGACAGCTGCCCAAGGCTGGAATTGAACCAGGGTCCCTGGCACTGTGAGGCTGCACTGCTAACCACTGAGCCACCCTGCCACCCTTAAACTGTGAGCTGCTTTGGTCCCCTTAGTTAAGGAGAGAAATACTTGTGTTGATGGCAATAATGCAAAGGTTCACACTGGATTTGTTCCAACAGGAGGATTTATTCTGTGATAAGAGGCTGAATAATTGCCCATATTCTCTGTATGTTGGCAAAATGAAAGGCAATCTCAATAAACTTACTGTATAAGATTCTGAAGGGGTTTGACAGGACAGACACTGAGATTGTGATGACAGTTGGGGGAATCTGGAATACAGGGACCTAACCTCAGGATGAGGGATTGAGATGAGAGGCAATTTCATTCTGAACCTTTGAATTTTCTGCTTCAGAGGGTAGGCTCCATCACTGAATGTATTTGAAGGCTGAAATAGAGAGATTCTTAGCATCTCTGTGTTCAACATACCTCTTCATTCACTGAGTTGATCAGCCTTGATTATCCCAAATGGTGCAGCAGGTTGGGTGGGGTCTACTCCTACTCCTATTTCCTATGTTCTTATTAAAACCGAAAGGAATGAAACTCCACACTAGGAAAAGTTATATTTTTTGTACGGTCGGTGTAGTTTGTTTGACAGTAATTAAGACATTATGTATTAAGATTGTGCTTACAGGAACACACACTCGAATAGCAACTTGCTGATTTCTGCATTTAACTACGCATATATAATTTCCAGCAGCTGCTGTCTGGTTTCCACTTACATTACAGTGAGCACAATCAGGCAGGATTCAGTGGATATAACACACATCTTTGGTCAAAAGGTTCTGGCTTTGAGCCCCACTCCTGAGATTTCAGAACACAATGGACTCTTGGCAGTGTGGAGGAACAGAGGGATCCCTCAAAGTCGCCACCCAAGTCAATAGGGTTGGTAGAAGGCATTGGCTTTCATTAGCAGGGTGATTGAGTTTCAGAGCTGCGAGGTTATGCTGCAGCTCTAAAGAACCCTGGTTAGACCACACTTGGAATATTGTTTTCAGATCTGGTTGCCTCATTAAAGGAAGGATGTGGAAGTTTTAGCGAATGTGCAGAGGAGAATTTACCAGGATGTTGCCTGGACTGGAAGGCATGCCTTATGAAGAAAAGTTGAGGAGCTTGGGCTTTTCTCATTGGAGCAAAGAAGGATGAGAGGCGACTTGATAGAGGTGTACAAGATGATGAGGCACAGATAGAGTGGATGGCCAGAGACTTTTTCCCGTGGCGAAAATGGCTATCACGAGGGGGCGTAATTTCAAGGTGATTGGAGGAAGGTTTAGGAATGATGTCAAAGGTAGGTTCTTTACGCAGAGAGTGGAGGTTGCATGGAATGCACTGCCGGCAGTGGTAGTAGACACATTAGGGACATTGAGGCGACTCTTGGATGGGCACATGGAAGATTGTACGATGAAGGGTATGTAGGTTAGTCTGATCTTAGAGTAGGGTAAAAGGATGGTACAACACTGAGGGCTGAAGGGCTTGTACTGTACTGTACTGTTCTATGTTCAAAATGGTAACTGAAGGAAGGTTGCAGTGCTGATGGGGCAGTGTTTCAGGCGAAACACCCTTCCCTTCACATATGGACACACTATTTCAGCCAACATGACTAAGGATTTTATGGTCATTGTCAACACTGTTGCTTGTGGGAGCTGGCTATGCGTAAATTGGCTGCTGCCTTTTCTATATTATGGAAGTGATTATATTTAACAGTATTCCCCCCCCCCTCCCCCATATCATTATGGTGATATAAAAATGTGGTATGTTGTAATCACAATTATACTCAAACAAACCACTTTGTCACTGACGTGTGATTCCCTCACTGATGAAGATGGGATATGTCACTCCTGCCTTTTTCGCTTCCCCAAATAAACATCAGGCTTGTCAAAGATTTCCTCTTCAGTAAACCATCCCCTCAAACAGTAAAGTCAAATGACATCACCATGGGAACTAGCTTTGTAGAGACGCACAACTGAATCTATTCACACACCGTTTGACATGGACAATTGGTGAAGAACCTTGAGTTATTATCTTCATTGCTACTGATGTTATTAGAGACTCCCACGCTTAAGGTCAGGGACATGTATAAATAATATATTGGTTTAGTCTATTACAATTCTGTATGATGGGTAGTTCTTTGACGAGACATCAATTTCTTGATTATCTTTGTAGCACTTTTACATGGAATTTCTTTTGGGCGTTAAATGGATGGTTTGGCATAGATTAAGTAGGTGGATAGATTCTGTGATGGGGCGAGTGTACATGGGTGGGGAAGGGGCTTAAATGGGTGGGTATGTGATAGGGGAGAGTGTACATGGGGTAGGGTGGGGGTTAAATGGGTGAGTAGTGTGTGTGATAGGGGAAGGTGTACATGGGCTGTGAAATAAATGGGTTTGTTGGACTGAATGATTTTTTTCTCATTCTATTCTTTTAATGTTCTGTCACTACCAGGAAGTTGAATAGAGCCAACAGGATGGTGGTGCGTCTTATTGATATTTTAAGGCTGGGATGCATGGACAGTAATTCGATCTGGTGAGAGAATCAGTGCTAGGTAGCTGAATGGGAACAGATTTCTTCCTGAGATTCTAAATTATGGCAGTCATGAGGAGGGGTTTTACATTAGAGTTTGGACCAGATGCTTTTTTGAGGTGGTGGGTTTCTGAAATGATAAGGAGAATATGAGATGTTATATTCAACTTTATTGTATGTGGCAACAGGTGGATGGGACTGGTCAGCTTTTTCAGACCTGCTCCAATTTTCATTCTGCTGGGGTGACTGGACTGAATGCTTTCTGACAAATTGCTCTGCTAGATATTCACAGGGGGCAGCTTATCTAAAAAACACCTCTGCACAAGGTGACTGAAGCCTGCGCCTTGCATGTAACGGATTTCAATATACCCAGGGTAATATGTTCCAGGCAGCATTGCCAACCCTGCAAAGGTCACTGATGATGTTATACAGAAAGCTGTACTCCCACTGTAATCACAGCTTTGCCTCTCTGAATGTGGAACAGTGTTGCCTCTGTCTCTTCCATGTGTGGTCTGATGCAGAGAAGAGTGAAAATGAAAGGAGTTTGAAGGGAAACAGTGGTAATGTGGGTTATACAGAGCAATACTGACGGAGCACCTTCATGAATATTTATCGTCTCCAACTTTAGTTATGTTAAGCAGCAACTTATAGTAAGTCACTGCGCTTTCCAAGTCCTCACACCACCAGTTGCCTGGCCTCTGGATCAGCATGCAAATCTGAGTACAAGGTCTTAGGAAACAGCAATGAGGAATGACAGTCCAAGCCCTCAATGCTCAACAACTTCTGCAATGTGCATTCCCATATCATCTTAAACATATCAAAACTCCCCAAGAGACTGCATAAGAACGCTTATAAATTAAAGCTTTGACACCAAACTGCAGAAGTTTGGTATCAAGAGGATCTTGAAGACAGAGGAGAGAAGGCAAGACATTTAGGGTGAGAATTACTAGTGAGAAGTTGACTGTTGTTTATTGAAGCTTTTGATTTTGCACTCATCAGGACAAATACGAGAATAAAATTTCTGATGAGTATATTATTCTATACCACACAGGAAAACGAGGCTGACTGCTATCAGGTACATAAGCCAGGCGTCCCAGCATCAAATCAAGCACCATGTTCCTTCAGTCACTTGAAAAAAAAGCAGAGCTCAGACTGTACTCAACCAGCCCATGCTTGCAAAACTTAAAGAAAAATGTCAGAAGTGAGAGCAGAAGTGAGCCATTCATTCCTCGGGTCTACTCCACCAGCCATTCAATATAATTATGGCTGACATTCAACTCTCAACCCTGTGCCCACTTTCTCCATATTACCTTTAACTATACATATCTCCTTCATGTAAACTTACAATATTTTGGCCTTAATCACTTTCTGTGGCAGAGATTTCCACAGCCTCATCACGGTCTGGGTGAAGATATTTCTCCTCATCTCAGTCCGAAATGACCTACCCTATATCCTTAGGCTGTAACCCCCGATTCTGGATTCCACAGTCATTGGGAACATCTTCCCTGTTGTTATGGATCAGACTGAACACCCTCAAAGTATTTTAAGATGTTAGCCTAGACCCTAACTTTTTCTTATTTTAAAGGTAAGTGTAAGTATTGCATTCCAGATGCAATGTAATTGGTCAAATTACTTTAAGCAAACACACTTTGTTTTTACATAACAGTTAAAATACAGACAAAATAAAAATTAAAATAAAAGATCGGCTTAACTGTAACTCTACTGAAATGCTTAACAAAACTGTGTACATATTAACTATTATTAGCTAATGGTTCAAATATAGTAACATCCTTTAAACACACCTTTGGCAAAGGCAAGTGCAGTAAAATACATTGTTTCATATGCAATTCTGGCAGCAGTAAGGGAACCCCAGCTTTTTGCTGTAACAGAGAGAGGAAAAACAGCTTCCAAATCCAGCTTCAAGACCCCAGCAACTGCTACTGACAGCTAAAACTAGAAATTCTGGTTCTGTGGGAGCTTGACCAACCCATTCAGGATCCTTCTATTGTTCCAATTTTAAAATAAACCCCAAGGCCTCACATGCCTTAATTGGCTGTGAGCAGACCACTCGGCAACTCAGCCTCAACCTTCCTTCATAAAAAAAGGACAAAATACACCTCTTAAAGCCACCCCCCCCCCCTTACTGTTACACCTCCCCCTTAAAAAATGAATCATCAATATACTAAGATGGCTTCATTTGTAAAAACCTTTAGCTTTAGGGTATTAGTATACTACAATACATATACATTACATTGACTCTAAGCGTGCAAACATTCACTACTACAGTCCATTTTTTCCTGCCACCTAACATCTCCACTTTCCTTAATCAAAATGGCGACAACACATCGGCAATTTTCTTCTCTTGTCCTGCCATGTGTATAATTTTCAAATTGAATGACTATAATAATAAGCTCTACCTGAACAGTCTGCTATTCTTGACCTTAAATCTTCCCGAAAACTTTAAGGGGTGGTAATCAGTAAGACAATATAAACGTTGCAACGCCAACACCAAGCTCAAGGTCTCCTTCTCAACTATGGAATATTTCTGTTGATGAGTATTCAGTTTTCTGGAACAGTATCCAGTAGGTCTTTCTTTCTTCTCAAGAAGGAAGGTACCCACTCTTATCAGAACAAGCTGCCCGCTACTTTCAGTGGGCAGCCGTTCTGTTTCCGCCTCCAGTGGCAATGGAACAAAGAGCCCACTACCACTCTTGTCCTCCATGAAGGGCTGAACATTTTGCCTCCACAATCCCAACCTCCAGTCTGATGCTTCAATGAAGTACTGACAGGGTCTGCACTGTTGGAGATGCTCCCTTCCATGTGAGACATTCACTTCAACCCCACCTGCCCACCAGGAGAAAGAAGCGGTGGACCATCGCTTTGATTTGAGCAGTGTGGCAGACTGCAGTGTCAGGAGGGAAATCTGAGTGAAGGTGTTGGGGCAAGTCAGGATGATGCCATCCCTAACTGCCCTTGAACTGAAATGACTTGTTCGGTCCATTTCAGAGGTCTGGTAAAATTCAACCACCATCAGTGGAAGGTCTGGAGTCAGACCAGCTAGGAACAACAGCAGATTTCCTTCCCTGAAGATATTAGTTAACCCCTGAGCAGGTTTGTACAGCAATCAATGATAGTTGTCACGGCAACCATGACTGAGGCTCGATTTATGGTCCAGATTTTATTACTTGAATTCAAATTCCACCAGCTGCCTTGGTGGGATTTGAACCCAATATGAGCCTGGATTATCTGTCCACTGGCTTGTAATGAGAGGGAGTAGACTCAAATAGCTGCTTCACTTAGATGGACTGTTAGAGGCCCCTAGACACTGGTGTAGGTCAAGAAGGCATTTGAACGTCACATCTCTAGAGTTTAAACTGCTGAGATCTGTCAACTGTTGGACAATGACAAGAATTAAGACTTAATGTTACACCACAAAAGGCAGCAATTAGAGAAAATTCATGGCTTGGAAAATATTACATACTGAGCAAAGAGTAAAACATGATTTGTAAGGAACAATCGTCCTGTCAAGTATGTTCATTATGTCACCCGAATGCCTTCTGTAACAGAGAGCAGCTGCCTTTATGAGGGTGCCAATTCAGATCCCAACTCCAACATTCGGTTCTGAATGATGCTCAGAAGATGTTATCCTGACTGATTGCAGTGCCCAGGGCATGCAATGTTTCTCGCTGGGCACTGAGAGTGTGCCCAATGAGAAATCAGCTAAAAATGCGAAAGCTGCTTATAGGGATAGGGTGACATTTTCACTTTGCCGTGAACTTCTGCTGTCCTTTGGCTTTCTCCTGCGAAACTTGTGAGCTGGATTTCTGGCCCATTTTCCACAGGATTTTATAGCACAGAAATAGGCCATTCATCCAGCTGGTATGCGCTGGTGATTTTCGTCCACGTAAGCATTTCATCTAATCCCATAAATATCCATTTCTGTTCTTTTCTCTCTCATGTATTTATCTAGTTTCCCTGGAATACCAGTGATTCTGTTGATCTCAATCACTCCATGTGATAGGTAGTTGCACATTCTTACCACCGTCTGGCTGAGGAGGTTTTTCTTGAATCACCTTGGATTTATTGGTGATGGTCTTACATTTACGGCCTCTGGTTCTGCTCCGGACGAGGAGATCTTGTATTACGGTGTCCCTATCTCTGGGTCAAGAGTGGCAGGTTTAAGTCCATTTCCATGACTTTTTGAGCAAGGAAAGTGCATTCAACCAGGTTCCTTATCAGCTTGGACCAACTCAACGGACGATCCAACACCCTCTTAACACAGGTTACCTGGAAAGACATGGTCGGAGGGGGTGCGAAGACAGAGACAGAGACAGATGTGTCCTCCCCCAGAAGTGGGAACATTGAGCCCCTTATTATTTAATGGCCTCTGTCAGATCACTCATCAATCTTCTCTTTTCTGGAGAAAAAGGCTCCAATTTGTCTCATCTATATTTTAAAGTGGCAGCTTCCCTTTTGTTACTGTTAGATATACCAGCAACTGCTTAAACAAAAAGAGACCCTTTTCATTGATGTCAAGTGGCCTGGTTCCTAAAGGCACTCAGAGCCTCAGATGGCAGGGGAAAACTGCTCTCTCATCCAAAAAAAAAGTGACCAATTACAATAAAGGAAAAGGGGTGCTTGCTTCAATTTCCATTTGTTGACAGATATATTTCAAACAGATGATGGTGGGGTGGGGAAAACAATGTAGGACACAAAATGAAACAGAATTAAATAAATAATGTTATTTACCTCCAAAGCTACTGAGAATGATATGATCTGAATAGGGTGTTCTTCCACTCACGTATCAGCCTGGAAATTGAGCTGGTCGCGTCACCAAATCTTCTTATCCCTCACTAAGTATCTCAAGTTGTTTGATCTGCTAAGAGTCCGTGTGTCTATAATGAACAAGCTTCCAACCCAGTAAAATCACAGCTTATTGCCCAAAGCCTCTTTCACAGGAACAAATTGCAAGATGGACCAGATTGTAAATGTCGGCCCTAATCCCCTAAATCAGCAGAAATAAATACACACCCTGACATACACTCACAAAGCACCCTCAGACACATATCCTCATATACACACAGACTTTCACACATCCTTTCAGACAGGTGCACATAACACAGTATGTATACACCACATATTCAGATGCACACAAACATTCACAGACACACACTCACACACACATTTTTAGACGTGCGCCCTGACACATAGGCAATTAGATTCACATGTACACATACACAATACACAGACGTCCATGTAGGTTTCTTGGAATTAGCTTTGCATCCAGCTCACAATTAGGTCCAGGTCTCATTTATTACGTGGTGACATACTGATTCTGTGGCACAGCACTAACAGGTCTGAGCCAGACAGCTGTAAGTTCAAGCCCCACTCCCATGACCTGGGAATAATATCAATGCTGATGCTGCAATGCAGCGCAGAGGCTGTGCTGCATTGTCAGAGTTGCCATATTTCACATCAGACATTAAACTCCGCCTGCCCTCCAAAGTGGAGATAAAAGTCCCATATCACTGCTTTGAAGGAGATTTTGTCAGTGTCCCGGACATTGTTATGTTTATCCTTTAACCAACACCACCAGGTCAGATTAGGTGCTGATTTTAAATACACAAGATTAAAAAGGAAAATCACAATAAATATCTTCCAGGATGTCAAGGAGAATTCCCCTGAAACTGAAGGATCTCAGTTTAACACGTAAAATGATAGATAGAACGAATTGACAGTGTGGCACTCCCGCAGTGCTATACCAGGACTACCAGAGTGGGTTACGTTGCGAAGGACTTACAGAGCTAGGACTTACCACCTTCTGACTTTGAGGTCAGGCTGTAATCACAAGCCATGACTGACAACTGAAGAAGCGAGCAAGGGGATGCTATAAAATGGCTGCTGGGGGTGAAGACTGAGATTGTTCCGAAGAGGGGACATGGAGAGGGAGGTCTTCACTCCTGAAACCAAAGGCTTTAGCACCTTAGTTTGCTATTTGCTGAGAAAGCAGCTTCCTCACAATCACTGCCTTCTTTTTACTGTTTCTGAACAAGCACAGGGGGAATCCGCTGCTCCAGTGTTGCCATTGTATTTCTGATGCCTTTTGAGAAGTGCAAAAAGGTCAGTGCAAATAATGGGAATATGGAAAAACGGGCCTTGCACAATGGTCTCTATTCAGCCCACAAGGCTGGCTGCCAGGATTTCTCAGATATCCGCAGAAAGGGAGTGAGTCAGGCTGCCAACAAGGCTGCTGATGCACCTATTTAAGAGCCTGCGTTGAACACGCTGAATGATCAGGACCGTTCCAAAAAAAAGACATACACTTACACAGCAACTTTTACAACACCAGATGTCCCAGACCAAAAGGAACATGTAGTCACTCTAGAGATGTTGGAAACGCAGCAGCCAATTTGCACACAGCAGGATCCCACAAACAGCAATGTGATAATGACCAGGCTTGATCTGCAGGTTTAATATTGACCAGGACAGCAGGGAGAGTTCTCCTCCCCTTCATCAGACTAATGCCACAAGATCTTTCACATCAGTTGTAAGCACAGCCAGAGCCTCACTCTATGATGTCTTTATTAGAGCTCTTATGGTACCCCTAAGCCAGAAAGCCGTGTTCAACTTTTTAAAGAATGCACTCATGAGCCATGGACATCACTGGATGGCCAACATTTATTGCCCTGCCCTAGTTGCCCTTGAGAAGGTAGTAGTGAGCTGCTTTCTTGAATGGCTGCAGTCCATGTGCTGGAGGTTGACCCACAATGCTATTAGGGACAGAATTCCAGGATTTTGACCCAGTGGCACTGAAGGAAAGGTGATATATTTCCAAGTCAGGATGGTGGGTTACTTGTCACAGTATTCCAAGCCTCGGACCCATTCTTGTAGCCACCATGTTTATGTGGTGATTCTGGTTGAGTTTGTGGTCAATGGTAACCCCAAGGATGCTGATAGTGGGGAATTCAGTGATAGTAATACCATTGAATGTCAAGGGATGGTGGTAAGATTTGTCTCTTATTGAAGATGGTCATTGCCTTTCATTTGTGTAGCACGAATGTTACTTGCCATTTGTCAGCCCAAGCCTGGATATTGTCCAGATCTTGTTGCATTTGAACATGGACTGCTTCAGTATCTCAAATGGTGCTGAACATTGTGTAAACATCTGCAAACATCCCCACTTCTGACCATATGATGGAAGAAAGATCATTGATGGAGCAGCTGAAAATCATTGGACACTACTGGAGGAATTCCTGCAGAGATGTCCTGGAGTGAGATGGCTGACCTCCAACCACCACAACCATTTTCTCATGTCTGAGGTATGACTTCAACCAGCAGAGAGTTTGCCCCCTGATACCCTTAATGCCTGCTTTGCTCGAGCTCCTTGATGCCATACTCAGTCAAATGGGGGCTTGATGTCATGGGCTGTCACTCTCACCTCACCTCTGGAATTCAGCTCTTTTATCCGTGTTTGAACTAAGGAATGTACGACATCATGAACAGAGTGGCCTTGGTGGAACCCAAACTGGGCATCACTGAACAGGTCATTGCTGAGCCAGTGCTGCTTGATAGCACTGTTGATGACACCTTCCATCACTTTCCTGATGATTGAGAGTACACTGATTGGGTGGTGACTGGGCAGGTTGGATTTGTTCTGCTTTTTGTGCATACAACATACCTGAGCAATTTTCCACACTGTCGGGTAGATGCCAGTGTTGTAACTGTGCAGGAAGAGCTTGGCTTGGGGAGCAGCATGTTCTGGAGTACGAGTCTTCAGTATTATTGTCAGGGCCTGGAGCCTTTGCAGTATCCGGAGTCTCCAACTGCTTCTCGATATCACATGGAGTGAATCAAATTGGCTGAAGACTGGTATCTGTGACTCTGGGGACCACTGGAATAGGTTGTGATGGATCATCCATTCGGCACTTCTGGCTGAAGATTGCTGCGAAAGCTTCAGCCTTGTCTTTTGTGCTGATGTGCTGGGCTCTTCCCTCATTGAGGATGGGGATATTTGTGGAGCCTCCTCCTCCAGTGAGTTGTTTAGTTTTCCATCACCATTCACGACTGGATGTGGCAGGACTGCAGAGCTTAGATCTTATCTGGTTGTGGGATCGCTTAGCTCTGTCCATCACTTGCTGCTTATGCTGTTTGGCATGCAAGTAGCCTGTTTGGTCACTTCTCCAGGTTGACACCTCATTTTTAGGTATGCCTGATGCTGCTCCTGGCATACCCTCCTGCACTCTCCACAGAACCAGGGTTGATCCCCTGGCTTGATGGTAACGGCTGAGTGGGGGATATGCCGGATTATGAGGTTACAGATTGTGCTCGAGCACAATTCTGCTGCTGTTAATGGCCCACAGCACCTCATGGATGCCCAGTCTTGAGTTGCTAGATCTGTTTGAAGTCTATCCCATTTAGCAGTGATAGTGCCACACAACACAATGGAGGGTATTCTCAATGTGAAGGTGGGACTTTGTCTGCACAAGGACTGTGTGGTGGTCACTCTAACTGATACTGTCATGGACAGATGCTTTTGCAGTTGCTAAGGATGATGCCCTCCTGTTGTTTCCCTCACCACCTGCCGCAGACCCAGTCCAGTAGCGATATTGTTTAGGACCCGACCAGCTTGATCAGTGGTACTGCTGCTGAGCCACCCTTGGTGGTGGATATTGAAATCCCCCATTCAGTGAACATTTTATGCCTTTGCCGTCCTCTGCAATTCCTCCAAGTGCTGTTCACCATGGAGGAGCATTGACTCATCAGCTGAGGGAGGACGGTTTGTGGTAATCAGCAGGAGGTTTCCTTGAGCATGTTTAACCTGAACCCATGAGACTTCAAAGGGTTCAGAGTCAATGTTGAGGACTCCCAGGGCAACTCCCACCCGACTGTATACTACGGTGACACCCCTGCTGCTGGGTCGGTCCTGCCGGTGGAACAGGACATATCCAGGGGCTGGTGATGGTAGTGAATATGACAGCGTTTGTAAGATTTGATTCTGTGCCAATTTTGACAATGCCCCCAAATGTTAGTGAGGAGGACTTTGCAGGGTAGACAGGTCTGTTTCTGTCTGTTGTCTTTTCCAGTGTCTAGCTTGATATTAGGTAGACTGTCTAGTTTCATTTCTTTGTTGAGCATTCACAGCAATTGGTACAACCGAGTGGCTTGCTAGGCCATTTTAGAGGGCTGAGAGTCAATCACATTGTTATGGGTCTGGAGTCACATGCAGCCCAGACCAGGTGAAAATGGCAAATGCGCTATCCTTGAGGAAGGACATTAGTGAACCATACCTTGTTCTGACACCAGGACACTACAGCTCAAGTGACAATCTGGGTTGTATACTTAGAACTCAACTTGATGACATACCTAATTAACTGGCTTACTGTCACATAGATTTCCTGACTGACTGAATGAACATAAAGTAAGTGGCACAGTGGATAGCATTGCTGCCTCATTGTGCCAGGAACCTAGATTCCATCCTCGGGCGACTGTGTATCTGCATTTTGAACATTCTTTCTGTGTCTGTGTGGGTTTCCTCCTGGCTTTCTGGTTTCTTCCCACAGGCCAAAGTTGTACTGGTTAGGTGGTTTGGCCATGCTAAATTGTGTCCAGGGATGTGCAGGGTAGTTAGATTTGTGCATGGTAAATGCTGAATTATATGGATATGGTAGGGGTCTGGGTGGGATGCTCTTTGGAGGATGGGTTCAGAATTGATGGGCCAACTGGCTTTTTCTACACTGTAAGAATTCTATTTTAGGAGAAAAGAAGGAGACCTCTTACACCAGAGCATCATATGTCATAAAGTCATCTGTTGCCTTAAAGGTATTGTGCCTTTATGAGATCTGAATGGTAATACAACAAAGAGGGCATGTAATGTCCAGAAATATGTCTGGGAGGAGTTGGTAATCCTACCTCGTAATGCCTGCAAAAGCATCTAATGGCCCGAGGAAGCAGGGTTTGCTTCCAAAGTGTACTTCAGTAACAGCTCAGCAACTGCTAGTCCTTGGGAAAACAGGATGAGTTGAAGCAGAAAGGCTAATTGCTTTCATTCTTCTATAATTCTCCGGTGCTAGGTTATCTGAAAGGATTACCAGCCACTCCAGCCAACTATCTCCCTAATTAAGGACTCGAACGATATCAACCTTTTATCTACACCAGACTCTGCTGTCGGCGTGTGTGTATGTGTGTTTCTGAAAGCTGCTTTGGCCTCTTGCAACATGTCTAATCCCCTTTAGAGTGGGCCAAGAGGAGCTCACTCGATCAGCAGTCCACCTTCTACAAAACAAGGGCATCTTTTACCTCAATCAAAGTTAGAGTGGGGTGGGGGGAGAATCCTTCTTGGTATGTGATGCAGTGCATTAAAGATTCCAGCAGTTGGAACTAAGGGAATGTGGTCCCAGAGAGTCTCGACCCATGAGCAGACCCTCCTCCTATCGTCCAGCTAGTGAGTACTTTCCAGTATCTGTTGCACATAAACAGATGCTCCAGCCTAATTAACTTCTGCATATGGCTTATTAGCATACATACAGTTGGTGCTGCACTTCAGGAGGGATTCAACTAACAGAGGTTGAACTTATATTATCCAGCACAGAGCTCATGTTCTGTAATAAACAGCTCCGCGTTTGTGATGATCCACCGTACAATCTGTGCTCTGCAATGAAAAGCACAGGACTGTAATATTCGACCACACACAACTTGGATTCAAAACAGTGTAGGTCTGTAATAATCTACCACAAAACCTATGCTTCGCAATAAACAGTGTTGGACTGTAATAAGCCAGCACAGAACCCAAGCCCTACAATAAACAGCTCAGGGCTGTAGCAATCTATTACACACTGCTCTCTGTAATAAACATTGTTAGACTAGAATAATTCAGAACACAACTCACTCTCTGCAATAAACAGTCCAGGGTTTGCAATGATACCACACACTGGTATCAGTCCATCACAGTATATACAATTTGTGGTATACAGAACTAAGCTGTAATAATCTATCATACAAAGTATCTTCTGAAATAAATATCACAGATCGATATTAGTTCACCACACAAGGTGTACACTTTTTAGCATGCAGTATTTAACTGTAACGGAATAATTGTTCTATAGTAAGCAATGCTGGACTGTAATATCCACCACATATTCTGAAATAAACTGGATGGGTCTGTATTAATTCATCACACAACTCAGGTTTAGTAATAAACAGTGCTAGGTTATAATAATACCCCACAGGGCTTGATTTCTGAAATAAGCAGCGCTAGATTGTAACGTGAGAGCACCTGACAGCATTTACTTGACGGTACACACACTTGACTGAAATAAATAAATGTGGGTTTTTAACCATCAAGTATTTACATTATAATAAAAAAAACAGTATGTAATAAATATTACTGGTCAGAACCAAATAGCACATTTGGGAATGTATTACTCCAAAGCACATGCTGGGAGCAAGTTTGCTGCCACTCTTCCTCCATGGTAACTGTGACTACATTTTTAATGGATACTGACTATATTCTGGTGATGGATAGGAGATGGGCATCTCATCTGTGCCCAGAGAAAGGGCTCTCATGGTGCAGTGGTAATGTCCTTACCTCTGAGCCAGAAGACCCTGGTTCAAACGCCAACTACCCCAGAGATATGTACACAGAGATAACATCTCCGAACAGAGTGATTAGAAAACATCTGCCTGAGAGAATTCAATTTCCGTCATGTCATGGTCATCACATTTGCTTCACATTGGAAAGGGCTCTGGTTCGAAACCAGGCAGAAGCATTTCTGTGAATTGCTGGTGTCAAAGCAAAGCACTGATTTCTGTGCCCAGAGATTAAGGGCTGTTGTGGCACCAGTGGGTAGTGTCCCTCGACAGAGATCTTGTTTCAAGGCCATAACACGTCTGAACTGGTGGATTAAAAAGCACCAGTGCTTGGAGATATCCAAGACGGTTGTGAAAGAGACTATTGGCTGGCTATGCACATATAGCACATAGAACATTACAGCACAGTACAGGACCTTCGGCCCTTGATGTTGCACCGATCTGTGGAACCAATCTGAAGCCCAGCTAACCTACATTATTCTATTTTCACCCATATGTTTATCCAATGACCATTTAAATACCTTTAAAGTTGGCGAGTCTAATACTGTTGCAGGCAGTGCGTTCCACGCCCCGACTACTCTCTGAGTACAGAAACTACCTCTGACATCTATCCTATATCTATCACCACTCAATTTAAAGATATGTCCCCTCGTGCTAGTCATCACCATCCGAGGAAAATATAATATATGTCTCACAAGGACATTGGAAATATCAGCAGGAGGAGACATTTAGCTCATTGAGTTAATTTTGCCATTCAATGAAATTGTAGCCAATCCATCAACTCCATTTCCCGTCCACTCCCCATATCATTTGAATCCATTTGAAACCAAATAGCTGTCGTGGAATCATACACCACCAAACCAGACCCTTCAGTCCAACTCTTCCATGCTGACCAGGGTTCCCAAACTAAACTAGTCTCACTTACCTGTATTTGGCCCATATCCCTCTAAATCATTCCTATCCATGTACCTGTCCAAATATCTTTAAATGCTGTAAGTGTACTTGCCTCTACCATTGCTTCTGGCAATTCATTCCAACGTATGTATCACCCTCTGTGTGAAAAGGTTGCTTCTCAGGGCCCTTTTAAATCTTTCCCCGCTCATCTTAAATCTATGGTCTCTAGCTTTTGACTCCCCTATCCTAGGCAAAAGACCTTGTCTATTTACCCTATCCATGCTCATGATTTTATAAACCTCTATAAGGTCACCCCCTCAGCCTCCTTTGCTCCAGGGGAAAAAAAACTCTCCCTATATCACAAACCCTCCAGTCCCCTTAACATCCTTCTAAATCTTTTCTGCACCCTTCCCAATTTAATAACACCTTCCTGTAGCAGTGTGACGAGAATTGTGACCAGTACTCGAGAAGTGACCTCACCAATGTCCTGTACAGGTACATGACATCCCAACTCTGAAACTCAATGCATTGACCAGTAAAGGCAAGCATACCAAACGCCTTCTCACTACCCTGTCTACTTGTGACAGTACTTTCATGGAACCATATATCTGCACCCCTAGGTCTCTCTGTTGGAAATTACTCTCCAGGGCCTTACCTGTGTAAGTCCTGCCTTGATTTGTCTTACCAAAATGCAACATTTGACATTTATCTAAATTAAACTCCATCTGTCTATTCCGGCTCTGAATAGATTCCACAACAGAGAGCCCACTGAGGCAGAGAACTCCAAAAATTCACAATCCTTCCAACTGAGGAATATTTATAACATCGTTTCAGAATGTTCTTCTTTTAAACATGCTTTTCAGAAACCCGTGACTCCATCAGCTGAAGCTGCCCTGGCTCAAGTCAGCAGGGCATCTTGTTCACTAGCCTTTCTAATTAAAGTACAATGGATTCACAGCTCAGGGACATCTTTCTATCTACAGCACATGGAGTGCAGTGGTTCAAGAAGGCAGCTCACTACCACCATCTCAGGCAATAAATGCTGGCCCAGCACGTATGCTTTTAAACAGATGCCGTTTTACAAATGATAAATGACTTGAAAGAGCAAATATATGGTTACAATCACAAATGAGTAGAGCTTAATTGGCTGCTAACTACAAGCACTTATATTCAGTACTTGTCTGTTTAGGCTGGATACAGATAAAGTCCTGCCGTTTGTAGGGGTCACATTCCTGGAAAATCTCACAAACTGCAAGTTCGCCAATAGTGAACATGTTTTATGGTGAGTCAACTGGACCGCTTCCAACCTCCCCAACATAAAGATAGAATTCTGTAAAAACCACGCTTTTAAGAACTATAAAGATGTCTTATTGAAGAGGTTTAGCACTGGACTTACTGACACAAATACACAAATTAACAGTAATGTACAAATCACTGAACAATGATGTTGGCCCATGTACAGGAATGTAGCTGACGCACGTTCCAGACCTGAAAACACAATCATTATCATTACATTCAGTCCTTTGTGTTTGAGCCTTTTAAAATTTCTTTTGACATACCTTCCAAGTTTTATACCTTGCTCCTAAGAAGCATGGGAAGACTAACACCTGACCCACACTGGACAAAGCGGTGTACAGAATGGCTTGTGCGGATCAACAAATAGTGAAGATGGAACATTGGGACTTTACTTTGATCAACAGCTTACAGGATGGGGCCATGCACAACAGGAGCCAATCAGATGTCTCACTGCGCTGGGGTTACCAGCGTCAAATGCAGGGCAGCTAACTTGGAAATGTTGGGAGTGTTCCGAATCTATCCGAGACACCTTGAACTCCACTTCTGATCATTTCCACACTTGGCTGTTTGATTTCCCCTCTAGACTCCAAGGGACTATTCTCCTGTGGGCAGATATCAGGCTATGCTCATGAAGCCACGACCCATGCCTCTCCCACTGCCCTCCCAGTTCACATTTTCCTTTCTCTTCCTATCTGCTGAATCCATACAGGGTCTTTATTTTCTTCCCAGTTGGTAAGCCCATTAACTGTCAGCGTCCAAACCTGCAACCTCTACCATCTGGGACAGGGGCAGGGAGTGAATGGGACCCCCACCACCTCCAAGTTCTCCTCCAAGTCACATACTAGCCTGCCTTGGAACTATATCACAGTTCCTTCTGTGGCATTGGGTCAAAATCCTGCAACTCCCTCCCAAATACTGCAGGTTTCCCTACCACTCCCATGGTCTGCAGCAGTTCAAGGAGACAGTACACCACCCCGTTTTCTGGGGCAATTATCATTGGTCAATAAATGTTAACAAGACTGAACTACTGGAAAGATTAGATTTTAGATTAAATTAGATTCGATTCCCCTAGTGTGGAAACAAGCCCTTCAGCCCAACAAGTCCACACCAACCCTCCGAACAGTAACCCGCCCAGGCCCATTTCCTTCTGACTAATGCATCTAACACTACAGGCAATTTAGCATGGCCAATCCACCTGACCTGCACATCTTTGGACTGTGGGAGGAAACCTTGTTGTGAAACTTGAAAGGATTCAGAAAAGATTTACAAGGATGTTACCAGGGTTGGAGGATTTGAGCTACGGAGGGGCAACATTTTCACGCAGAGGGTGATATGTGTATGGAATGAGCTGCCAGAGGAAGTGGTGGAGGCTGGTACAATTGCGACATTTAAAAGGCATTTGGAGGGGTATATGAATAGGAAGGGTTTGGAGGGGTATGGGATGGGTGCATAGGTGGGACTACATTTGTTTGGGATATATGGTCGGCATGGACAGATTGGACCGAAGGGTCTGTTTCCATGACTGAAACTCAGGCAATCATCAGGGACTGTTGATCTGCCCCCTCCAGATTAAACCAGTTCATTCATAGAATCCCTACAGAGTGGAAACAGGCCATTTGGCCCAACAAGTCCGCTCTGACTCTCCAAAGTGTAACCCAACTAGACCCATTCCCCTACATTTCCTCTGACTAATGCACCTAACCTACACAGCCCTGAACACTATGGGCAATTTAGCATGGCCAATTGACCTATCCTGCACAGCTGTGGACTTTGGATTGAACCTGGGTCCCTGGCACAGTGTGACAGCAGTGCTAACCACTGAGCCACCATGCCGCCCACTGGAGCGCTTCTGTGCAGACATGTCGGAGCCTTACACACACCACTGGGCTTTGACTGTGGCCTCTCCGTCAGGCTTCAATTCAGGAGGAGAGAATCCCACAGAGGAGACCATGAGTCTTTTTTTTCTCTCTGGCTTTGTGAGCAGTTAGGAAGAGTCCCTCGCTCCCTACCCCTGGGCCTCCAAGATGAGTATAGGCTTCCCCTGCTCTGGATGGTCCTCGTCCTACTCACAACAGCCCGATCACACTCTGAACCTTGTAGATGACTGACAGGCTTCAGAAGGTCAGGAGGTGAGTTACTCGCTGCTGAATTCTCATGGGAGCCTCTGACCTGCTCTTGGGTCCACAGTATATATGTGGCAGATTGCCACCTGAAGTTGTTTCATCAAATTCCAAGGGTGCGTTTAAGGAAACCACATAATGAGAAAGGAACAGAACAATATGTTGATGGGTGTGGAGGAGTCAGGGGTGAGGATACTGGTGTTGAGCATAGACCAGGTGGACTGAATGGCGTGTTTCTGAAAGTTCTGTAAATTCTCTCCCTAATTCTATATAGGTAGATCTTATCATTCAGAATAATCCAATACAGTCACTGCAACCTAATCCTTCCGATTAACATGACTTACTGCTTTTGCACAGTTGGTTTGTGGAGGCAAAGAGTTACTGTCCTTTCAACATCAATAAAATTCTTAGGGATCTTTTCCTTTTCTGTACTGACAAACTCTCAGTGGTTAACAGTGAGCAGCTCTGTGGCTCCGCTCACTGTGTACGGGGTCATTCACATTTCAAATCTGAGAGAGAGAGAGAGAGAGAGAGAAGAGAAAAAGAAAAAAAAAATAGAAAATGCTCTTCAACAGAGTGGGCTGGCTTGATAATCCACAATTGAGGGCAGGGACACAACACTGTTGGAAATTAACTGTTCCTCTCGGCTGCTGCCATTCGGAAGTGCATTTGGGGCTGTCTGACATCAATCAAAACTCTGCGGTGTTATAAGAAATACATAAACAAGTATAAAACCAACCCTGTAAGATCTTCAGGATATTGAAAAGGGAGTACCACTGAAGGCCTTGTAAACAACGGAGATGTTAATGAACACAGGAATATCGCGTCTGCCCCAAACACACTAAAAATTGGCTTTATGATCAAAGGAATAGATGGTAGTGTTGTCACAACAACACTACTGTGGCTGTCGCTTATATCTGACACTCCACTTCTGTTTCATTCTGATACAAGCCGGCGAGAGGTGTTTCACTCTGCCAAAAGCCCAAACACACAGGGGAAATGCCACCATTATCACAAAATGGCATTATCCTCATGTCAAACTCTTGCCTGAATAAATTGAAGATCCGATAACTTACAAATCTCCTTCTGAGCACATGACCTCTACCACTTGGGAGGTAATGGGCAGCAGATACATGAAAACACCACGACCGTGGGCGGCACGGTGGCGCAGTGGTTAGCACTGCTGCCTCACAGCGCCCGAGACCCGGGTTCATTTCCCGCCTCAGGCGACTGACTGTGTGGAGTTTGCACGTTCTCCCCGTGTCTGTGTGGGTTTCCTCCGGGTGCTCCAGTTTCCTCCCACAGTCCAAAGATGTGCAGGGTCAGGTGAATTGGCCATGCTAAATTGCCCGTAGTGTTAGGTAAGGGGTAAATGTAGGGGTATGGGTGGGTTGCGCTTCGGCGGGTCGGTGTGGACTTGTTGGGCCGAAGGGCCTGTTTCCACACTGTAATGTAATCTAAAAATAATCTAATCTATACATTCCCCTCTGAGCCACTCTGACTAACGTACTGTTTCTTCTTTGTTGCTGGGTCAAAATCTTGGACCTCCCTCTCAAAGAGACAAAATAAACTGCAGATGCTGGAGTCCAAAGTAGACAGGACTGAAGAAGGGTTACACCCGAAACGTCAACTTCTCCAGCTCCTGACGCTGCCTGGCTTGCTGTGTTCTTTCAGCCTCCTGCCTATCTACACCCTCTCTAACGACATTGTGGGTCTACCTCCACCATGGACTGCAGCAGTTCAAGAAGGCATCTCGCCACCATCTTCTCAGGAATTGGCAACAAACAGTGCTCTGGCCAGCAACACACACATCCCATGAATGAGTAAACAATGTGTTTAAAAAAAAACATTCAAGAGGTATGAGCATGCAATTCAGGCTGTCATTCCAGTGCTGTGCCAAGAGAGAGCACAGTCCTCTCAGGTCAATATGAAAGATCTTGTGGCACACCTTTTGACAGCAGGTGCCTCCTCTCCAGTATGCCGGCCAATCTCAATCCCTCAACCAACATCACTAAAATGGTTAGAGCACCTGCTCATTATCATGTTAGCATTTGTGGGTACTTACTGTACATAAACTGGCTGTTGTAATTCATGCCATTGACACTGTCTACACCTGCAACGGACTGAATTGGCTGAAACGCACTTTGAGACATCCCAAAGATTTGAAAATGCCAAAACGTTTCCTTTCCTTTCAAAAGATCTTTAAGATATGAAACTGGACCTAATTTGTGGTTTTCTGTATGTTATCCCATGTAACACATACCAAAGATGTGGGTCTTCATTGAGACAGATATCTGGAAGTTTATTAATATAACTATATGTATGACATCTGGGATATACACTTACTTTGATTATTTTTATATTACTCGTTAGTGACCAACTAGCAAAATGGCTGGCTGCTTAAAAACAAACTGTATAAACAGTAAGAAGGAGACCTCTTATACAAGAGTGTCACAAGTCGTGATGTCACCGAGCTGTCTTAAAGAAATTGTGCCTTCCTGAGACCTGCACAGTAATACAACAGTATTCTTCACAGCTCACCTGCCATTCCTTACTCTTCCAAGCTAGATGCTTTAAGAAATCAGTTAGATGTCACCTCACCCCACTCCCTTCATTGTCTCACCCTGTTTACTCTCTGTCTGAACTAGGCAATATCTTCTGTTCTGCACTTTGTCCATTCTCCAACTCTCTGAAAATGAGGAGCAGCTGTGGATGCCTGCATGCCCCATGTGGACGGAACAAGACCTGCTGAGTTCACTGGCTGTATAAGCAGGCTGCGTAGTGTATTGTAGATATTGAAATGCGTGTATGAAGTGACCAGATAGAAGCATTTCAACAACGAAAATTGATCCTCTTGTCAAAGGGTGTGAAACTTCAGGCAAGTCATATGTTGGATCAGAATCTCCATCACTAAGCCTTCTACTCTTCGAGGGACAGGATGAACATTAGGAATAGGAGGAGGTCATTCAGCTCCTTAAACCTGTTCCACCAGACCCTGCCTGATCAGTTCCCTGAATCCTATTTAGCTGTCTTTACCCCACACCACTTAGAACATCCACCAGTCATTCCCAGGTTTGGACGATCGTAAGATATAGGAAAAGAATTAAGCCATTCAGCCCATCGATTCAACCCTGTAATAGCTGATATGTTTCTCATACCCATTCTCCTGCTTTCTCCCCGTAACTCTTAATCACAATCATTATCTGTGCCAGGTTTTAGTCCAACAGGTTTATTTGGAAGCACTAGCTTTCGGATCACTGCTCTTTCATTGCGCTCCTAAACTTAGTGCTTCCAAATAAACCCGGTGTTGTGAGATTTTTAACTTTGTCCAACACCAGCACCTGCAAGTCATTATCTGTGCCAGTATTAACAAACCTCCGTGGGTAGAAAACCTCCGATGGGTGTAAAGTAGGGAGAGTATTACAGTTAATCTTACAGTTAAAAACTGATGTTATGGACTATGCCAGACTACTCAAAACATTCTTAAGCAGGCAGCCCAGACCACAACTTTGCAATTTGTTTTGGTAAGTGTACAGTGAAAATTACCCAGATTAAGTTAGCTTGGTTGACTACTAGATTTAAAAACAGACAAACATTTATTCAAAAAATTACGCAATGCAACACAAAGAACAGAATAAAGAACCCCTACAGAACTCAGTCGATCCAACTAGACTTAATTATACTGTTCTGAGTATACACAATAGTCCCAATAAGCAAACTCCCTATAAAAACCAGTATAAATGGAACACATGCTTACAGGTTAAAGTTGAAGGGCAGAGAGAGAGAGAGAGAGATTCCACCCAGCTCCCTGTTGAACTCCTCACCAATTCAAGACTGAACTAACTTGCTCAGCTAGAGAGCTGACCACTCTCCTCTCTTTATATAGGTCATTTCTAAAATCCTTTGCATCTCTGTACCAAACCAGACTGATCGGAGCCCGGCCTGGTTTATTACCCCTCTGAAAAAAAATCAAGGACAGAGTCTTCTGGAGCCAAGGAACAGCTTTTAGAAAGAAAGGACTAGCTTTGTGACACTGAACTTTGATCATAACTAGCAGTGAAAGGAAACCTGGTGATATGTGGGTTGACACAAGGTAAAAAGACCATGATTTTTGCAAACATCTAACAGGTTCACCTATAGCTTTTAGGGAAGGGATCTTGACACCACCCTCTAGTTTCTGCACCCAAGCTTACAACTCACTTCACTGCCAACACCTATCAGGAGGTGGGAATTAGGGCCCCGTTATAAAATCTGCATTCACTGATCCCTCAACATTTTTGTAAAATCTGTGTGAAATATTGGTGTGTGACACTGCGTCCCCGGGGTAGTTCTGGTATGTCAACTGTGTCTCAGTGGCTCAAGGACAAAGTGTCCGGGATTCAACCCCCACCAACAGCCTTTCAGCCTATAAACCATCTGACAGTCCCTGTGCAGTGCTGAGTTACAGCTGCACTGTGGGGGGCACTGCTTTGGAAAACACATTAAACCATGTCTGCTCTCCGAGGTGACATAAAAGATCTCAGAGTCATAGACTCTTGATACAGGCAGGGGATTTTTCCCCTGTACCCCGGCCAATTTCTATCCCTCATCTGTAAAGGGTTAATACTCAAATATGTAAATAGTGAAGTACATCAGTAAATGTAAAGTTACCCTGTAGTAAATGTTGTCCTGTTGCTCTCTCTCATTAGTGATGCTGATGGTTTAACCTAAGAGTCAACACAGCTCAGGCAAGAGGAGCGCTTGAGAAGGAGAGTCCTTCATGGTAACTTCAGCCAGTGCAGGAACTGAACTTGTGTGGTCAACATCACTCTGCACTGCAAGCCAACCTGCCAGCCAAATGAGCTAACTCACCCCCAGTACATCAGCAGAGATGCAGGAGATCACACAACAGGAGACTCTGGAGTGAACTGCTGTGTGGAGGTTGTTCCAAGTCTAAGAGGGTATATAGTTCATAGGATGTTGAATAAAAGGTAATCTTACCAAGATCTTAGCTCAAGCAGTCTCTCTCAGCTTCAAACTGTGGGCTGTAACCAGCAATATACACTGCCCTTTCAACTCAGTTAAAAGTAGGCCAAAGAAACCAGGTGGACATGAGGATATCTGACTGCAGCTAATAAGGCACGATTAGCTAGTGAACTGTTAGTGTACAGGATCGATCAATATGCTGCTGCTTTCAGTTAATGCATGACCTAATGAGCTTGCAGGTATGCTTGGAGCCAAGGCTGAGCAGCAGTGAATCAGATTTTTATTGACAGGCCTGACATTTACATCAGGTAAAGGTGAGTGACAGAGAAGAGAAACAGCTGCTCCCAGGTACTGGTCTGTGTTTCGGATCTCATCGATCACCTGGGAATGAGTTAACCCTTGGGAACCCAGCTCTCTCACTGTCCATCAGTTAATCTGGGCTGCAACTCCTCCAAGGTGAGACCTTTGCTGGGGTCCTGTCCCCACAGCTGAATGCACCATGCCCTCCCAACATGGGGGAGCCTGTCAACATTTGATAATGATGTGGAGATGCCGGATTTGGACTGGGGAGGACAAGGTCAAAAATCAAACCAGGTTATAGTTCATGTTGAAATTGCAAGCTTTCGGAGCTCTGCTCCTTCCTCAGGCATGATATAATAGGGAGGTGTAAGACACAGTATTTATAAGCAAAACGTTAACTTTTAAAACTAGTTGCCCTTGTTGAATCATTTAATCAGTTTGGTAGACCGCTGATTAAGCATCTGATAAAGCATCAGTTACATTCACGAGGAGGGAGAGAAATCAGGGGCCCCTTGTGCAACTGCTGGCCTGGGTACCCAATCCAACCTGAGCACAGCTGGGCCATCTTCTCAAGCACTGATGTAGCCCACAGTCCCACACCATGCTTTCACCTCTTCATATTCCAGCACTCTTCACATAAAAGCAATATTCTATTTACCATTTTTACTCTAATTTTCAATAACTTTGTACAGTGTCACCTAAATCTCTCTAGCTCCACAGTGCCTTCTTTCCTCCTTTTGAGAGTCATAGAGCTGTACAGCATGGAAACAGACCCTTTGGTCCAACTCGTCCATGCTGAACAGATATCCTATATTAATCTAGTCCCATTTGCCAGCACTGGCGTATATCCCTCCAAACCCTTCCTATTCATATACCCATCCAGATGCCTCTTAAATGTTGCAATTGTACCAGCCTCCACCAATTCCTCTGGCAGCTCATTCCTTACACGTACCACCCTCTGCGTGAAAAAGTTGCTGCTTAGGTCCCTTTTACATCTTCCCCCTTTCACCCCTATGCCCTCTAGTTCTGGACTCCCCCACCCCAGGGAAAAGATCTTGTCTATCTATCCTATCCATGCCCCTCATGATTTTAAAAACCTCTATAAGGTCACCCCTCAGCCTCCGACGCTTCAGGGAAAACACCCCCAGCCTGTTCAGCCTCTCCCTAAAGCTCAAGTCCTCCAACCCTGGCAACATCCTCGTAAATCTTTTCTGAAACCTTTCAAGTTTCACAACATCCTTCCGATAGCAGGGAGACTGGAACTGCACACAGGATTCCAAAAGTGGCCTAATAGCCGCAACATGAGAAAATACTTACTTCAAATCTTGCTTCAAAAGTGGTTGACCTGACCTGGCCAAACAGCCTTTTTTCCCCAACCCTGTGTACTTTGACAACTATCAAGCAAAACATCAGAGCTAATGGCATCAAGTTGGTTATTGAGATTCCAGCTTTGTTGGCCCCTACACCAGAATCGGGTTTGGGTTGGGGTGGGGGTGGGCTCAGAGACAGGAAAGGATTCACTGAATGAGAAAATCACATGGGCAGCTTTTTCTTTTAGAATGTGAACATGTGCGATTTTTCTAGTTGCTGCTAAGTGTGCAAGGTAAGAAAATATGGCACCATGGCAACCAGCTGGTGTAAAGGAACCGCTCCATTGATCGGTAGCAAATGGTCGGGTGGAAAAATGAGTCACGAGTCCATCAATCTGAATGTCTTCTGAGCTCTGTCCTCCATCAATGCTGAATTCCCAGCCTAGCAAGCATTTTATGATTCTATTCAATTCAATTGATCAATCTGGAATTGAAGCCTAGTCTCAGTAATTTTAATTGGTAGTTTTAAAAACCCACCTGCTTCACTAATGTTCTTTCAGGATGGAAAATCTACTGTCCTTCACCAGTCTGGCCAACTTGATTCCAGGCCCGCAATGTGACTGGCTCTGAACTCCTTTTGAAAATGCCTCGCAAGCCACACTGAAGAGTGGCAGATGGGGTTTATTTCAGATAAATGTGAGGTGCTGAATTTTGCAAAGACAAATTAGAGCTGGATTTAGATATTTAATGGTAAGGTCCTGGGGAGTGTTACCAAACATAGAGATCTTGGAGTGCAGATTCATAGTTCCTTGAAAGTGGAATCGCAGGTAGATAGGATAGTGAAGTGGGCATTTGGTATGCTTGCTTTTATTGGTCAGTGCATTGAGTTTAAGTTTAGAAGTTGGGAGGTCATGTTGTGGCTGCACGCTACATTGGTTCAGCCACTTTTGGAATACTGCGTTCAATTCTGGTCTCCCAGCTATATGAAAGATGTCGTGAAACTTGAAAGGACGCAGAAAAGATTTACAAGGATGTTGCTAGGATTGGAGGGTTTGAGCTATAGGGAGAGGTTGATTAGGCTGGGGTTGTTTTCCCTGGAGCATCATCCACATCCACCAGCGACATCCACATCCCATGCAAGAGTAAAGAAAAAGAAAACTTTTAGCTTTAGGGGTCAGTGTGAAAGAGGAAGGGAACCAAAGTGGACAATTTACATCATCGTGTTGAGTGTTCATAAACAAGGATGTAGCCTCCTGCACGTTTAATATAGCTCTTTGAACAACACCGGAGGCTCCTGTGCACACATTATTCATCGCAGAGGGAGACAGTTCAGATATCCGACCATCTTATCTGTGTGTTCATGCAGCAGGAATGAAAGTGGAAAACAAATTCAGATTCTTGGTAAACAAACCCCCGCAGCAGCAAAAAATAGAATCCGGTTTGAAAGTGAAGGAGCCTGGAAAAAATGTTCCTGTCAAACACAGGGAGACAGCGACAGAGGAAGTTCTGGGAAAGAGACAGGATGGTAACATAGAACGGAACACAACAAGATGGATTTATAACCACTAATTAGAATAAACAGGTGCAGGATATTTTTTTTTTAAATAAATCAGAACGAGAGAAAATGTGCACCTTATTATTACAGAAACATAAGATGACAGGCGAGGGAGACAGAATAAAAAAATCACCGATTGAGACAGAGATGTACTGAGAGAATGATATTTCAGTGTGAGATAGACAGAGCAAGACAGAAACAGTGAAACACAACATTAGACAAATAGAAAGACAACGACAACAGTGAATAAACAGCCACAGTGACAGAGATGCAGTGGACCCAAAGAGGGAGAGAGATACCAAAGACAAGGCGAGGTTTAAATCAGGACAGATACATACGCTGACAATAGCTCGAGAAGCAATGATAGGTCAGAGAAGGAAAAGGCAATCAACACAGAATTAAGTTTAGAGACAAAAGCAGAACAGACAGTGACAGTGTCATGCACAGGGGGTCAGAGACGTGATACAGGTAGAAAGAGAGGGAGAGACATTAAGAGAGATATTGAGGAATGGATATCCTCTGAACAAACAATGTAACAAAAAGCTAAACCTGTTCTTTATAAGTAGGATTACAGTTTGGCTGTATGAGACAGCGATGGAAACCCTATCCAGTGAGATAGCAAGAAAGAGGACAAAGAGACAGAACAAAATACTGAGTGAGCTACACAGAGAGAGGTACTGACAGGAATAGAACAGAGAAGGTGAGTGAGCTGGACACACACACATGACTAAATCAACAGATATTGGCTGTCTCTGATCTTTGCTGCAAAAGGCTCAACTTTCTGCAGGCTTGCCCGTGATCATTTGATGGCATGCACACTAAATTGAAATACTCTCCATGAGAGCCTGGATCCATGAAGTCCAATCCTTCGAACACAACACCGGTTCTAAAGGAGGGTTACTGGACCCGAAACATTAACTTTGATTTCTCTCCACAGATGTTGCCAGATTTGCTAAGTTCTTCCAGCAATTCTTTGTGTGGGGGTTTTCTTCAGAAAGAATATATCGACCTCCAGCGACCAAAGGGCCTGGTGAGTGGTTGAGATGATACGCTGGGTTCCACTACAGCCCTGGCTAGCACTCTTCTCCAGCTGCCTGCCCACGGAGACCAACTCCCGGCTGCACTGGTTAAAACCTCACTCAGTTAGGCCATGAAATTGTCAGTACTGTCTGTGAAACATCACACTGATAGAGCAGCATTGATGGACAGCTTTTCTCTCCTGTTTGGAATACAAGTAACCATAAGCAAAGTGGGACTTTGCAAGCTATTCGTTAACGTTAAAGAGCTTAATTTATCATAAAATGCATGTTTTTCCCCAACCAAAATCCAGTAACGTTTTTTCAGAGAGCACAAAGGCCCAGTGCCAAGCCTGCACTGGCACTCCCTGTGCTGCACTGGGTGTCCTAAGGCTTGTGATAGCCTGAGGGGCCTGACTCAGGTTTGAAGGAGTGTAAGGGACAGCAGGGCAGAGTGCAGTTCTGTCTTTGCCACAATGTGTCATCGTAGAGGGAAAGGAAATCTCCAGGGATGTACACAGTGCCCTGTGGGGACTGTTATCCCAGTGCATGAAGCCACCTTACATCTTTCTGTGGCACTCGTTGACTGTCAAGACTGATGCAGACTATTCAACTGCAGTTTGCATCGCAGTTGTGCTCCACTCTGCTCTTGGTGTGCAGACAGGGAGCAGCAATGCTGGAATACCCTTCGCAGTTTGTCAGACTGACTGGTTTATCCTTCCCCTCCCCAAATCAGGGTTTCTCCCAGGACCACTCCTCAGCACCATCCCACCCTGGCTGAGAACGGCTGACTTGATAAGGGTCGGCAGCCAGGGACTTTAATTCTCGTTTGTTCTGCAGGTTTGCTTGCAGCGCAAGCGGAACCCAAACTCTCAGGAGTTTGAGAGTTGGAGAGGGTTGAATTGGAATCCCGCAGCCCTAAGCTCTTGCTGCCAGTGAAGGGAAACAGGAAGGAGCACAGGGCCCTGGCTAGCTCCCAGGGATTAGAGTTCCACTCAAGAGATTTGTTGCGATTTGCAGGGTTGAAAGACCTTTTTGACCAACCTCCGCCATTGCCAGTGTGAGACTGATGCAACTTTTGACACGGGAATCAGAGAGGGTCTCGCTAATTAGCTCAGTAATTATGATGGTGAGTGTAGTTTTGTATAGCCACCACAAGTCAATCCGTTTTTCCCGGCATGGGAATAACCATTTCAAAGGCGCTCTTTGGCACTCTTGAAGCTTGCTAAGCAACACCGCTCAGTGCAAACTGCAAGTAAAACTGAGGAGGGGATGGTGGAGGATTAGGACCAGCAGGTTATCTTCCTCAGTGACTTAAGACACAGAAGTGGAAACAAGTGGCCCCAACACCCTTTAATTGCGAGGCTGGTGACTAAATGGAATGAGAGCAGATGGAGAGAGGCTGCTCCCACTGCCGGAGAAGTTGAGAACCAGAGCACGCCCATTTTAGGTAATGGTGAAGGAAGCAATTGCAATGCAAGAAAAAGCTTTTTTTTTCTTAATGCAACCAGCTGTTCAGGATCTAGAATGCCCTGCCTGAGCGTGTAACAGAAATAGAAGGAATCATGGCTATCCAGAGAGATATTATTTCACGGAGTAAAAGGAAATTCAGGGTTTATAGAAAAAGGCGGGGACAACGGGGCTAGATGAGTTGCTCCTTCAGAAAGCTGATGGAGATTTGATGGGCCAAATGGCCTCCTTCAGTGAGGTACCATGCTATGAATCTAAGATCTCTTTGATGAGACATTAAACCGAGGCCCTTGAGAATCTCACATGCAAGTTACTGCTGAACAAGTGCTGCTCCAAAATACTGTTAGTATCACCTTCCATCACTTTCCATTTGCTGATGATCAAGAGTAGACCAAAGGGACATTAATTGCCTGGTTGGATTGGTCCTGCTTTCTGCACACAGGACAATTCTTCCACATTGTGGGGTAGATGCTAATGTTGTAACTGCACTGGAATAGCTTGGCTAGGGACACAGTTAATTCTGGAGCACAAGTCTTCAGGACAATTACTGGTGTGTTGTCAGGGACCATCGCCGTGGCAGTATCAATGTAACATGAAATGCAAGGGGTATGAGAAAGAGGTTTGCAAATGAGAAAAGGATTGCCATCTACTGACAGTGAGGAAAAAAGCTGTAGGGAGCAGGGAGACACTGGGGAGTTGTAAAAATGACAAGTGGAATTCTGTCCAGAGAAGAATTAGAATCAGAATCAGAATTGCTACAGTGTGGGAACAGGCCCTTCGGCCCAACAAGCCCACACCAACCCTCCAAAGAGTATCCCACAAAGACTCATTCCCCTACCCTATTACTCTACATTTCCCCTGACTAATGCACCTAACCTATACATCCCAGAACAATTGGGCAATTTAGCAAGGCCAATTCACCTAACCTGCACATCTTTGGTCTGTGGGAGGAGACCGGAGCACCCAAACCCACGCAGACACAGGGAGAATGTGCAAACCTCACACAGACAGTCGCCTGATGCTAGAATCGAACCCTGGTCCCTGGCTCTGAGGCAGCAGTGTTAACCACTGAGCTACCGTGCCGCCCACATGATGATGCATGAGGTGATGCAGATAGCAATGTCCAACAAGGGAATACACAATGGATGGGTAGAATTCTGAGAAGTAGAGGGACCTTTGAAAGCACATCCACAGATCCCTGAAGGTAGCTGGCCAGACAGATCAGGGAGTCACAAAAAAAGTATAGATTCCTGAATGAGACACGTCACGAGGTACAATATCTGGAAGGTTATGCTACAACTTTGCAAAACACTAGTTCTGGTCACATTACAGAAAGCATGTCATCCCGCTAGAAAGCGGTCGGAGGAGATTTATGAGGATGTTGCCAAGACTGGTCAATTTTAACCATGAGGATATGACGATTGGATAGGCTGGGATTGTTTGTTTTGGTGCACGGGAAGATGAATGAAGATTCAATTGAATTTACTGAGTAATTAGTACAAGGGTTGGAGGGGGAGTTGAGGGATAAGTTATTTAATCCAGAGTGGTGGGGATCTGGAACGCTGTCTGAAAGGATACTACAGGCAGGAAATCCTCATCACATTTGAAACACACCTAGATACACTTTTGAAATACAGTAACTAATAGAACTACAGAGCAGGAGCTGGAAGATAGAAAGTGAAATTAGATGGAAAAAAATCTATATTTTTTATGGTTGCAATGGTCATGTTGAATTGAATGGTCTTCCTTGCTACCACAAGTACACAGCAAACACGTTAAATAGCCATTACCTACTTTCAATGGAATTACCTTCATGAGAGGTAAAACCTAAATTAAAGGAGGCACTATCCATCTGACACTTCCGTTAGGGAATGAGGAAATGCCGCACTGTGGGAGAGTCAGAATCAAGGGAGTGGCCACACTGTCAGAGAGTCAATGCTAGGGGAGTGCTGCGCTGTCAGAGGGTCAGTCCTGAGTGGGTGCCATCCTGTCGAAGGGTCAGTGCTGAAGAAGTGCTGCCCTGTTGGAAAGTCAGTACTCTGCGAGTGCCACACTGTCAGGCGGGTCAGTGCTGAGGGAGTGCCGCACTGTCAGAGAATCAGTACTGAGGGAGTGCCGCACTATCTGAGGGTCAGGGCTGAGGGTGTGCAACACTGTTAGAGGGTCAGTACTGAGGGAGTGCCACACTATCAGAAAGTCAGTACTGAAGGAGTGCTGCCCTGTTGGAGAAGGGTCAGTGCTAAGGGAGCACCGCACTGTCGGAGAAGGGTCAGTGTTGACGGAGCGCCGCACTGTCGGAGAAGGGTCATGCTGAGGGAGCGCCGCATTGTCGGAGAAGGGTCAGTGCTGTCGGAGAAGGGTCAGTGCTGAGGGAGCGCCGCATTGTCGGAGAAGGGTCAGTGCTGAGGGAGCGCCGCATTGTCGAAGAAGGGTCAGTGCTGAGGGAGCGCCGCACTGTCGGAGAAGGGTCAGTGCTGAGGGAGTGCCACACTATCGGAGGGTCAGTACTGAGGGAGCGCCGCACTGTCGGAGGGTCAGTGCTGAGGGAGTGCCGCACTGTCGGAGGGTCTGTACTGAGGGAGCGCCGCACTGTCGGAGGGTCCGTACTGAGGGAGGGCCGCACTGTCGGAGGGTCAGTACTGAGGGAGTGCCACACTGTTGGAGGGTCAATACTGAGAGATTGCCACACTGTCGGAGGGTCAGTGCTGAGGGATTGCTGCACTGTCGAAGAAGGGTCAGGGCTGAGGGAGTGCCGCATTATCGGAGGGTCAGCACTGAGGGAGTGCCACACTGTCGGAGGGTCAGTACTGAGGGAGTGCCACACTATCAGTGTCAGTCCTGAAGGAATGCTGCCCTTTTCGAGAAAAGGGTCAGTGCTGAGGGAGCGCCACACTGTCGGAGGGTCAGTACTGAGGGAGCGCTGCACTGTCGGAGGGTCAGTACTGAGGGAGCACTGCACTGTCGGAGGGTCAGTGCTGAGGGAGCACCGCACTGTCGGAGGATCAGTACTGAGAGACTGCCAGACTGTTGGAGGGTCAGTGCTGAGGGAGCACCACACTGTTGGAGGGTCAGTACTGCAGGGGTGCCACACTGTTGGGGGGTCAGTACTGAGGGAGTGCTGCATGTCAGACAGTCAGTACCGAGGAGGTGACAAGATGTCGGAGAGTCAGTACCGAGGGAGTGCAGCAGTGTCAGAGGATCAGGACTAAGGGAGTGCCGCACTGTCAGAGGGTCAGTACTAAGGGAGTGCCACGCTGTCGGAGGGTCAGTGCTGAGGGAATGTCGCACTGTTGAAGGGTCAGTACTGAGGGAGAGCCACACTGTTGGAGGGTCAATACTGAGAGAATGCCACACTGTTGGAGGGTCAGTACTGAGGGAGTGCAGCAGTGTCGTAGGGTCAGGACTAAGGGGATGTCGGAGAGTGGAATTTTAAATTAAGACACCTTACAACTTCTCAAATGAATCAGTTTGTATGTTAATCTTCTGTCTGGAAGATGGAGTACAGCCTGGGGTGTTTACCTGAAGTACTGGCTGTCAACACAAAACTGTTTATGAAGTGAAGTAAAGGTGCAGCACACAGAGAAGGAAGGACTGCATAGAGGAGATGAAATAACTGATAGATAGAGACTATATAGAGATGCAGAACAATCTCAGGAAAACACGTTGTACGCATTTTAGCAAACTTTGGATTACTGGTGCTGGAAGAGCACAGCAGTTCAGGCAGCATCCGAGGAGCAGCAAAATCGACGTTTCAGGCAAAAGCCCTTCATCAGGAATAAAGGCAGAGAGCCTGAAGCGTGGAGAGATAAGCGAGAGGAGGGTGGAGGTGGGGAGAAAGTAGCATGGAGTACAATAGGTGAGTGGGGGAGGGGCGAGTTTGTTTCAGGACGTGGTTGAAGAGCTTCAGGGCAGAGGAAATGACCTGGGAGTTGCAGTGGGAGAGAGACTCCCTGAGATTCTTGTAGAGAGAGGAGGAAAACTTCTTCAAGGCAGGCATCCTCTCTCTCTCTTTTTCTCCCCTCTCTCTCTCTCTAACTCGCTCTCTCCCCCCTCTCTCTATCTCTCCCCACCCTCCTCTAGCTTATCTCTCCACGTTTCAGGCTCTCTGCCTTTATTCCTGATGAAGGGCTTTTGCCTGAAACGTCGATTTTGCTGCTCCTCGGATGCTGCCTGAAGTGCTGTGCTCTTCCAGCACCACTAATCCAGAATCTGGTTTCCAGCATCTGCAGTCATTGTTTTTACCTACATTTTAGCAAACCTCCATCTTTAGATGATCAAAAGAACACTATATTATTGATGCTTCACATATTAAAGTTACTGATAGGAATTTAAGCGCAGCCATTTTTGTATTTCTTAAGCTTAAGAATGGGAAATTGAGGGGAAGTCATGAAACTACTAACAGCTGATGAAATTACTTTGGCCGCCAACACACTGGCACGTTTGGAGCATGTCCCTTTTGATTTCTGTTTTAGGTTTTAAGGTTTGTTTTATTATTTGTGGGATATCACTTGCAGCGCCCTTGAACTGAATATTTGTTGGTCCATTTCAGACGGCAGCTACAAATCAACAATATTGTTGTGGGTCTGGAGTCACTTGTAGGTCAAGCCAGGTAAGGATGACAGATTTAATTCCCTAAATAGCATTCATGGATTTTTAAGACAATCAACAGTAACTTCATGATTACTAATACTTAGGCTGGCTTTCAATTCACATCTTTTTAATCAGTTGAAGTTAAATTGCATTCTCTGTCATGTTAAAAATTGAGCCCATGTCCCCAGTTCATTAGCCTTGGGCCTTTTATTTAGTTGGAGAAAATGAGAACTGCAGATGCTGGAGTACCAGAGTTGAAAAATGTGGTGCTGGAAAAACACAGCAGGCCAGGCAGCATCAGAGGAGCAGGAGAATCGACATTTCGGGCATAAGCCCTTCGTCGATTCTCCTGCTCCTCGGATGCTGCCTGGCCTGCTGTGTTTTTCCAGCGCCACATTTTTCAACCCTTTAATTTAGTTGTCAAGTGACAATACAACCACCATTAAGTGAGGTGCTCCACAATGTTCTGAAGAAAAATCATTCAATTTGGGGCAGCATACAGTCCAAACAATAAAGTCCACGAATTAGAAATGGCTATGGGTTGATCTTGCTGGCCTGAACCAAGTACTGGAGCAAAGGCACCTTTCTGAAATTAAATGAGTTCATGCAAATTATCGACGGTCTGACTGATTTACAAAGACAAATGCTTAGAGAGGTACCCAGCCTGAAACTCAGCAACTCGGGACTGAGAGCATGCTGAATTTCGGATATTTACAGATTTTGGGTTTTCTTTTGATTTTGGGGGTGGGCACTTCAGGTCAGGTGAGGTTAAAGTGGAGTGTGGGATAGAAGTTTCAGGCACCTGTTTTCAGATAGTTCGATCTGAGATACTGCATCTACAACGGGAGAAATGGTTATGGACCCCCGCATCATAGCGATTTGTGTAGAATCTGGAGGGTTTTAATTTAGTTTGTTCTTGAGATTTTTAAAAATTTGTTCTAACAATCACACTCATCTAACTTTGTGCTAGGTCTGACTCCAATCAAGTTTTGTTAGGGCTCCTGGATGCCACACTCGGTCAAATGCTGTTTTGATATTAAGGGCAGTCTCTCCCTCTCACCTCCCCCCACCACCAGCACCTCTGGAATACAGCTCTTTTGTCCATGTTTAGACCCAGACTGTCGTGAGGTCAGGAACTGAGTGACCCTGGTGGAGCCCAAACAGTGGTAAGGTTATTGCTAAGCAAGTGCCACTTTATAGCAATGTTGATCCAACATTCTTTCAGTTTACTGATGTTCGACAGCAGTGCAGTACTGATGAAGGGCTTATCCCCGAAATGTCGATTCTCCTGCTCCTCGAATGCTGCCTAACCTGCTGTGCTTTTCCAGCACCACACTCTTGACTCTGATCTCCAGCATCTGCAGTCCTCACTCTCTCCTGGGTAATGTAGTACCTGCCAATATTGAATGTGTTCTTTTTTTTGTGGGCAGGAAGTGCCAGGGTAATTTTCCACATCACCAGGTAGATGCCAGTGTAGAACCACACTGAAACAGATTCTCTAGAAGCACGAGTGGTTCTCATTGAACCATGTGATTAATGATTCTAACACTGTTGTGTGTCACACAGTCTGAACGCCATAATCAGACAGTTCAATCATGGCTGTCTAATCATATGGACCAATCACTGTTTATACAATCACACAGACTAAACACTGTGTAATCACACAGTCCTATCACTGTTTATATAGGAATCACTATGTATTCACATGGACCAATCAATGTTCAAATAATCGCACATACAAGTCATGTATAATCGCATGGACAAGTCACTGCATGAGTCACATGGACGATTCATTGTATAATCACATAGACCAATCACCATATATTTATACTGTATAACCAATTTCAGTGTAACCATAAGGCTTAATCATTCTACATTAGCACAATCCAACCACAATTCATATAAGCACTTGGTCCACCACTGTATAGTCACACAGACTAAATACCCTTTATACAATCACATGAATCATATGTACAGGGAGGTGATGGCTTGGTAGTAATGTTGGTGGACTAATCATTCAAAATTCTGGGTAATGTTCTAGATTCAGTTAAAGTTTGAAATTAAAAGACAAACTGTAACCAGGAAACCACGCCAACTTCCATCTGGTTCACTTATGATCTTCATGGAAAAAAACCTGTCATCCTTACCTGGTCTAGTCTGCGTGTGATTCCAGCCCCAAGGCAATGTGATTGATTCCTAACTGTCCTCAGAAATGTATCAAGGAACAAAAACAGATGAATTACCTGACATTGACCAAAGAACCAGAAACAACTAGGGCTACCTCATCCCTACTGAGAAGAATCAGGGCTCCTTCATGTTGAAAACCGCTTCAAGGAAGTAAGGGGTGGCAAGGGCTCAGAATGTAGTCTGGGTGGCAGATTTCAATGTCCATCATCAAGACTGGCTTGGCACCACTGATGGAGCTGGTCATGTCCTAAAGGACATCGCCGCTAGACTGGGTCGGTGGCAGATGGTGAGGGAACCAACGAGAGGGAAAAACATCTTGACCTCATCCTTACTGCTGGCTGCAGTCCTTTTGGAGACAAAGTCCCACCTTTATATTGAGAATACCCTCCACCATCTTGTGTGGCACTATCAACGTGCTAAATGGAACAGACTTCAGACAGATCCGGCAACTCAAGACTGGGCATCCATGAGGGGCTACGGGCCATCAACAGCAGCAGAATTCTACTCCAGCACAATCTGTAACCTCATGGCTCGGTGTATCTTCCACTCAACCACTACCATCAAGCCAGGGGATCAGCCCTGCATCAATGGAGAGTGCTGAAGGGCATTCCAGGAGCAGTGCCAGGCATACCTGAAGGTGAGGTGTCAACTTAGTGAAGCGACCAAACATGACCACTTACATGGCAAACAAGCATAAGCAGCAGGTGACAGAGCGAAGCGATCCCACAACCAATGGACCAGATCTAAGCTCACTGGAGGGAGGAGGCTGCAAAATTATCCCCACCACAATGATGGGGATTCCCAGAGCATCAATGTAAAAGACAAGGTGGAGCAATTGTAACAAGGCTCATCTCAAAGTGTGGAGTGAATGATTCATATTGACCTCTGCCAGAGGTTCCAAGCATCCTAGATACAGGACTCAGCTCATTTAATTCACTCCACTGACACCACAAAACAGTTGGAGGCAGTGCAGACTAAAAAGGCTGTGAGACCTGACAACATTCTGGCAATAGTACTGAACAGCTAAGCTTATTCCAGTACAGCTGCGGTTCTGGCATCTACCCGACAATGTGGAAAATTGCCCAGGTATGTCCTGTACACAATAAGCAGAACAAATCCAACCCGGCCAATTACCGCCCTGTCAGTCCACTTTCGACCATCAGTAAATTGATAGAAGGTGTCAACTACAGTGCTGTCAGGAAGCAGAGGCTGACATCAAGGATGAAGTCTGGCATCAAGAAAAACCAGAATCAATGGGAATCTGCGAACACACTCTCACTGACTGGAGTCATACCTGACGCGGAAGATGATGGCTGTGATTGTTGGAGGTCAGTCCTCAGCTCCAGGCCATCACTGCAGCGATTCCTCAGGATTGTGACCAGGCCCAACGTCAGCTGCTTCATTAATGTCCATCTCTCCACCATAAAGTCAGAAGTGGGGATGCTTGCTAATGATTGCACAATGTTCAGCACCATTCACAACCTCTCAGGTATTGAAGCAGTCCACGTTCAAATGCAACAAGACCTGGACAATATCCTTGTCTGAGGTGACAAGTGGCAAGTAATGTTCGTGTCACACAAGGCACAAGCAATGTCCATCTCCAATATGAGACAAACTAACCATCACCTTTGACGTTCAACCATATTTCCACTGAATCTCCCACCACCAACATCCTGGTCAGCTCTTGACCAGCCACCGAACTGGATTCACGATATAAATACTGTGGCAACACCAGCATGTCAACACCAGCGCTAGGAATTCTGCGCTCAGGTAGCTCACCTCCAGAATCCTAAAACTTTTCCAACACCTAACAATTAAAAGAACTGCAGATGCTGTAAATCAGAAACAAAAACAGAAATTGCTGGAAAAGCTCAGCAGGTCTGACAGCCTCTGCAGAGAGAAATCAGAATTCTGAGCAAGGGTCACCAGACCCAAAATGTTAACTCTGATTTCTCTCTACAGATGCTGCAAGACCTGCTGAGCTTTTCCAACAACTTCTATTTTTATTTCTGTCGGTCGAGTGTGATGGGATACTCCTAACTGGCCTGGATCAATGAAGCTCCTACAACAGTCAAGACGCCATTGAGAACAAAGGAGCAAACTTGCTGACTGGCACCACAAGATCCAATCCCTTCACCACCAACGGTCAGTAGCAGCAGTGTGTACTGCAGAAATTCGTCAAGGCTTCTTCAATGGCATCTTCCAAATTCATGAGCACTACATCTAGGAGAACAAAGGCAGCAGATACATGGAAACACCACCACCTGCAGGTTACCCTCCAAGCCACACACCATCCTGACTTGGAAATATATTGCCGTTCTTTCAGTACAGCTGGATCAACATCCTAGAACACACTCCTTAACAGCACAGTGGATCAACATACAGCACATGCAGTGCTTCAAGAAAGTAGCATGTCACCACATTTTCAAGGTCACCAAATGGCCAGTGGCGTTCACAGGAATCAATACATCAAAGACATTTTCTATGCACTGTTTGTATAATCACTCGGTTCGATAGCTCTCTGGAGTTGCTCCGTAATCTCCCGCCGCAGTCACTCCATAATCTCCCGCTGTGGTCACTATGTAATCCCCCACCACGGTCACTGCTTGCTCACTGTCCAATTACTTGATAATGACAAATCATATCTAATGTAAAATATCCCTGTCGAACTGTAGTTTATTCCTGGGTCAGTGACTGATCTTTTGTGCTTTTTCGTAATTTCGGAATAGCTGAATGGGTTGCCTTGTTTGTGCCGCCTCTGCTTGGGATTACGCTCGTCTTGCTGGGTTTGTTCTGGGTTCATTTTATGGACGAGCAGAGATTCCCTCAGGACCAACTCTGTCACGTGTGCTGCTGGCTTTCCCAACACAGTTACGAATGGGATCATTTGGCTCACCTTTCTTCAACTTGGTCTGGTTTGACCATGTAACTCCGAGACAGCTTCCTTCCCTGACACTGCTCACCACTCCATGGTTTCCCACAACTAATAAGGGTTTTATGTTTCATTCCTTAGAAACAGACCAGCTATTTGAGGCCATGAGGACGAAGAATTTTGAGCTGGATTTCACGTCCCTCCATCCATGGGTGGAATTTTTTTTGATAAGGGCAGGCTACGTAAAATGTGATGGATGTCTATTACATCACTGTCCCGCTTCCCCAGTTAAGACGTTAGGTAGCAGCGCCTGTAGTTTTAAAAAGAACAGATGGACAACTAACCCTGTTAGTAAACCAACTGACCCAAGGATCATGCTGTTCATGCTGTAATATGGTTAGTTTGAGCAGCTGGGCAGCAGGACCTTTTTAATCCAACTGGTTAAAAGGCCAGAGGAAAGGACGGGACAGAGTGGCCTTGGGTATAATGGGCCTCCAAGATGCTACGCCTCCTTTTGTCACTTCCTGTTGTGGCCAATGCCCCAGAGCCCCCAATCCCTTGTCCTGCAGGGGTCCGTGACCCTTTACCAATCAAAACCTTATCTTTACCTCCCAGTCGAGACCACGTGCCTTTCATTGCAGGGTCTGCCCACGCAGTCCCAGCAGTGCCCGCTACTGAACCCTGGTGCTTCTGGTACTGGGGCAAATTGGCCAGCAGTTCTGAAGACTGAACGGCCTTCTTCTGAGAATCAGAAGTTTGACTTCTCCCACCTTAAGGCCGCCCAGTGCCTGTTGTGGCAATGGGACGTCCTTGCTCACCATTGGTCTGTTTGGGACGGACATTTCTTCTGGGAGTAGATCCCTCCCTAAAACCTGACTACTACTGTCAGAAGAACAGGAAAATAAACCTGACTCCATTCAGGAAGATAATTTTCAGAGTCTCTGTGACCATGGAATATGACACAATGTTGATACACCAAACAGTCCAGGCAAATCCAGTCTCCCCACTGGCTTCAAATCCTAGTGGGAGCTGAGCAATGGGTGGCGTGAGGCTTGGGAAAACAGTGCACTTTCGACAGGCATTGAACAGCTGAGGACTCATTGACTGAAAGCCTGCTTCACTGTATCTGACAGACTACCACACACTATATAGACCCACAGTTTATGATCCATGTGGGATATGAGAGAATCCCACAAGAAGGAAGAGACTGCTGCGGAAAGTTCATTAAAACACTTCAACTGCACACACCGGGCACATTACAGCATTAAGGGGCTGAAAGCTTTGTCTTTAATTAAAGAGCAATTTGCCACAATCATTAGCGAATCAATGCTGGGGCCCGATTGGCAAATCTGACAGCTACTGTCTTCATTACAAATTTGTGTTCATTCATTATTTATTCTGCGGCTTCACTGAGGCCTGGAGTACAAAATCTGGGACGACATTTCAATGCAGTACCAAAGGAGTGCTTCACTGCTGTTGAGAACACCTATTTGGCTGCGGTACTAAAGTAAGGCAATGCCAACTCTCTCAGGGGAGCATAATGGATCCCACTGTCAAACAGACCAGGAAAGCACGGGAGCTCCCCTGGTATCCAGACAATTGTTTAACCCTCAACCAGCACCACAAAAGCAGATTATTGGGTCACTACCACGTTGCTCTTTAGGGGAGCTTGATGTATAAAGCTGGCTGTCAATTTTCCTGTCACATTAGTCACAACACCTCAAAACTTACCTCACTTGCTGAGCTACTTAGGTGGAAGAACTGAATTCAATTAGCTTTATTGTCACATGTACTCATATGAGTACGGTGTAAAGTTTATAAGTCACCACTTATGGCACCATCTCAGATACCAAGGTACAGACTCTTGAGTACAAATTCTTCGGGGAAAAATATAAAGAAATAAGAAGTCCAACATTATAGACCTTCAAAAGTACACAATCATAGTAATAAATCAGAAAAATAAGGAATTAAAAGGTTCAGAATAATAATCCTTCCACAATACTATAATAAAGAAAAAGGAAGATTTTTCTTTAAAAAAGAGAATTTAAAACAAAGTCCACTTATTATCTAAAAACCAAAAGAAATGTAGATGCTGTAAATCAGAAATAAAAATCGAAATTGCTGGAAAAGCTCAACAGGCCTGGAAGCAACTGTGGAGAGAAATTGAAGACCCTTCCGAAGAAGGGTCACTCAACCCGAAACATTAACTCTGATTTCTCTCTACAGATGCTGCCAGACCAGCTGAGGTTTTCCAGCAACGTCTGTTTTTGTTTCCACGTATTATCTGCTTGTCCTATATCAGATGTCGCACAAACAGTGGGACAATTGAGAGACTATAGTGGGATTGGGAGAGGTGGAGGTAAATGCCATTAGAATGCAGATGATGTGGCATAGTGATGTTGCTGGACTAGTAATCAAAGGCCTGGAAACATGGTTTCAAAACCCACTGTGGCAATTCAACTAATTTAAATTCAACTAATAAATCTCCAATATGAAGCAACTTTCAATCATGGCATCTCCAAAAAATACAATTGATTGCTGTAAAAGTTCAGCTGGGTCGCTAATACCCTTCAAAGAAGAAAACGTACCATGATATGGTCCACCTGTGACTTCCAGAACAATAAGTAATGTAATCACCCTCTGATATGAGCAAGCAAACCTCTCAGTTCAAAGACAACTGGGAATGGACATCAGATAACGGACTTGCCAGAGACACTTGCATCCCATGAGGAACAGAGTGAGAAAACTAATGCTTTCAGAGGATGTTGCCAAGTGGCAAGTTGTACACACAAACTGATAAGGGCTCATGGACTGTTCCATGGCAAACCCAAGGTAATGGTGCAGGAACAGGATGAGAGCCTTGAAAGAATCTAGGTGATTCTCTGGCTACACTGGGTAGCTGAGTAATGAATCACAGAACAGTCGTCCCACACAGCTGGATGGCAGCCTTGTTTCCCACTCATGGGATATAAGCATCACTGGCTAAACCCAGCATTGATTGCTCATCCTGAGTTACCCTTGAGAAAGTGGTGGTGAGCTGCCTTGTTGAACTGCTGCAGTCCATGTGTTGTAGATAGACTCACAATGCTATTTGGGAGGAATTCCAGGATGTTTACCCAACCGCAGTGAAGAAATGGCGATATATTTCCAAGTCAGGATGGTGAGTGGCTTGGTGCAGGGGGCGGTGTTCCCATAGATCTGCTGCCCTCGTCCTTCCGGATGGAAGTGGTCATGGGTTTGGAAGGTGCCGTCTGAGGATCTTTGGTGAATGTTTGCACTGTATCCTGTTGCCAGTACACATAGTGCTGATGAGTGTCAGTGAGGGGACTGGATGTTTGTGGATGTGATGCCTATCAAGCAGGCTGCTTTGATCTGGATGGTATCAAGCTTCTTAAGTGCTTTTGGAGCTACAATCACCCAGGCAAATGGGGAATATTCCTTTACACTTCTGACTCGTGTTTTTAGATGCTGGACAGGCTTTGGGGAGTCAGGTGGTGAGTTACTCAGCACAGTATTCCTAGCCTCTGACCTGCTTTTGCAGCCACTGTATTTATGTGGCTAGTCAATTGTGTTTCTAGTCAATGGTAACACCATTGAATATCAAGGGGCGGTGATTAGATTGTCTTTTATTGGAAATGGTCATTGCCTGGAATTTGTGTGGCATGAATCTTACTACATCTCAGCTAAAGACTGGACATTGTCCAGATCTTGTTGCATTTGAACTGCTTCAGGTAGGGCTCTAGCCATCAGAGAGTTTTCCCCTATAATTCCCATTGATTCTAGTTTTGCTAGGGCTCCTCAATAACACACTGGGTCAAATGTTGCCTTGATGTCAAGGGCTGTCACTCACCTCCTCTCTGGAATTGAGCTCTTGTGTCCGTGTTTGAACCAAGGTTTTTATGAGGTCAGCATCTGAATAGCCCTGGTGGAACCCAGACTGGGCATCGCTGAACAGCTTATCACTGAGCAGATACTGCTTGATAGTCCTGTTGATGATATCTTCCATCACTTCAGTGACGATGGAGAGTAAGACTGATGGGGTGGTAATTTGCCAGGTTGGATTTGTCCTGCTTTTTGCGTACAGGACATACCCGGGCAATTTTCCACATAGTTGGGTAGATACCGGTGTTGTAACTGGACTGGAACAGCTTGGCTAGGGGGAGCGGCAAAATCTGGAGCACAAGTTTTCAGTAGTATTGCTGGAATGACGTGAGGGCCAATAACATTTGCTGTTCACAATGTCTCTAACTGTTTCTTGATATCACGTGGAGTCAATCAAATGGGCTGAAGACTGGCTCTGTGATGCTGGGGACCACTAGAGGAAACCGAGATGGATCATCCACTCAAATGCTTCAGCCTTGACTTCTGTATTTATGTGTTGCGCTCGTTCATCAATTGAGGATGTTGGTATTTGCGAAGCCTCCTCCTCCACTGACTAATCATCCAACACCATTCACGACCGGATGTGGCAGGACTGCAGAGCTTAGATATGGTCCACTTGTTGAGGGATCACTTATCTCTGTCTGTCACTTGTTGCTTATGCGGTTTGGCACACAAGTGGTCTTGTTTGGTAGCTTCATCAGGTTGACTCTTCATTTCTAGATATGCCTGATTCTGCTCCATGCCCTCCTGCACTCTCCACTGAACCCGGGTTAGTCCCCTGGCTTGATAGCAATAGTACACTGAGGGATTTGATGGGCCGTGACATTGTAGGTTGTGTTAGAGTACAATTTTGCTGCTGTTGATGGTTTAGGTGAAGCAGACAAAGAAAGGCTTCCCAGTAGCTGATCGTTAAGGACTAGGGGATACAGATTTAAGTTTGAAGATTAGAGATGCAAAGGGGAAGTAATGTCTTTACACAACCAGTGGTAATGACCTGGAACTCATTCCCCTGAAGAGTGGTGCATGCAGACAGCATGAATGGTTTCAAAAGAAAACTAGCTGAGCACTTGATGTAAGTGAATGCTGAGTATTACAGGAGTACAGCAGGGGACATGTGACTGACTGGATTGTTCCTCAAAGAGCCAGCGGGGATTCAATGGGCTGAATGGCAGCCCTCTGTGCTGTAATTATGACAGTTAGACCATAAGAAATAGGAGTGGAAGTAAGGCCATTTGGCCCATCGAGTCCACTCCACCATTCAATCATGGCTGATGGGCATTTCAACACCGCATACCTGCACTCACCCCGTATCCTTTAATTCCTTGTGAGATTTAAGAATTTATCAATCTCTGCCTTGAAGATATTTAATGTCCCATCCTCCACTGTGCTCCATGGCAATGAATTCCACAGGCCCACCACTCTCTGGCTGAAGAAATGTCTCCTCATTTCCGTTCTAAATTGACCCCCCCCTAATTCTAAGGCTGTGCGCACGGGCCCTAGTCTCCCTGCCTAACAGAAACAATTTCCCAGCGTCCACCCTTTATTAGCCATGCATTATCTTGTAAGTTTCTATTAGATCTCCCCTCAACCTTCTGAACTCTAACAAATACAATCCCATGATCCTCAGCTGTTCATAGTATGTTAGACCTACCAGTCCTGGGATCATCCATGTTAATCTCCGCTGGACATGCTCGAGTGCGAGTATATCCTTCCTGAGGTGTGGGGCCAAAAACTGGACACAGTATTCTAAATGGAGCCTAACAAGAGCTTTATAAAGTCTTAGTAGCACCTCATTGCTTTTACATTCAAACCCTCTTGAAATAAATGACAACATTACATTTGCTTTCTTAACCATGGACGCAACTTGCAAGTCAAGCTTTAGAGAATGTTGTTGGAAAACCCCAGCTAGTTCTGTCACATCCTTTTAGGGAAGGAATTCTGTCACCCCTCCGCCCCCCCACTTGGTCAGACTTAGACATGACTTCAGTCTGCACAAGGGGCCTGAATCTGAACTGTCATCTGAGGCTCTCACTTTATATCAAACCTGTCTACAGTGGTTCAAAATGAAGACCCACCATTCATCTTCTCGGAGTAACTGTGGACAGGCAATAATGATTGGGCTTTGCCAGTAATGTCCATAAACCAAGAGTAAGCATTTGTGTCCAAATGAGAAGGCTGAGTCCCCTCAAAGACCAGAACTGTGAAATGGTTGCGGTTAAATTGAACTAGATCGATTTATTTCTACAGAACATGTGGGCTGTTAAGCAAATGATGACTTTATGTTTTAAATGTGGTGGAAACATTGCAGACTTATTTAAAGAGTTTACAGTTGAGCTTAAGTACAAAAGGACCTTGTGGAGCTCCTGAAATGTCTGGGGGAAGGCCCCAGTGACTTGATGGATAGAAGTGGCCTCAACGATGATAGCTGGAAGTTCTGATGAGAGTCACTGGACACGAAATGCTGCCACTCTCACTGTGTCTCCAGCAATTTCTACTATTGTGTGGGTGAGAAGAGAGCTTGAGTCCCTGTAACATCTCCCAAGGTTCATGAGTGGCACCTCTGTCCTCAGTCTATTGCACTGCTCCTGTGAGGCTCACTCCATAAACCAGGAACAACTCTTGGGAAGAAGGACCTCTCTCTATGCCGTAATAATCAATAGCAACGTGACAGAACCTCAACTTCCAACTCACCACCCCACAGCCTTCCAAACTGAACAATAAGTTCAACAACTTCAGACAGTAATCTCTACCACCGCATCTCTCTGCAGGTTTCGGTCTTAATCTTCATTTTATCCAACAGCAGCTGTCCATCACTCTGCTATTCGTCCGCCACCCCACCCCAGATAAATGTCTAATTGCTTTACCTACCTTATTCCCACTCCCTTTGGCTGCTCCAAGATCTAATACTCTCCGTTGTTACTATCTAGTGATACTTTGGCCTCATTGTAGTGCTAAAGAAATATCTATGAAGTCAGCTGTGATAGGATTTTTTAAAGAGTCAACTTTTATTTAAGAGCATAACTAAGAACTCTTGTGGTGGTGTCCCTATCTCTGGACAAGATTCAAGTCCCTCCTGCTCCAGAGATGCATAATAACATTTCTTAACAGGTTGATTAGCAAATATCCATAACTAAGAGTGATAACATGCGGGACTTCATCTTGCCATGAGGCTGCTGTGAGAGCAAGAAATGATCATGTGTCTTGCACCACTTCCTGTGATGACATATACTATCTTATTTGCATACCACATAGTAATCCCTTATACTACATGTGCCTCTGGTTATTTAACGTTTCCTCTCTTCTGTCCTATCACTGTTAGATCTTTAACCACTTCCCCCATTTTACCATCTTAAAACCTATTACATTCTGAATGTTTCCCAAGTTCCAGTGAAAGATCATAGCAATGTTCTCTAAAAGTGGAATAACAGGTAGACAGGGCAGTGAACAGGCTTTTGGCACACTGGCCTTTATCAGTCAGGGCACGGCGTACAGAAGTTGGGAAGTGATGTTGCAGTCGTACAGGATGTTGGTGAGGCTGCACTTGGAGTATTGTGTTCAGTTTAATCACCCTGCTATAGGAAGGATGTTATTAAACTGCAAAGCGTGCTGAAGAAATTTACAAGGATGTTGCCAGGACTCAACGGTCTGAGTTATAGGGAGAGGTTGGAGAAGCTTTTCTTTAGAGCATAGGAGACTGAGGTGGGATCTTATTGAAGTGGAAAAGATCATGAGAGGCATGGAGAGGGTGAATGCACTCAGTCTTTTTCCCAGGGTTGGGGAATCGTGGACCAGAGGGCATCTGTTTAAAGTTAGAGGGGAAAGAATAAAAGGGAACCTGAGGGGCAACATTTTTACACAGAGAGTGGTACACATATGGAATGAGCTGCCAGTGGCAGTGGTTGAGGAGGGTACATTAACAACATTTAAAAGGCATTTGGACAAATACATGGATAGGAAAGGTTGAGAAGGATATGGGCCAAGTGCAGGGAAATGGGGTTAGCGTGGATGGAGATTTTGGTCAGCACGGTCCAGTTTGGGCCAAAGGGCCTGTTTCTGTGCTGTAGGCCTCAATGACCTGAAACGTTAACTCTCCTTCCTCTCTTCACAGACACTGCCAGGCATGCTGAGCACTTCCAGCATACTCTCTTGTTATTAAGAGATTCAGTGGTTCAAATCGGCTCCATGCTCTGGTTCTACTCTAAGCACGTGAAGAAGCTGAAAACTGTATTATGGGGTGAAATGGTTCAGAATACACAGGGTCATGTGGCTGCTGCAGAAAGCCAAAAATGGGTGCTGGTCAGGTGGGCGAAATCAACTTCCACGCTGGCCATTCAATTCTGGTGATGGGGATTGAGGGGAACAGGATTGGCGAATAGGATTGGACATTTGGACAGGGACGTGGATAGGAAAGGTTTAAGAGGAATATGGGCCTCAGGCTGGCAAATGGGATCTGTTCAGTTTAGGAAATCTGGTCAGCACAGGCGGGTTGGGCCGAAGTGTCTGTTTCCATGTTGTATGACTCTATGCAACCTAGATATAATCCAGTGATACTACCCAATAACATTGACATTAGATTCCTTTTATTCAGTTCCTTCACGGACTGAGGACATTGCTATCAAGCGTTTGTTTCCTGTCCCTTGAACTGGGTGGCTTGCTGGGTCATTACAGAGGGACGTTAAGAGTTAACCACATTGTTGTGGCTTTGGAATCACATGTCGGCTAGACCAGGTAGGTTCATTCCCTGAAGGACATTAGTGAACCAGATAGGTTTGTACTTCAATCAATGACAGTTATCTGACAGTTGCTTTCAGTTCCAGATCTTTTTCATTGAAGTCTACCTGCCACTTTGGTGAGGTGAGAACTCATGTCCCCCAGAGATCCCATGACAACATCCCCGTCTCTCCTAATCATTTCGCCAACATTTCATTGTTCCCAATGCTTTCTCGAAATGAGTGCATCTCTTCCTTTCCTCATTGTGGATGGCTGAGAAACCTGAGACTTCCACCTTAATACAGACACGTGGACTGCAGCAATACAAGATAGCAGTTCACCACCACCTTCAAGGGCAAGTATAGATGGGGAAGAAATGCAGGCAAGTCCCAAACGCTGAGAATTTGTATGGAAAAACTCGTATTAGCAACCAAAAACCTTTTCTTTTAAACACCGTAAAAGTGACTACATTTCTAAAATACACCATTAGGTTATGACAGGTGCTATATTAACGTAGCTTCTATTTCTCTTTACCTATCTGAAGTCAAGCCTGTACCATTGTGAAAAACACTGTAGGAACACAATCGGTTGACAACGGAATGCTTGTTTGAAGGGTGGTCATAGTTCCAAGTCTGGAAACATTGTTTCAGGCCGATTTGGACATAGCAACATCCCACAGACAGCAATGTGATATGCGACTGGCTAACACTGTATCAGTAATGTTGATGGTAGCCTCAAAACTCTGGGACGTAGCTGCCCTGCCCTTTCTTCCAATCTTCGAATCTTGTACCTCCATGCAAAAACACAGGTGTAGCTTTCAGTTTAACATCTCATCTAGGTCGGCGCTCAGAGAGGGCAGCGCACTTTCAGCATAGCACTGGGGCCGATATGCCTAATGGGGAGCTCAGGAGGACATCAACCTACAACCACCCAACTCAAAGGCAGGAGTCCGACCCAAGGCTGAGGGGCAGTGTTGCTGCCCAGTGTAAAAGTGAAAGGGAGGATTGCTCAGCTGATACCTTCCTCTGGAGTGACACTGCTCTGCAGAGAGCTGGTTGGAGACACAGAAAGGCAAGGCTTCCGATCACAGTCACAAAAGGGAGGATTGAAAATGAAGCAAGTGTTTACCATAGTACACTCGCCGAGAGAGTGGGGGAAGGGGGGGGTTTCCAAAAGCTTCAACTTGTTCCTGACAGGTACTTCTCTCGGGGTGTCTTGCACCTGTCTCCTCTCTGCCTTCTTCATCGTCTGCTCTCTTCTGCTCTCTTCTGGCATGATTGGTGTAATAAACTCGCTGAAGGTCTTGTCCAGAAAGATCTCGTTCTCTCGGATGAGCCGAAGGTCTTCGAGTTCTTTCGTCAGCGCTGCAATATGCTCGGGCAATTGCTGAATGTGCACACACTTTCCACACATATACGAGCCAGACACACCAGAGTCGTTGACATCCCACATCAAGCACGTAGCGCACTGAACCAGCTGGGCAGTCATGTCTTCACCCTCTTCAACTGTGGTGTAATCACTTCACTCAACCTCCTTGTCAAAGAGTCCTGAGCTGAAGCCTCACTCCTCGATCTAAACTTCCTTAGACCCTCTTTTTGTGGCACGTCTGTGGACTCTTAATTAAGGTTAGAGGAGGAGGGAGGGAGGGCGACCCTACTTTGTAGGACCTGGGGTTTCGAACACTCCCACTCTTATAGTAATCACTTACCTTCCCGACCGGCTTTGAGCTCCGTCTGAACTTCCGCCCAGCTCCCGCCGCTCTCTGTTGCGAAAATCTTTCCTCGATATTCAACCTCCCTCGTCAGCCAAGGTTCCCTCACACGACCGTCTCTTTCCTGCCTGACAGGTCCATACATATCAAGGACACGTCGTATCTGTTCCTTGATAAACTTCCACATTTCAATGGCATCCTTCCCTGGCATCCTATGCTTCCAACATCTGCTCCACAGATCCTGTCTTGCAGCATCGTATTTACCCTTCCTCCAACTGTAAAACCGATCCTGTTGCATGGGCCTATCTCCCTCCATAACCAAGGTGAAAGTCACAGAATTGTGGTCATCATCACCAAAATGGTCACCCAGTAACAAACCCATCAGCTGTCCTGGTTCGTTGCTGAGTACCAAATCCAATATGGCCTCCCCTCTGGTCGGACAATCTACATACTGAGTTAGAAAAGCTTCCTGAACACACTGCACAAACACTGCCCCGTCCAATCTACTTGATCGAAAAAGCTTCCAATCAATATTTGGGAAGTTGAAATCACACATGACGACTACTCTGTGGCTTCTGCATCTTTCCAAAATCTGTTTCCCAATTTGTTTCTCCACATCTCTGCTGCTATGAATGTCCTGGAACACTGAATGTTCCCCAACAGGGAAGGGGAACACCGGTCTGTTAATTGATGTGCAGTCGCCATTCATCCGTTCTGTAGCATCTGCTCGGTTTCACCAAAGTACCATGCCTCAAAACATCCTTGCCTGCAGCGTGTTTTTTTTTTTTTAGTTTAGTGTCAATCGAAACATTATGGCACGGACACAGCACACAGGAACTAACACCTTCAACAAATTATCTGGGTTGACACTAATTGTTAAAATTCACCTGAGACTGAAACTATGAAAAGAAAGTTTTGCGATTTACATAAGAAAGAAATGAACCTAACGTAGTCATTCTAACCGATGGAAAACTTAACAAACAATCAAGCTATTTTTCAATGTACAATTTCAGTTACATCACACTGTAACCATTTGCTATAAATCCTGTATCCTACAACTGTGTACTCCACAACCACCTGATGAAGGAGCAGCTCTCCAAAAGCTAATGCTTCCAATTAAACCTGTTGGACTTTGACCTGGTGTTGTGCGATTTTTAACTTCATATTAGAATGCGGATCTCACAACTAAAACAGAGATGAGGAAGCATTTATTCTCTCAGACAGTTCTGGATCTGTACAATTTCTTGTTGGAGAAGGTTGTTGAGGAAGGGTCACTAGGTATCATCAGGTTGAGATAGGCAGATCTTCAAACAGCAAAGACATCACGCGTTACGGTTCGGCAGGACAGAAAAAAAACGGGCGTGAGGCCGTTTGGCAGCAAGAACGAGGTGAAAATGTACAAACTACAGAGTGATGGGAAAAGAATGGGTCAGGAACACTGGGACGGGAGAGGCTTAATTTTTCCTTTCTTTGCTGTAACTGGACACTGGTGTTGAAGTCTGAAATGGGACAATATCAGCCAAGTGGGTGAAATCTTACTTTCTGCTTGTTTTCTCCAGAGGCCTGTGAGACTCTTGGGGAAATGTGTCTGCGTGCTTCAGTCTGTGGGTAAAAATGGGATTCACTGATGCTTCATTCAGCCACACGGGTATTAGAACGAAACGTCTGTTAATGACATGCGTTTAAAGACTCTTGCAATCATTTCACGTTTATGCTGCATTAATCTGCGGTTATTGATCCACAGTTTAGATTCAGTCCCTGCAGTTAACTTGCTAACTTCTCCAGTTTTTCACAGTTCAATGTGATGCATCAAGTGTGTGTATAACGAGAGGGAGCTTGTTTCCCACAACTTGTGTTTATATGTGTCTTATGTCCAGCCTTCACCAATGGCTAGAGCTAGGGGAAAGGATGAGACCAATGTGCAAGTCTGTCCGTGCCCATGCACGGCACCCACATCAGTAAATCTCTACTGTGCATTTACAGCAGTTATCTGTACTCCTACAACCAGCCCCTGCCCCTTTTGAAATAACTCCATTGTATTGTGCTGTGTCTCTGTGCTCATTTCACCACTTCTACTCAACCTGCTACAGATTTCATCTGACAAAACACTTATTAAGAATCCCATGCATAAACATCCACTTCTACATCTCTCGTTATTTGGTTTCCTGGATCTCTTTCAGACAATAAAAGTTTACGGCAACTTGACTTGGAAAAGGAAATGGCGTTCCTTTTAATTATTCAAATTCAATCTACATTTCAATGCAGTTTAGGCAACAGGCTCTACATTTCAATGCAGTTTAGGCAACAGGCTCAAATTATTCTTTGAGACTTTATAATAGCGTCGATACATATAAACACATTATTGGAGTTCCAATTTCAATAAGACAGCTGTGATCATCCAAAAATAGCAACATTGAAAAGCGTTGGTAACAGCGACGAGAGTGGGATTCAAACCCACGCATGCAGAGCACAATAGATTAGCAGTCCATCGCCTTAACCTCCAGGCCATCTCGTCAGATGGGCGAGACCCCACTGATCTTAAGAATAAGTGAATTGCGTAAATTATGCACACCGTGGATATTTCTCCTTGGTATTGGTGAAATGAGAAACAGCACAGTAAGGTTCCAAGAGTATCGTCTGACCTCTGGGCGTGGGGCAAGCGCACTCCCACTGTGACACTCTGCTCACAGTGATCAGAGATAAAAATGAAGAAATGGCTATGCAACAAGATCTGTTGAATTCTGTGAAGATTTGAAGTCAATGGAGTGGAGAGCCGGTAACAGCAGGAGATGTAAAGTTGTGTGTGAGGAATTGTTTTCCAAACTGGAGGAGAGTGCATAGTGTTCAATGTCATTACTCGGAACATCTTTCTTCTGCTCAGATATTTTTGACACGCACAGGACAGACAATTGCAAAATCCTAAATAAGGCTAAACTGACAATTGAATTCACCAATGCAAAAACCTTGATCTGTATCATTTTCCTGGACTGTGCGACACCAAGTCACTGTTTGATCACAGCAACACAGTGAGCAAGTGTCAGAAGGAAAATGAGTGCAGTGCCAGAGCGCATGCTCGGAGCAGCAGGTGACACACTGGCAAGTGCATTCCCCTGAACAGGAAAACTTCCCAAACAGTGGACTGCGGTGGAAGAATTCAGAGGAGGGTTACACTTTGGAATTTGATGCCAGAGACACAATGGAGATCTGTCATTGAGTCTGTTCAAGATAACGATTTTAACATTTCTACAGATGAAAAACAAAATAAGAGGCTCATTGGTCAGGGAATGCAAATGTTGAATTTGTACATTTCACCAAACTACCCATCTTTGCAATGAGTAGCTCACCACATTCCTCAAACGGGGTCAGAACCACTGGTGAAGATGATTGCATAATGCCAGTTGCCAACTATGGAATCAGAGAAACTCGGTTCCTTACCGTTAAGGTCCAGCCAGGAATGTGGAGGTAAGCATTAATGTGTTGCTCCAGTGCTGCAGGTGACCAGTGCAAGGTATCTCTGTGCCAGTATAGTGGGCTGTGCTCTGCAGAAGTTTGAAGCTTGAACCTCACATGGAGCAGCTTCGATTTGTCGTCGTGTTAAGAGGTACTTGAGCAAAGTCAAGTTTATAGAAAAGTACCAGTTTTAGTGGATTGAGAAATGACCTTTTCTGGATAATGACACCTTTGATCAACAAACATACTACAAATATTTAAAATGTGAAGAGACATGTGTGAAGAGAGAGCCGAAGGTGATTTTTTAGTAGATGGATGACGTTTCCCATATACACTGCGTTAAATTCCGGGAAAATCGATGTTGAGCTGGTTCCCATGTTATGCAGTTTGTTGCAAACTCGCAATGATTATTGTAATAATAAAAAAAAAAGACTGATCGCATCGGACCATCGGAATATTGTTTTCAATTTTAGTCTGAGCATCTTTCAGCTTAATTGGTGTGCTGCAGAGAAGTACAGAGGGTAAAAATACAAAAAAGACAGGGTCTACTTGGTGGTGGAGATAAGAAAGCGTGAAATACACCTTATATCATGTGAATGTGGTCAAATCTTTAAAGTAGGTGTTGAGTCTCCAAGTGACGATTCAATTGCTATTCATTAGGATGCAACTTCTGCCTGCAGTTATTTTATGACATCAGCCCCATTTAGATTAGATTAGATTAGATTAGATTACTTACAGTGTGGAAACTTAGAATGCATCACCTTGAATAATACGCTACACCTTTCAAATCCATGAACTTTTTATACTCAGTTTTATTCAGCTGAACGTGTTCATGAAATGCCTTTGTGTCTGAAAACAAACAAAATCGAAATTAAACCACACCCACACGTTTTCTTGCTTTCAGTGGTAAATTCATTCTTTGTCCGTTTGTTCGTGCGTCTTTTAAAACACTACGAAATCAGAAATCTACGTTTTATTTCTGGAAAGTAATTCAGGATTTCAGCAACTTTATTGAGTGGAAGAAACTCTCATCCAATCTTTTCTTAATCATTCACTAATAGTTTTGAAGCTCTAACTAAAGTTGTTGATTGACTCGAAAGAGGGAATTTTCCCGATTTAGTCACTTCAAACCACACATTCTGCGAAAATATCTTTTGTTTACTTTTAAACTTGAGTGTTTCTGGTCCAGCATTTCCACATCTCGTGAATAAACTCCTTCATTCTGTCTATCATGCCGATGAAACCATTTCTATCCTTTCTGATGTCTTTATGTCTCGGGAAACCCCGTCCCTGGGCTTCCTAATATCTTGATATTCAGTAAGCAGTGTCTGTGCCTTTTCTAACCTCTTCACATGTCTTTGGTGGCGAATGAGGACAAGGATTACACACAATGCTGCCACTGAGGGTGACCTAAAGGTTTCACAGATACGTGATGAAGTCTTTGCTTTTTAAATATAATTTCTCTACATCTCCATGACCTGAGTGAGTCTGAGCTATTTCCAGTGGTAACTGAAGTTCAAATACATCACAGTCGGGCTCTAGTCATTCCAGTGCAGACTGACTCTGGACAGTAAATATCATTACGAAATGCCACCGTGGATCTGAAATCAACAGTTTCCAGATAGTAATTGTCGTAGCTATTGTATCCTATGTCCGTGTTCGTGCCCACTTTTTCATCACTTCATGTGTCCCTGTATCGAGTTCTACTGAATTATTAATTTGTGAATGGAGACATTCCCTTCATCTCTTAATTGAAACTCCATGGAGCATTGAATAATTGTACTTATATACTTCCAGAGGACAGTCCTGCCATTACTGCGATGAATCAGTGAACTTTCTCCACGTATCCTCGAAGGCAAGGATTTCCTTCGACAGTTTAGGGGATCATTACAGCACTGAAGCCCATGTGCGCGTTCATTAAATCTAAAGCAATTGCAGCAAGACTTTCATACTAAGATTTTACAATCTGCTTCCATTGCTTGTCCTAAAAGTTACATTCCAAATTGTGGTATGTTTGTGAATGATAGCATGTTCGGAATCTTGAGCAATGAACATTTAAATTTTGCCAGAATACTATCATTCACTGTTCTCTCTTTCCCTTATGGTTCTCCATTTAATATCCTGTATTTTCTCAGTTTAGTATGTTTGTGAATGATAGCATGTTCGGAATCTTGAGCAATGACATTTAAATTTTGCCAGAATACTATCATTCACTGTTCTCTCTTTCCCTTATGGTTCTCCATTTAATATCCTGTATTTTCTCAGTTTATCTTACTGTTTCAACAATTCAAACAATCTCGCTCCTGATTACCAATCTGAGAGAATACTATAATTTTGTTAATTTATATACCGTGCAGCTGTAGGGCACGGTGACCAAGTGGAAAGGCATTGCTCACGTGAACCAAGTAGCAAGAGCAGGCTGGTGCAATCTGGCCATTCGATCGCAGTCATATTCAAAACATTTAACATAATCTTGAGCCAAATCATATTCGATGAAAATAAGAAAAAAAAAAGCGAAAGAACCGCCGATATTGAAAATCAAACAAAAACAGGTCGCTGGAAAAGTTCAAAAAGTCTGGCAGCATCTGTGGACGGACGGACCCAGTGGATCTGAAACGTTAACTGTGATTCACCTGCACAGATGCTGCCAGCTCTGCTGAGGTTTTACATCAATTTCTGTTTATTTTTGATATTGCCAGATGTTGCAGCACGTTATGAAAACAGTGCTATCTGGAGGCAAACAGACAGCACGGACCTGGTAGTGTGAAATGAAACCGCAATAATGAATGAATCGAAAGTGTGATGCTGAAAAAGCACAGCAGGTCAGGCAGCATCCGAGGAGCAGGACAATGGCCGTTTCAGGCGTAAGCCCTTCATCAGCAATGATGCTTGTGAGTTGGCGTGAGGCACACTGTTGAAGCCAGGCGCCAACTCGCAGACAACTCTTCCTACTGCCCCCGATCATAGCCTCACCTCCCATCATCTCCCAGACAATCACAATCTCATCACCTCTGGGGAATCTCTCATCCACAGTCTCCAACCTCATTTTACATGAACCCCACACTCCCTATTTCTACCTCGTTCCTTAGTTCTGTTGTCTCAGACTGCGCCTGTCTGACCCGACACATCTCTTCATATCTCAACACCTTCCTGTCTCCCCAGTCCAGGAAATCCCCACCTACGTTCGTGACACCACTTATGCACTTCATCTCCTCCAAGACGTTTGTTTCCCTGGTCCACAATGCGTCATCTTAACCTTGGACGTTCAGTCCCTGTACACATCCATCTGCCAAGGCGAAAGTCTCCATGCCCTCTGTTTCTTCGTCTCACCCCATCCCAACTAGTACCCTTCCACCGACACCCTGCTCCACCTGGCTGAACTAGACCTCAACCTCAACAACTTCTCCTTGCAATCCTCCCACTTCCTCCAAACCAAAGGGGAAGTCGTGGGCACCCGCATGTGACCTAGCTATGCCTGCTTCTTTGTCAGATATGTGGAATTGCCCGTCTTTCGCAGTTGCACTTTCACCTCTTTCCACCTGTTCCTCCACTACTTTGATGAATGCATTGGCGCCACTGCATGATCCCACCAGGAGTTTGAATAGTTCACCAAAGTTACCAACACTTTTCAGCCCGACCTCAAATTCACCTGGATAATCTTGGCAAATTCCCTCCCCTTCCCAGGCCTGTCTATCAACATATCAAGGGAATGATTAATTACAGATATATACGGCAACCCCACCGACTGCCACAGCTACCAATACTACACCTCCTCCCACGCCACGTCATGTAAAAACGCCATCCTTTATTCCCAATTCCTCCGCCTCCACCACATCTTTTCTCAAGATGACCTATTCCACCTCAGAAAGTCCCAGTTGGTCTCCTTCTTCCATAATCGCGAATTCTCTTCCCACGTGGTTGACGATGCCCTCCATTGCATCTCCTCCACTTCACACACCACCGTCCTTGAACCCCACCCCTCCCGCAACAAGGACAGAACCCCATGCTCCTCAACTTTTACCCCACCAACCTCCGTATAAAACACATCGTACTCCACCACTTCTGCCATCTCCAAACAGACCCCACCACCAGATATATATTTCCCTCCACACACCTATCAGCATTCTGAAAAGGCTGAAAAGGTTCCCTCCCAGAACCCCCTCCATCGGGTCTACAACCCCCAATAAGCCCACACCCCACTACTGGCATCTTTCCATGCCACCGCAGGAAGGGTAAAACCAGCACCCACACCACTCCACTCATCTCTGTCCAAGGCCCCAAGGGATCCTTCCACATCCGTTAGAAATTCACCTATACCGCTTCCAATGTCATCTACTGCATCCGTTGAACCCAGTGTGGTTTCCTCTACGTCAGGGAGACAGGACGCCTTCTTGCACATCATTTCTGAGAACATCTCTGGGACACCCCCACCCACCAACTTCACCATCCCGTGACTGGGCACTTCAACTCCCCCTCCAACTCCATCAAAAACGTACAGGTCCTGGGCCTCCTTCACCGCCAAACCATAACCACCGCTTATCTGGAGGAGGAACGGCGTACATTCCGCCTTAGGACTCTGCCACCTCACGTGATAAGTCTGGATTTGAACAGTGTTTAATTTCTCTTCCCCCAAGTCCCAAGCCTCAAACTTGTCACCGCCACCTGGGCCTATTCCATCACTGTTCCTTCTAACCTATCATCTTCTCCCTCACCTTCATCCAACTATCGCTTTCCCAGCTAACTCCCCCCAACCCCACATACCTAACATTTATCTCTCAGTTCCGAATCACATGCCTTATTGCTGGTGAAGGACTTATGCTTGAAATGTGGACACTCTTGCTCTTCGGATGCTGGCTGACCTGCTGTGCTTTTCCAGCACCACACCCCCGACTCTGATCTCTAGCATCTGCAGTCCTAACTTTCTCCTAGGAATAATCAATGACGTCGGAGAGAAGTTGCTCCTGGAGTGCAATGATCACAGTGTGACTGAGTTTTGCGTTTATTTTGGGTGAGGGCAGGCTGGATCTGAGACGAGCGCTTAATACCTAAACAACGGGAATTGTATCAGATAGCGAAGTGAGGGCGGGCTGAAGTGAAGTGAAAAATTCTGTCAGAAGGATGGTCAGTACAACTGCATCATATCACCCAGACTGTTAAAGACATGCATAAGGAGCAAATCAATTTCAGTGCAGGCACAATGACAGGTAAAGTGGAAAGGAGAAAATACAACACACTGAGATGGAGTGGAATTATGTATGAGAAAGGGTTCAATATTTAAGTTATTTAACACACAGACTGCCTACACATTGGAAAAAAAGGAATTTCCAACAGTGTAACGTTGATATTTACCTGCGACATCGCAATTCCGAGAGACACTGACATATTACCTTCTGTCGCAGCGTGGCCAAGGAAAAGTATGATCAGCCCATCAATCAGAATTCAATACTTCAAAGCTCTTCTCTGCACCGTACAAACTATTTGCTGCTCCTGTAGTCAGATCCCATTCGCTTCACAGTGTATCTTTTTCTGCTTCCTGCCTCACGTAAACATCTTGAATCCTGATCTAATCACCAGTGTTTCCACTTTAACCCATCTTTTGTAACTCCTGAGCTGACACAGTTACGAGTGACCGATTGGCCTTCTCGAGCGCTCTCACTCTGGTATGATCTGAATGATAAAATGTAATGTGTCTGATCCGCAGGACACACTGCAGAATTTCCCCACGCGGGATGGTTCTGTTTATCCCATCCCAGCGGACTGAGGTGCCTCCATTGGTATAGCTTTCTCCATTGTTAGAGTATCACACAGTAACAGTGAATATCTTTTGATGTCATCCTCGAAGGTACATGCTCCAAAAGCGGAAGACTGCGGGAAACCGCTGTGGTCAGCACTAACACAGAGTCCCAGCGGGAGCCTGGTGGGCCCATAAACCAGAAATTAATCGATAAAACGTTTCTTCTTTGCAGAAGAAACCGATTCAAACCATCATCTTAACACCTCCTGGGAGAACATGGATGTGGGAGGGCGGACAGTCTCAATTAGTTCCAGCATTTACAATCTTGGTCCGTGTGACAACAAAAGCAGAAACCTGGAACTGTTTATCTTGCTTCTGAAAAACAGGTTAGTAAATTTTGAAGAGCTTAGATATTTCTTCTTGGTGTTCATGAAATGATCAAGAGCAGAGTACGGTTCCCTGAGTATGGTCTGACTTCTGGGATATGGACTGTGATATTCTGCTCACATGATCTGAACACATACAAAGAAATGACTCAGTGACAAGATCTGTTGAATCGGATTCCGTGAAGAACAGAAGCTGATGGAATGAAAAGAGCCATAAGAGCGGGAATGTAGCAAATTATTTTCCAGACTCGAGGAGAGTGCACAGTGCTGTTTCCAGGAGTCAATATCTGTAAAAGTTGACCGAATCAGTGTTGAGTGTTATTGTACTGATTCTTTTGTACAATCGTGCAAAAGCACGGAACTTTTGTGTAGAGGGGACAATTTCAAAATCCTCAACGAGGCAATACACACAAATGAGGTAAACAACAAAATAACCACACAAATTAGTGTTACGTCATGGGGTAGACGTCCCTGCTCAAATTTCGCTCAAAATCGCTCTCTGTCTAATTCCTAAGACGGCGATTCGAACAATGAATGGTCTTTGTCAATACAAAATGCTCTGATCTCAAAACTTCAGCATTTCGTATGCCCCCTTGTGTATGTCTGACAATAGTAATTGATCCCTCACTGTGTTACTTCAGCACACGTAGAGAAGAATTAACTATAAGGACAACAGACATGTATCTGACTGGGATTTTATCCGATTCTGTTGCAGCCAATTGATTCAGCTGTAATTGAAATTGCTTCCACCTTTCCTTTGTCGATAATAAGATTGCATTGCTTAGAGGTGAGTTTTCATGCATTGAATTGGACTCGGCATCCTATCTCAGATTGAAATTTAATGGGATATAAAGGCGATTGGAGCCGCAGACAGCGAACCTGTCACGTGATCTACACATACCTTGGGAACTTGAACTCAACTGCTCTATTGCTGCTGTGATGATTAGATTCCCTACACTATGGAAACAGGCCCTTCGGACCAACAGGTCCACACCAATCTTCCGAAGAGTGATCCAACCAGAACCATTTCCCCTCTGGCAAATGTACTATGGGCAATTTAGCATGGCCAACATACCTGACCTGCACAATCTTTGGACTGTGGGAGGAAAATGAAACACCCGGAGGAAACCCACGCAGTCACGGTGAGAATGTGCAAACACTCCACAGACAATCCACTGAGGCTGGAATAGAACTTGGGACTCTGTTGAGGCAGCAGTTCAAACCACTGAAACATAACACTGTGGGATTTTTTGGTGGTGATGTGCTGCCGCAATTATACCTCAGTCACTCACCCTGCCTTATTTCCCTGAAACGTCTGGTTCTGCAATTAAAGCTAATGCAGACAATTGAAACTGACATGAACCTATGATTATTGAAGAATCAGGTTCAGGAAAAGGATACAAAACGGAGACAAATATGTGAAAAATAGACTGAATTGAAAAATGGGTTTCTGTTGGTTCCTGCGTTGTTTACAGACATTGTTAGCTTGCCGCTGTCGCAGAGCTTTTCCTTCAATCAGCTTCAATCAGCACAGAACTTCAATAAATGAAACCTCACCAACTTCCTTCTGAAAGTTCATGCAGGTAACATGAAACTTATTGCAATCATCAATAATCTTCACCATTCCTACATTCAAGAAAACCATGCACAGTTTCCATGAATATTAAAGATGTAAGAATGGTATTCAAGAATAAATTCAATCACAGTTGAAATTGGAAAGTAGGAAGAATGCACAGAAAGACTCAGCATGCCATAAATTCATGTGACCAGAGCTGCAGACCAGAAGAGTGGAAATCTGTCCCTGAATCCCAATATCCACACGTTGCTTGCTCCATGTACCCAGTTGGAAACCTGTGTGAACATAGCTTGCAGTCTGACAGGGCGCCTGAGAGAATCCTTCACTATCTGATTTAAAGTTGCAATTGGAGCTGTCTATTCTGGCTGTGAGAGCGGTGGTGTAAAGGGGAGGACTTTGATATTCCGTAGTGTCGATTCACATTGCCCTCATCAAATTGTTGTTGAAAGCCTTCTGTAAGAAACAGCACAGAAATAGTGGAACAGGAGGAGGCGATTCCAAACACCTGTCCTTCCCGCCGTTTGATAGCGTCATGGCTAACCAAACAGTCAATGTCTTTCACCAGCTCATCCCGTTGTCACACAACGGGATAAATACATTTAAGCAATCAAAAACTTCTGTGCAACTTTGGGAGAGAAATGTGTTTACAGACAGTGGGTTTCTGAAACTTGCAGGTTTTGCGGGTGATCACCCGATTCTGGTCTGATCATGTTTCAAACGATATGATTCCATAAAAACTTACAACCAAAAAGGTAAGGAATTGCCTCTGGTCAGTAGCAACGACAAGAACTCCAGACGACAGGGGGTGGCAATGAATCAGCACAACAATCAATGATTCAGCTGAAAATTGAAGTAAACTCCAATTCTGGTGCGGTTCAAACCCACAAACCTTGAACAGGAAAGTTCCTAAAGTTGCAGAAATCTAACACGTTTTTCATTGCACCACAGAGCTGCACTCGCCACAATTTTACTGCACCCAAAGTTCCGGTTGTACTGGAGAAAATGTCAACAATCACCAGGAGATGCGGGGAGTTTTTCAATGAGTAGATCTTTTATTTGCAAGCAATAACTGTGACATTTAGAAAGCAAATTCTTGAATGCCGCTGAATGTCAGGGTCCATGGCATAGAGTCATTGAGATGTACAGCATGGAAGCATACCCTTCTGTCAACCCAATCTAGTCGCACCTGCCAGCACCTGGTCCATATCCCTCCATACCCTTCCTATACATATACCATCCAAATGCCTCTTAAATGATGAAATTGTACCAACCTCCACCACATGCTCTGGCAGCTCATTCCATACACGTACCACTCTCTGCGTGAAAGATTACCCCTTAGATCTCTTTTATATCTTTCCGCTCTCACCCTAAACCTACGCCTTTTAGTTCTGGACTCCCCGACCCCATGGAAAAG
>NC_057720.1:81195399-81196798 GCF_004010195.1 Chiloscyllium plagiosum | reverse complement strand
CTGTACTCAATACTCTGACCAATAAAGGAAAGCATACCAAACGCCTTCTTCACTCTCACATCTACCTGCGACTCCACTTTCAAGGAGCTATGAAAATGGAATCCAAGGTCTCTTTGTTCAGCAACACTCCCCAGGACTTTTCCATAAAGTGTATAAGTCCTGCTAAGATTTGCTTTCTTAAAATGCAGCACCTGGAATTTATCTGAATTCAACTCCATTACTTCATACCGTTTCTTTAATCATGTTTTGTTAGTTTATCAGAATGTCCAACTGTGTTCGTCAGAATTACCTCACTCCAGCTATACAATAAACCAATAGTGTTGGTTCCCATTGTCGTTCTACTTCTGCCACTATGAGTTTTTTTAAAATTCTACTTAATATTATTCGACTGTCACTATTAGGTATTCTACTGCCACCTGTGCTACAATGATCTTCCATCCCAGACTAATCTCTCATGATTAGATATTTCGCGACCCCATCTATCACAATGTTTTCCTGTCCCAAGCTGAATCTCCAACCACTGATTAGATATTTAATGTCGTATCCTGCTACAAGCGTCTCAAGCAGGCTGAATCTACTAGCAATTTATTATTTAAAGTCATGTCCTAAGTATTTATAGTCACGACTTGACCCAACCTGTCATGGTGATAGTTAGTAGGCCACCCTGACGTTACTAACTATTATTATCTCAGCTTGCCACAGGAACCTTTCAGCCTCAATCTGATTCTGCTAATTGGTGTAGGAGCATTCCACTATTCTCATCCCATCTTGCCACAGCGGCCCCATTTGCCCCAGTGACATTTTGACGAGTGTAGAGTTCCACACACCCCTTGTAACAGATCACTAGTAGTTGCCATGCTTTTACCCTTCCCATGCTTTCATGCTCTGTATTTTCTGTACAGTGTTCTGATATTTCATCAGACATTTTCTTTATCTTCATTCACTTTTCAGTAGCGGGTCCTTATCCACGTGTGCTCGAGCTTCTCAAGTATTTGGCTAAATAGTCCTGAAATATTTGATGACTCATAGCTTTACCACACGTTCGAACAGTGAATTCCAAACAAACAACACTCTCAGAGTGAAAGCGTTCTTCCTATATCTCGTCTGAACATCATCTCCCTTATGTTTAACGGAGATCCCTCGTTGTTAACTCTTCTCAGAAGATGTTTATTGCTATCACACATACCGATCCCCTTAATGTGCACCTTAATCTCTTCCTCACTCAGTCTTCTCCGCTCTGAGTTAAAGAACCTGAGATGAGCTCTTCTATTTTCGCCATGGCGATAGTGTTATGCTGGAAAAGTACAGCAGGTCAGGCAGCATCTGAAGAGCGGGAGAATCGACATTTCTGGCATAAGTCTTTCATCATGAATGAGTCGTGTGGGTGGGGACTGAGAGA
>NC_057720.1:81189761-81195034 GCF_004010195.1 Chiloscyllium plagiosum | reverse complement strand
GTTCCGAGGAAGGGTCTGTTGACCCGAAATGGTCATTTGGTTTTCCCCCGAGCTGCAATTCTGACTTTTGTCTCTTATTTACAGCACTTACAGTCCATTCAGACTTTGTTTGCCATTTACCTAAATTGCACACCTTTGCACTGTGGGAAGGAATCGGAGCAGCCAGAGAAACTCACACGGGAGAGAGAGAACAGGAGTGTGCAAATTCCACACAGGCAGTCACACAAGTCTGAAATGGAAGGCGGGTTTCTGGCCCTGAAAGGCGCAGTTCTACCCAGTGAGCCCACCCAATATGCCAGCGCCCATCCTGGAAGCGAATTGAATCCAAACTCGTGCAGTGACAGGCGGTGGTACTACGCAGGAATGGTATACAAAAAGAAGCCTATTTGTGAATACTGGAATTTAACATTTGCTTAACTATCCGAACTCTTTTTTTTAAAATTACTTGGCCTATAGCCTTATGACTTGGCATCACAAATTCACATCTGAATGCTTCTGAAAGTTATGAGGATTTCTGCCTCTCCAAACTTTGCATGCACTGATTCCAAATATAAAACAACCGCTGTTTCAAACATTTGTTTGCACATTCACTCAAAACGTTTCTCTTCTGTTCTTAAATCTATGCCACCCTACCCCTCCACCCGTGATCGAACTCACCATCAAAGCGAAACGGTTATTTCAGTCTACACCATCCATATTCCTTATTGTTTTGTACACCTCAATCATGTTTCCTCTCAATTTTTTCTGCTCTAAGAAAAACGCCTCCAGTTTATTCAATTTCTCTTCATAACTGAAACTCTTCTACCCAGACAATATCCTGGTAAATCTCTCCTGCATCATTTCCAGTGCTATCATATCCGTGCTATTCGGCGAATTGCAGAAATTCACACAATAGACAAGATAGAGCTAAATGAGCAAGTGAAATAAATGATGTTGAAGTCCACAGATAAAGGTATTTTCGAATAAATGTTCTTTTCCTCAGTGATGCCCTGTGTCCTTTTCGTGAGCCTGATATCCCAATAATCTCTGGTTCATGTTGTAAAAGCTGCTACATGAGAATTGATCTCACAACCATGGTATCGAAATGGATTGACTGGTTTGAAGGTGAGCACTTGGTTCTTCGATGATGACACAGTGGCGCATGAAATGCCAAAGCTGGGAGTGCTCCTGGTTAAAGGCGGGGAGGAAGAGCATATTTGTCTCCATTTATTCGATTATTAAGATACAACAGCAGCATTAACCCGCACTGCAGATTGGCTCAGCGGAAGCGTGCTGGAGCCTGAAGCGGGAAGTCGATTGATTGAAAGCATTCTCTGAATTTTCTTTAACAATGCGCTGTTTTGCTACTTTGACAGTAAGAGCTGTTTTCGATCACATCATTCCACATCAGCCTCTTGCTCCCAGTAAACACTCCAATCCAGCGTACATCACATTCATTCCAACACAGCCACATGTCATATTCTCATTCCCTCTGTGATAATTTGAATTGACAATGTCATTCTCTGAGATGCAGCAATGTAGCATGAAGTTGGTCGTGTAGTGAATAAAGAGGAACAAAGAACACAGAAACTTTACAGCCCAGGAACAGGCCCTCTGGACGTCGAATCCTGAACTGATCCAAATCCACTGTCTAAAACTATCACCCAATTCCTAAGCGTCTGCATTCCCTCTGTACCCCACCTACTCATGCAGCTATCCAGGCGCACCTGAAATGAATCTACCGTGTTTGCCTCACTACCTCTGCTGGCAACACATTCCAGACACCTACCACCCTCTGTGAAAATTACTTCCAATTTCTATCTCTCTTAAACTTTTCACCTCTCAAATTGAACGCGTGACCTCTCATTACTTAGTCCCTCACCTTGGGACAAAGCTTATCTCTATCCATCCTGCCTATACCCTTCATGAAATTGTAGACGTCAATCAGATCCCCCTCAATCCCTCCTCAGAGCAAGCATCTTCCATACCAGGCAACATCCTCATAAATCTTCTCTGCACACTCTCCTAAACGTCCACATCGCATTGGTAATTTAGCTACCGGAACGATGCACAGCATTCTAAATGTGGTTGAACCAAAATGTTGCACAAATTTATGGGCGGCCCGGTGGCACAGTGGTTAGCACTGCTGCCTCACAGTGCCTGAGACCCGGGTTCAATTCCCAACTCAGGCGACTGACTGTGTGGAGTTTGCACATTCTCCCCGTGTCTGCGTGGGTTTCCTGCGGCTGCTCGGGTTTCCTCCCACAATCCAAAGATGTGCAGGTCAGGTGAATTGGCCATGCTAAATTGCCCGTAGTGTTAGGTAATGGATAAAATGTAGGGATATGGGTGGCGGGTCGGTGTGGACGTGTTGGGCTCAAGGGCCTGTTTCCACACTCTAATGTAATGTAATCTAATTTAGCATGACTTGCCAGCCCTTATACCTAATGCCCCGTCCAGTGAAAGCAAACTTGCCATGTGCCTTCTTGTCCACTCGATCCACCTGTGCAGCACCTTCAGGGTACAATGGACCTGAATTCCCACATCCATCTGCTCATCAACTTTACCCAAGGCTCTTCCGTTTAGTTGACTCTCGAATTAGACTTCCCAAAATGCATCACCACACACTTGCCTGGATCCAACTCCACCTGCCACTTCTCCGCTCAACTCTTCTGTCTATCTATTTTCTCTTTCATTCTTTGACAGTCCCCTATGCTTCCTGCTACTCCACCAATCTTCGTGTCATCTGAAAATAAAATGGAGATATTTGGGCCAGGAATCCTTGGAGAATGGAGCTTGGCAGCTGCTGCTAATTAGATTTGATGAGTTCCAAGTTTGTGAGAAGATTTGTAGCTGGGGTGCTCGTTGTTGTGGTTCTGTTCGCCGAGCTGGGAATTTGTGTTGCAGACGTTTTGTCCCCTGTCTAGTTGACATTCCCAGTGCTTGGGAGCCTCCTGTGAAGCGCTTCTGTGATGTTTCCTCCAGCATTTACAGTGGTTTGTATCAGCCGCTTCCGATTTTCAGTTCCAGCTGTCCACTGCAGTGGCCGGTAAATTGGGTCCAGATCCATGTGCTTATTGATTGAATCTGTGGATGAGTGCCATGCCTCTAGGAATTCTCTGGCTCTTCACTGTTTGGCTTGTCCTAAAATAGTAGTGTTATCCCAGTCGAACGCATGTTGCTTGTCATCTGCGTGTTTGTCCTATGTAGTGTTTTGTGCAGTCACAAATCTGCACGAAAAACTACATCGGACAAACAGGAAGACAGCTAACGATCCGCATCCAAGAACACCAACTAGCCACGAAACGACACGACCAGCTATCCTTAGTAGCCACACACGCAGATGACAAGCAACATGAGTTCGACTGGGACAACACTACTATTATAGGACAAGCCAAACAGAGAACAGCCATTGAATTCCTAGAGGCATGGCACTCATCCACAGATTCAATCAATAAGCACATCGACCTGGACCCAATATACCGGCCACTGCATGGACAGCTGGAACTGACAACCAGAAGCAGCAGCTACAAACCACAATAAATGCCGGAGGAAACATCACAGAAGCGCTTCAAAGGAGGGTCCCAAGCACTGAGGATGTCACCTAGACAGGGGACAAAACGTCTGCAACACAGATTCCCAGCTCGGCGAACAGAACCACAAGAGGTTTGATGAATAAAATCTGGAATATAAACCCGCTCAGAAGAAGAGTGACAAAAAGATTTAATTTGCTGGAAACCCATTCATTCATGCCCCTTCAAAACGGAAATCTGCCTTCCTTAACGAGACCTGCCAACATATAACTCCAGACGCACAATAGTACGGTTCACCCATAAATTCCCTCTGAATCAGTTCAAGGAGAGTTAAGGATGAACAACAAGTGCTGTTCAGACTATGATGGTCACACTCCGTGGGAGAATAAGGAAGGGTAAAAAAGATACATGGATGACGGGGAAAATCGGGGGCCAGTGGAGTACAACCGTTTCCTGATGTAGATGGATAATTCAAACTTAGTTGTAGTAGTCATGTTTAGAAGTTTACAGACGATGCAATAATTGGTCGTGTAGTTGACTGTGATAAATAATATTAGGGACTGCAGGGATGTATTAATCAGGTCAAAAGGAAAAACGGCGAATGGAATTGAATCCAGACCAATAAGTGGTAATGAATTTGGGGAGTTGTAACAATAACAGTGAGGATTCTGAGTGGTGTACAGGAACAAAGTGATTTTGGAGTGGACATTCAGAGACCTCTGATGATTGCTGGACAGGGAGAACAGTTGTTCGAGAGGCTTTTTGAATATTTTCTATTGTTGACCACAGTCTCAGGATGCTATTCGATCTTTAGCAACCGCCAGTTTAGGAAACAACTAAAAGAATGAGCACAAGTCTGGTCAATGCGATAATCAACATTTTTAAAAATTGTAAAATAAAAGGTGGATGGCTGAATTATAACTCTTTGCCCATCAAGACCACTTCACCACTGAATGAATTTACTACTGCTTCCTCTCCAAGTCATGCTGGTATGTGCCTTGGAGGGTAATTTGTAAATGGCGACGTTTCATTGCATCTTCAACCTTGTCGTTATAGTTAGTACAGTTTTCGAGCTTTGAAGGTTCTGTCAACAAAACCTGGATGACTTACTTCAGTGAATATTCTAGGTGGTGCACTCTGCTGTAATTGTGCCTCAGCAGTTGAGGGAATAAATATTTAGGTGTTGAACAATGTAGAGTTAAGTATTGTCGTGGGAGGTCTTCAGTTCCTTCAGTGGTATTGAAGCTGCACCCCCCCTAGGCATATGGAAAGGATTCTGTTAAACATCTAATTTGTGCGTTGCGGACAATGTAGTCTTCACGGACACAAGAGTTGAGTTAATAATCAAACAAAGTCGACCGACGGACATGATTTTTGTATTCAACTTCTTTGTATGGGCGTTCAGGTTCCATTTCTCCTAAATTCTAGCTCCCAGGACGATTTCATGTAGGAATTCAATTACAACGAATCCATTGAATGTCAATCGAGTATGATTAGATTCTCATTTGTCAGGGTTATCATTGCTGTATTTGGTCGTTCTGTGGATCAATCCGATTCCAATCGCTTTCTGATTTCAAGTACCAATTCCCGTCTGCGCCTGTAATTTCAAACCGTTTCGTTACATAAATTTCTCCACCTGCCTTAATAGCATGTAAGGACGCTGCAGGGGAAAACAGAGACTTACGAGGATGTTGCCAACTCTGTATAAAATGAGGCTTCGTGAAATGATTGTTTAGACTGGGGTTATTCTCCTCGAAACAA
>NC_057720.1:81162689-81189261 GCF_004010195.1 Chiloscyllium plagiosum | reverse complement strand
TTTCCACTCTGTAGGTAATCTAATCTAATCTACGTAGGAAATTTAGAAAATAATACCTTTATCCAGAATGTGACAAGACTATAGAACTCACAGGAAATAGCTGAAATGTATAATAGAGAAGTATTGTGAATGTAGACATGTTAAAATAGGCTGCTTGGACCAAATGGCCTGTTTCTGGGGTGTATATTCTATGTAGTTCTACGAATTGCATTACAAAAAGCTATCTGCTTTCATGGATCATCATCTGACCACAGACTGAAGGCAAGTTCAGAAAACCAATGTGGAAGAAGTTAAATTGTCTGAACTGAAATTACCTTTTATCTAATGACTTTGAAATGAGTCAGCTGTAATACGCCACAAAACGTACACCTCTTATTTTAATTTATACTTGCAGTGAACATGAAAGAGTTGCCTGCAACTATCCAGTATAGAAAGACAATACAGCCAGATGCAGGAGTGCAGAAATGAGCCTTATTTCTGTCGCTGATTGGCAGAATAGAGAAAAAAAAATTCATTGGGTATCATCAAGGACTGGATGAACCTCTCTCTCTGTGGCTATTTCCTTCTTAACATCCCATAAGCTGGCACCAGTGATAAAGCAAACCAAAGAAACATCTGCTTATCAAAACCTCAAGGATTCTACAAATTTCATTTTTGTAAAAATAGACAAAGTCTTTTCCCTGGGGTTGGGGATTCCCGAACTAGAGGGCATAGGTTTAGGGTGAGGGGAAATCCATGCTGCACATCTCTATGACTCTATATGAGACATCAACTAAACAGCTATGATCTCTGGATCAACCGTAATAACTCAAGGATCCAAGAACTTTTTAAACTGCACATTCTTTACCTTCCAATTATACCAATCATTCTTTCCCTTTTAAATTTGTATGTATATTTGCTGTCACTTCTCTTTTGGGATTACTAAGTAATAAAATTCCACTTTCCTTCACTGAAGAAAACATTGTGATTGGTATTAATTGAATTGTGCTATAGTTACATGTTCAGAACAATTAAAAATCTTTGTTGCGACTGATCAAGGGGGTCAAAATGAAGTGAAATCACCCTTCTTCACCTGGTTGGAACGCCTGTGATGTATCACTCATGTGAGGACATGTTATAAGAAGAGTTTTCACAGGCTATTAGGCATGTCAGCGGCCAGGTGGTGATGACTGTTTTGCTAGACTTACTTTCAGGAGAAGTACAAGCTGCACAATTTACTGAGGAAACAATTAATAAGACCTTTAACTCAGCAACAATGTGGGTCATTATTTTGTTTAGGCGCATTCCATACTCAATTCCATCATTATGTGTTCCATCCATTCAACAGCTGGAGGCAATGTGATACATTCAGTTCTTTAAAGGGGAATAACACCATCTATCTCCTGGTTTTGTGCATGCTTTTAACAAGTGCACAGTAGAGATGACCACATTATGCTAATCAACCCTGCACGTTGATCAGATGCATTTTGCCACCCGTCCAAGAGAGAAACAGAAGTTTACGAGGACGCTGTTCCTTTAAGACTGTCCTTAAAGATGCAGCAGTTTTGATAATCTAGCCTGGCCACCATTATTTACCTTTGATAGATGTGGGCCCAACACAGGGGCAGGGGGAAGCAGAATAACAATGGATAGAACATCAGAGCTGGGGGACGAGGATTTCCTATCATGGAAAATATGAAGGAGTCCTTGTTGTCTAAGAGGACTCGGAAGAAACTATAGTCTGACTACTTATGACCACTAAAGAAAACCTCAAAAAGAACATGTTGCACTCCACAAACATGGAAAGCCGGAGCTGGATCAAGTGGAGTAAGTTGAATGACCTATGTATCTATCCTATTTCCTTATCCGTGTTGATAACGGAAAGCAATTGAGTGCATTTGTCGTGTTGTGCCTGTATGTTTACATGTTTGTGTGTAAGTGTGTGTGTGTAAATGGAGTGAATGTGCTTAAGTGTCAGGAATGGGACACGATCACACAAACCTCTGAGTCAGGAGTGAGATATTAAACCTTGGCTGGCCCTCAAAAGACGTGGCAAATTCACATGCAGACAGTCCACAGTGCTAATAAATTTCCAAGATGATGTCTTAGGAGGCATTGTTCAGGTAAAGTTACGCTGACCAGAATGGTTCTCAAGTGAAGGTCCATATCAGTTGACCTGAGGTAACCCCATTGCATGAATTGAGTTTCTCAAGAGTCAACTGTCATTCAGTCAGTAGCACTCCATCTACTTAGGAATTATGTATTTCTACAAAGACTTTAGCCCAAAATACAGGCTGATACTACTAGTGCAGGAATGCTGCACTGTCAGAGGGACTGCCTTTTGGGCAAGCCATTATATTCAGGCCATATCAGGCCTTTTGGATGGATTTAAGGGATCCATTCCATTATTTCAAAGAGGGATGTAGGAATTCTCCCTCGTATGTCCTGGATATGAATTATCTTGCTACAGTCGAACTGAAAAATCCCACTGACGCAACCATTATCAGATTGCAGATTTTGGGGACTTGCAAATTATCTGCTATTTATCAGATAATACAATCGGGACTATGTTTCAAGAGAAAATACTAAATTGGTTTACATGTGTTTCATGACATCCTGAAGTCATGAAAGGTACTATAGAAATGCAAGTCTTTATTTTCTTTCTGGGCTATCTTTCACTCGACTCACTTGCCAGCACTGACCTTTGCAAGCTTTGACCTGTGTGAACCCTGACCCCAGCAGCCCAGACAGGCTCATGCCCCCTGTGTGATTGCATAAGTTTCATCCCCTGTCAGCTGCACGTGAAACAACATCAGCAAAACAACTTTTTCATTCTTTTATTTATTCTTTCAAATGTCAATGTCGCTGGCTAGGCCAGCCTTTATTACCTATCCCTAATTGCCCTTAAGAAGGTGATGGTGAATTGAGTTCTTAAATTGCTGCATTCCATGTGGGCTATGTACAGCACTGTGCTGTTAGTAAGGGAGGTCCAGGATTTTGACCAAGTGACACCGAAGGAAGTGTGCTAAATTTCCAAGTCATGGTGCTGTACGACTCGGAGGGGAACTTGCTAGTGTGGTAGTTCCCTTGCATCTTCTTGCAATGTCCTCTTAGATGGAGAGGTTGCAGATTTGGAAGTTGCCATTAAAGGAGGCTTGACAAATATGCTACGAGCAGACCTTTAGGCAAAGTTCCACTCGGGATACCCCGAGTCTTTTAAGCTCCCAAATGAGGAAGATGACATGGCTCCCCATCTTCATTTAGCCACTCCCTCGGTTGGTTACAGCAAGGTTGATTTTAAAAAGGACCCCTCCATAATTGTTGCATTTCTCCCAGGCCAAATGTTTTCAGAAGAATCAATTTAACTAGGCTTTCTTGAACTAACAAAACAGTGAGTTTGTTACTAAACGCAAAAGAATGAATAATGCAAACAAGAAGATAGAAATTTAAAGATATACAGATTAGTCTCACTGGGTGATTTGTGGAAAGTAAGATAGTAGAACTTTGATAGTTGAGCAGTTTATTTTCAGATTCTTGCCTTTTGCAATTCCGTTGAAAGCCTTTGGTCGTCTTTCCTGTTGACAATGGTTGTTTGGCAACACTCATTATGAGAGGGTCTTTCTTGTCCTGTTTCCTTTTGACTGGCTTATTAGCTCGCTAGCTGCTGGCACTCAGAGTGAGCGATTCATTTCACCTGCAATGCGTGAGTGACTCCTGGGTAGTTCTTCAGCTGCAACCTTTTGCAGCAGATTTGTGCTCAAAACCAGACTTTTTCACGCAAATCTCAATTCACTAGCACACACAGACTGGGTTGCCATTGATTATTAATCCTTTTTTACATTTTTCTGGAAGCATCAAACACAAAAAAAAAATCTGTAGAAGGTGGATTTCTGCTGAGAGAGGGTGATAGTCAGCCACTTTGTGTTACATCTCTCTCTGTTTGAAGTTTCACTGACCCCTCTACAGTTATGAAATTCCTTCGGCCCCTCACAGGGTGACACGGTGGCTCAGTGGTTAGCACTGCTGCCTCACAGTGCCAGGGACCCGGATTTGATTCCAGCCTCGAGCGACTGTCTGTGCAGAGTTTGCAGAGTTCTCCCTGTGTCTGCATGAGTTTCCTCCAGGTGCTCTGGTTCCCTTTCACAATCCAAAGATGTGCAGAATAGGTGGATTGGCCTTGCTAAATTGTCCACCGTGTGCAGGCTAGGTGGATTAGCCATGGGAAAGTCAAAATTACAGGGATAGGGTGGGTCGCTCTTTGGAGAGTCAGTATGGGCCAAATGGCCCACTTCTATGATGGTTCTGATCTGTCATCATGACAAGTTGCTGCAGTGGATTCTGCAGATGGTTCTTCCTTCTCCCTCTGTAATGAAGACAACTACTTTTTGCTGGATGGTGTTCAGCTTCTTGCGTGTTGTTGGGTCTGCACCCATCCAGGCAAGTGGAGAGACGTTGGAGAGGCTTTGGGGAGCTGGGAGGTGAGTTACTCATTGTAGGATTTCTAGCCTCTGACCAGCGGTTGTAACCACATATAGTGCTGCTCCGGTTGAGTTTCTGCTTGATGGTAACAGCCAAAGTGTTGATAGTGAGGGAATTCGGTGACGGTAATGCCATTGACTATCCAGTGATAGTGATGCTATCAAGGGGAGATGGTTTGATTCTCTCTTGTTAGATATGCTCAGTGTTGGTACTCGTGTTGTGCAAATGTGATTTGTTACGATCGTCCCAATCCGGACTACGTCCAAGTCTTGCTGTGTATAGAAATTGTTTACTTTATGACTGGCAGGGAGGCTTACTAAACCTCCAGCATGGAAAAGCCTGAAAGCTCAAAGTCAGTCAATTTACAAGTGGCGAAGAATTTGGAACTGTGGCAAGTTGTTTCCTGCATTCCAGCAGTATTGCTCTCTCAGTTGTGCTTGGCAATGGTGTGCCTACTGGGATCGGTCAGCCCTCACGAGCCTCCCTCGAGCACCCCTTAATCTTTCCACGGGGTAAGAGGTCACCGAAGGGTGAATTCTCTTCCACAGGCGGTTACTGAGGAGCGATCCCCGTTCACAGGAAGTTGTTTAGTGTGTGTGTGTGTGTGTGAGAGAGAGAGAGAGAGAGACATGTTCTGTGGTTTCAGTCTCCTGCCCCACCCATCCCCCTCCCTGACCAGTGTAAAGAAACCCATTTCAACTCCCTGTCTTCTGTGTAAAGTGAGTGAGAGACAAAACAACTTATTAAAGAGGAGCAGAGGACAACACTGACAAGGATAGATAAGCTGTATTCATCCCAGCCTTTACTCTCTGTTGGTGCTTGGTGTGTGATATCATTTAGTCTCTTTCTTCTCCCTTTAAGACCATGCATTTGAGAAAAGATGAGAGAAAGGGATGGACATTCAGGCGGCGATTTATCAAGCCCAGGGCCCTTATTCTGCAGCTAATGAAGACAAATGAGTTGAGGACAGGAACCTTGTGGTGTTATTTTTCCTGCCCCTGCTCCAGCTGCGAATGACTGAGCACAGTTTGGATTCATTCCTCACAATGTCTTTCATGATTCTTCAGCAGAAACCTACTTAATCAGGCAAATTCTGAATTTGATCTGCAGTTTGGCACCGAGCCTTCAGGTCTGAATACACCAGATGGTATGGATATATATGCCCTATTAACACATTAAGATCCCTTGGTACATCAGACCACTTCCAGTCAGTCGTTAAAAGTGCTCTATAATGGTTTATATATATATAGAATCATGAAAACTACAGAGTTGGTTACAGACTGTAACTCAATCAATGAGTTCAGGTTACTGACTAAAAGGTTACGGGCTTTGAGTTGCAATTTGGTACCTGCTGCGTGCTGTCTTGATAGTTTTACATAACTAAATATTCCTCCCTCCACTCCCATTTGACACTATTTCTGGGAAGGAGGTGAGGTTGCTCTCGGCTTCAGCACAAGAGCTGCGTCAGGGTATGATTTTTTTTAAAAGATTATTTACAGTGTGGAAATAGGCCCTTGGGCCGAACAAGTCCACACCGACCCTCCGAAGAGTAACCCACCCAGACCCATTCCCCTACACCTAACACTACAGGCAGTTTAGCATGGCCAACTCACCTAACCTGCAGATTTTTGAACTGTGGGAGGAAACCGGGTCACCCGGAGGAAACCCACGCAGACACGGGGAGAATGTGCAAACTCCACACAGACAGTTGCCTGAGGCGGGAATTGAACCCAGGTCTCTGGTGCTGTGCGGCAGCAGTGCTGACCACTGAGCCACCATGCCGCCCAGTGTATGCTTTAGAATTTAGTCCAAGATATCACCCAGACAGAAGCTCATAATGGCAATTTGGGAACAAGTTTCACCTTAACTGATGCCTGGCTCACATGAAATTTTATTAAACTCAAATTCTTCAATCACATCCGTGTGGAATCCCATTGAAGCCAATCCCTTCCCATTAAATCCCAGTGTAGAGCATTAAATTGGAATCAATCACTTCCCACTGTAGTATATTGCAAATTTTGGGACTATAAACTGAAATAGAAGTTGCACTCCATAACTTAAAAAAAGAATTTGCAACTTGAAAGTAAAGTGCTCTGTCTTATTGATCTGTGGAATACAAAGTTACTTTTCGAAGCAGCAAGAGTGAGAGTTCAAGACTGACCAGCGCCAAGAATGCTTTGAGTTAAGGAAACACTGTCTGACCACAACCCCGATTGGTTAAACCGCAGAGTGTTTCAAAACTAAATGTCACGGCAGTGGAGACATCCAGAGCCTGCTAACAGAGAACAGACATCTCTAACCATGAGACGTATGAGCTGAAATAGTCCATTCAGCCCATCAAGGCTACTCTGTCATTCGATGAGATCATGGCTGATGTGATTCCTGATGAAGGGCTCATGCCCGAAACGTCGATTCTCCTGCTCCTTGGATGCTGCCTGACCTGCTGCACTTTTCCAGCAACACATTTTTCAGCTCTGATCTCCAGCATCTGCAGTCCTCACTTTCTCCTCCCTGATGTGATAATCCTCAACTTCACTTTCCTGCCTTTTCCCCGTAACCCTTGATCCTCTTCCTGATTAAAAATCTGTCTATCTCAGCCTTGTATATACTTAACAACCCAGCCTCTACAGACCTCTCTGATAAAGAATTACACTGATTGACTTGACTGCTGTTGGGAAAAAAGAAATTCCTCATCTCTGGGCTTATGCCCGAAACGTCGATTCTCCTGCTCCTTCGATGCTGCCTGACCTGCTGCGCTTTTCCAGCAACACATTTTTCAGCTCTGATCTCCAGCATCTGCAGTCCTCACTTTCTTCTGCTTCAACAAGGTCGCCTCTCATTCTTCCATACTGCACTGAGGACAGACCCAACCTACTAAACCTCTCTCACAAGACAGTCCCTTCATACCTGGGATCAGAGCAGTGAACCTTTGAATTATCTCCAATGCCAGTACACCTTCCCTTCGGTAACCACCTTACCATACATCAAAGAAGACAACACATCTATCCTGGGACGGGCTAAGCAAAGACATGCCAGAGAATTCCTAGAGGCCTGGCACTCCAACCACAACGCCATAAACAAACACATAGATCTGGATGCCATCTCTCAACCCCTCAGAAAATGAACAGGAAATGACATCACCACAAACCCCAGGAACCCCATCCAGAAGAAAGATATAAATAGAAAACAGGAGACAACAGCTTCGCTTCACTTGGAGGTCGCCACTGATGATGTTACCTAGGCCAGGTAATGAAACGTCTGGATATCAAACCTACAGCTCAGCGAGCAAACCTACACCCTATTCATACACACTCTCGAACACAAACACACTCATACAGACCTTGTCTCATACGAACACACTCTCTCACACACATACACTCTCTCTCTCTCTATCTCTCTCACACACATACACTCTCTCTTTCCCTCACGCACACGCACGCACATATAAAACTATGCTTTGAATTTGCATTTGCAGATTTGTATTTGCAGACACATTCTATTTTGTTCAAAAACACATAATTTGTAGACAATCAGTCAATGTGGCATCTTATAAATTCCTACTTTGGAAACAAAACCAGCCTGACTCCAGGGTGCGACACAGACAGATTCTAAGCAAGACCCCACACCTAAATTGCATTGTCTGACCTGAGATGTCACTTCTTCTATACCGATAAAACCTTAAGTCATCTCGGGGCAGTGACTTGAAAGAAGTTCTGGGATTTGATTATTAATCAATCCAAGCCTGCATTTCCATTCAAACTGATTAAATATTTAACAGCCATCTTAGATTTGTTCAATACTTTCGCATCAGTTGTATGGTTATCAAACAGTTGATGTCTAATGCCTATCAACTGCAAAACACAGGGAGTATTGGAGAGATGCTGTTAGACTCTCAAAGCAATGATTAAGGTCTGATGTCACGAACGCCCACAGGATTGGGGCTAAAGATTAGATTTCTTACTCCTTTTTACCAAAGATTCCCAAAATGCCTCTACTGGGTTTAGTCCATTCAAATCGATCTATAGTCATAACAGTCCATTAAAGTGCACTGAGAAGTTTGCAAGGAGAAACGTTGAATCCTCAGTATTGGACTTTGTGTCCATGTTTCTTGCAAGACTTCCTGGAGCATGCAAAGCAACACAGGAGCATTTAAAAACTTGACAGGCAAAGAGGAAAGAATGGACAGATGATAATGCTACAACAAGCCCCCAGTTTCAACCAGGAAACAAAGTGTTAGTGTTATTACCTTTACAAGATGAATCTCTGAAAGCAGTCGTTCATAGGAGGTAGCTAGGAGGGTGAGGGAAGTGAGTTCTCTGGTTGATGCTCCTGACTGCAGGAAGAAGAACTGGTTATGTTACATGAACTGGTTGCAGTGATATTATTGTAGGGAGAAAGGTAAGAAAGAACAGGAAGCAAGAATAGTGGAAGTTCACAGGGACTGTAAATGTAGGGTAGAAGGAGAGGTAAACAGTTCATAAAATGTATCTCCTACAATTTGACTAGCCAGTGTGGAAATACAAGGACAGTTCTACAGCATAGCATTTTCATTCTTTGGGAGAGGACAATGGGAGCAGCTAGTCAGGTTGCTTAAGAAATTCAAGGAAATGAGACTTTTTAAAACATTCTTTCATGGGCTGTGGATGTTGCTGGCTAGGTCAACATTTATTGCCCATCCCTAATTACCCAGAGTCAAAACGTGTGGTGCTGGAAAGCACAGCAGGTCAGGCAGCATCCAAGGAGCACGAGAGTCGATGTTTCGAGCATAAGCCCTTCGTCAGTAACGTCCCAGAGAGCAGTTACGAGTCAACCACATGGCTGTGGATCCAGAGTCACACGCAGACCAGACCAGGTAAGGATGGCAGATTTCTTTCCCTCAAGGAGAGCTATATGTACTTTTCCAACAATCAACAGCGGCTGCATGGTCATCATTCAACAATTAATTCCAGATTTTATATTGAATTCCAATTCCACCACGTGCCATGGTGGGACCTGAAACTTGATCTTTGGGAACATTGCCTGGGTTTCTGGATTAACAATTTAATGATAACACTATACATACTATGTACCTGGATACACTATGCTGACTCAACATGATATGCATGTCTGGCAATCCCTATTAAACAGCATCAATATTGGTTAAGCTGGGATAAACAAGATCAGGCAGAAAAGGAGATGCAATATATACTAGAAAATCATCCAATTGAATTCACCAAAGCAACCGAAGTTGGTGGTCGGATGTTAGTTCCCACATTGGATGAGTTGACTACATCCTGCAAAGAATGCAAAAAAGCAAATGCAGTAACAACAATGGATTCATCCTTACTTCCTCAGTTAGAAGATAAGATTGTATTGACAGGGTTGGCTGTGCATCATTTCTATCTAAGGTTGATCTATTGCAAGGTACCGTTAACATCAAAAGCTAAGGAAATATCGACCTTTCTTACAACAAAGGGCACATTAGTGTCAAGTGATGCCATTTGTGTTTAAAAATACCCAGCTACATTCCAAAGACGTATGAATCAAATTGTAGTTAAACTGACAAACTGTGTAATTTAGTTTAAAGATGTCGTAATATAAAATAACTCATGGGAAAAACATGTGATGATTAAGAAGACCTATTTAAGCAGTTAGAGTTGGCAGGCTTAGTAATAAATCTTACCCCAGAAATGACTGTGTGCAAGTGAGGGTAACTTACCTAGATTACATCATAGGGCAAAGGTAAGTGTTGCCAAGAGCAATGAAACAGAAGGTTCTGATAGAATTCCCCATTCCTAAAATTAAAGAGGAGATATGTGGGTGTTAACAGATATGATACCTAGCTTCAACACTTTTCACAGATTTGTAACAAAACCCAGGTCTAAAAGTGTGGTGATGGAAAAACACACTGGTCAGGCAGCATCCGAGGTGCAGGAAAGTCAACATTTCGAGCATAAGCTCTTCATCAGGAACATGGAGGGGTCCAAAGGGGCTAAGAGATACATGGGAAGGTAGCTCAGAATTCGATAGGAAGATGAAGGTGGTGGGGGGGGGTGATGGTGATAGGTTGGAGTGGATAGGTGGTAAGGAAGATGAACAGGTAGGACAGTTCAAGAGGGCAGTGCCAAGTTGGAGGATTCGTTCTGGGATAAGGTGGGGGCAGGGGAAATGAGGAAACTGTTGAAATCCACATTGATACCGTGTGGTTGAAGGGTCCCAAGAAGATGACGCATTCTTCCTCCAGTCATCAGGTGGCTAGGCTTTGGCAGTGGAGGAGGCCCAAGACTTGCATGTCTTTTGCGGAATGGGAGGGGGGAGTTGAAGTGTTCGGCCACAGGATGGTGGGGTTGCTTTGTGCATGTGTTCCGGAGATGTTCTCTGAAATGTTCCGCAAGTTGGTATCCTGATTCCCCAATGTAGAGGAGACCACATCAAGAGCAATGGACCCAGTAGGTGAGGTGTTTGAAGGTGCAGGAAAATCTCTGCCCGATGTAGAAAGATCCTTTGGGACCTTGGCTGGAGGTGATTGGGGAGATGTGGGCGCAGGTTTTATACCTCTTGTGATGGCAGGGGAAGGTGCTGGGAGTGGAGGGTGGGTCGGTAGAGGAGTGTGGATCTAACGAGGGAGTTACAGAGGAAGTGGTCTCTGCATAATGCTGAAAGGGGTGGGGAGAGAAATATATCTCTAGTGGTGGCATCTGACTGTAGGTGGAGGAAATGGCGGAGGATGATGTGTTGTATCCGGAAGTTGGTGGGTTTGGAAGGTGAGGGCCTGGGAGGGTTCTGTCCTCGTTGAGGTTAGAGGGGTGGAGTTCAAGGGCGGAGGTACAGGAAATGGAGGAGATGTGCTGAAGGGCATTGTTGACCACATGGGAGGGGAAATTGTGATCCTTGACATAGGAGGTCAACTGTGATGTATTGGAGTGGAATTGGTCCTGCTGGGAGCAGATGCGATGGAGACGGAGGAGTTGGAAGTAGGGAATAGTGTTTTTACAGGAGGGGAGGTGGGAGGAGGTGTAGTCCAGGTAGCTGTGGGATTTGAAGTGAGTTTGAAGTGGGTGTCTGTGTTGAGTCGGTCACCGGAAATGGAGATGGAGAGGTCCAGGAAGGGGAGGGAGGTGTCTGAGTGAACTTGAAGTCGGGGTGGAAGGTGTTCATCCCCAAGCTCCCTTTGAGAAGGCAAATCTATTAAATGAACTGGTATTGATCATCCCTGACTTTACCAAACATTTTAAAATTCCAATTGATGCTGGTGAGTTGAGTGTAGATGTTGTCTTCTTGCAAGATGGTGAATCAGAGCCGAGAACCAGTGCGTGTAGTTTTAATACAACAACAGAAGCTGTCTGCAAAGGTAGAGTTCCATCAGAAAGTCATTGAATCAACTAATGTTTCAAAGGGTGGAAGGACCGATGAAGAAATGTCTCTGTTGACAAAAGGAAGGATATTAATAAATTGGAGAGATTTTAGAAAAGGTTTACAAGGGTGCTACTGGGGCTGGAGGGTTTGAGATATAAGTAGAGGTTAGATAGGCTGGATCCTTTTTCACTGGAGCATAGGAGGTTGTGGGGTGACCTTACAAAGCTTTATATCGTCATTGGAGGCACAGATAAGGTGAATAGCAAAGATCTCTTTCCTAGGGTAGAGAAGTTCCAAACTAGAAGGCATGATTTTAGGGTGAGAGGATAAAGATTTAAAAGGGACCTGAGGGGGTGACTTTTTCACACAGAGCGCGGTTCATATGAACTGCCAGAGGAAGTGGTAGATGCAGGTACAGTTACAACATTTATTTGAACAGGTACAGGCAAGGTTTAGAGGGATATAGGCCAAACATAGGTAAATGGGGCCAGTTCAGTTTAGGAAACTTGCTTGGCATGGACAAATTGGACCACAGGGGCTGTTTCCATGATGTATGACTCTGACTCTATCTGCAAATGTTCTAAGCCAACAAGGTGGGAAGCAGCGATATCTATTAGTTTTAAAATAGTGATGCAAAACGATAGACCGGATCTAAAAGTTAAAATTCTAAGTTGGAGCAAGGTTAATTTTGACGGTATTAGGCGAGAACTTTCAAAAGTTGATTGGGGGTGGGTGCTTGCAGGTAAAGGGGTGGCTGGAAAATGAAAGCCTTCAAAAGTGAGATAACAAGAGTCCAGAGATAGTTTGTTCTTGTTCGGGTGAAGGGCAAGACTGGTAGGTGTAGGGAATGCTGGATGACTAGAGAAATTAAGGTTTTGGTCAAGATTAAGAAGGAAGCATATGTCAGGTATAGACAAGAGAGATTGAGTGAATCCTAAAAAGAGTATAAATCCAGTCAGAGTATATTTAAAAGGGAAATCAGGAAGGCAAAAAAGGGGCCATGAGATAACTTTGGCAAGTAGGGCTAAGGAGAATCCAGAGGGATTTTATAAATACATTAAGGACAAAAGCGTAACAATGAAGAGAATAGGACCCTTAAAAATCAGCAAGGCAGCCTTTGTGTAGAACCACAGGGGTTGGAGGAGATACTAAATGAGTATTTTGCTTCAGCGTTTACTGTGGTGAAATGAATAGAGACATCTTGGAAAGTGTCGATATTACAGAGGAGGAGGTGCTGGATGGTTTAAAGGTGGATAGATCCCCAGAACCTCATCAGATGTACCCTAGAACCCTATGGGAAGCTAGGGAAGTGATTGCTGGGCAATTATATTTGTATAATTGATAGCCATACGTGGGGTGCCAAATGACTAGAGGTTGGCAAATGTGGTGCCACTATTTAAGAAGGGTGGTAAGGACAAGCCAGGGAACTATAGACCGATGAGTGTGACATCGGTAGTGGGCAAGTTGTTGGAGGAAATCCTGAGGAACAGGATTTACATGTACTTGGAAAGGCAGGACTGATTAGGGAGAGCCCACTTGGATTTGTGCGTGGGAAATCATGTCTCACGAACCTGACTGAGTTTTTTGAAGAAGTAATGAAGAGGATTGATGAAGGAAGAGCAGTGGACGTGATCTGTATGGACTTCGGTAAAGCTTTCAACAAGGTTCCTTATGGTAGACTGGTTAGCAAGTTTAGCATGGAATACAGGGAGAACTAGCCATTTGGATGCAGAACTCACTCAAAGGTAGAAGACAGAGGGTGGTGGTGGAGGGTTGCTTTTCAGACTGGAGGCCTGTGACCAGCAGTGTACCACAAGGATTAGTGTTGGGTCCACTGCTTTTCGTGATTTATTTAAATGATTTGGATGTGAACATAGGTATTGTTAGTCAGTTTGCAGATGGCACCAAAATTGGAGGTGTACTGGACAGTGAAGAAGGTTACCTCAGAGTACAATGGGACCTTGATCAGATGGGCCACTGGGCTGAGGAGTAGCAGATTGGGTTTAATTTAGATGAATGTGAGGTGCTGCATTTTGGGAAAGGCAGATCAGGGCAGGACTTGTACACTTAATGGTAAGGTCCTAGAGAGTACTGCTGAACAAAAAGACCTTGGAGTCCAAGTTCATTATTCCTTGAAATTGGAGTCGGAGGTACAAAAAATAGTGAAGAAGGCGTTTGGTATGCTTGCCATTATTGGTCAGTGCGTTGATGTTTGGAGTTGGGAGGTCATGTTGCGGCTGTATAGAACATTAGCTCGACTACTTTTGGAATACTGTGTGTAGTTCTGGTCTCCTTGCAGTAGAAAGAATGTTGTGAAACTTGAAAGAGTTCAGAAAAGATTTACAAGAATGTGGGAGGGTTTGAGCTACAGGGAGAGGCTAAATTGGCGGGGGCTATTTTCTCTGGAGTGTCAGAAGCTGAGGGATGACCTAATAGAGGTTTATAAAATCATGAGGGACACGGATAAGGTAAATAGACAAAGGCTTTTCCTTGGGGTGGGAGGGTCAAAAATTAGAGGGCACAGATTTAAGGACGGGTGAAAGATTTAAAAGGGATCTAAGGTGCAGCTTTTTCACAGAGAGGGTGGAATGAGCTGACAGAGGAAATAGTAGAGGCTGGTACAGTTACAACACTAAAAAGGCATCCGGATGAGTATATGAACACAAAGGGTTTAGAGGGATATGGGCCAAATGCTGGCAAATGGGACTAGATTTATTTCAGATGTCTGGTCGGCATGGATGAGTTGAACTGAAGGGTCTTTTTCCGTACTGTACATCTCTATGACTCAATGACCTTGAAAGTTGTGGAAGGACCAACAAACTGATTCCTGAGACCAACTTCCTGGAAATTTAGCTACAAGAAGCCTTGCAGCTTACAGGGAGTTCTTTGTTTCATGAGACTTTCACTTTGATTAGTGCATCAACTCATCTCAGAATCTACAGGCCTGCTATGGAAAAGCTGAGCCAGTCGTATATTATATTTATACCAAACCTTTGTACGTCTGATAGCGTGTGTTAAGTAAGTGGGTGAGATAGCATATTTTTGTTTAAATAAGTAGGAGACATGTGTAATAATAAAAATCCTCCTTTTTTAAAAAACTTACAAAAAGCTTGCTACAGGAAATTATTTACTTGGAGCATTGGTCAGAACATAAAGTTGCACAGCTATTATATACAAACATATTGATTAGGCCAATAAAAATGAACGTATAAATTCCTCTGAGACGTTAGCTCTATGATCATACCAATGACAGGGAGATCCATCTCAATGGCCCTTTTTCTGTCAGTGAAAATTCAGTGCAAATTGACATATTGTGCAAATGTAATCTGGGCTTTGAGCACAAACTGGATTGGACAGTTATAGTTCAAGAAGCCAGGTCACCACCACCTTCTTAAGGGCACTTAGGGGTGCGTAGTAAATGATGAATGAGCCAGCAAAGCTTGCATTCCATTAAAGCAGTTTGAGAAATTATGTTTAACTTGAGTTTTTGTGCAAGTTTAAATAAACATACTGGAAAACGGCACTATTCATAAAGTTATCAATGCCCCTCCCCCAGAGGAATTAATCTCCATTTCGATGTACTGCTAATTGAGCTCAATTGCAGATCCCTGAAGTGATACCGGAAACTAAACCCTTTTTCTGGGTGGAGTATCAATAATGCTGTTTGAATGTTTTGAGTTTACTTTACAAAGTAGGAAATATAGATATACCCCGGTATAATTTAGCAATTTGTTCCACACAGTTCAACAAAGTCATATTCTATCTCTAAAAATCGAGTTACTCAGAGATAGGGTAGTTTAACATAGTGTTTAAAATGTTGATATTTTTGCAATAGATCAATTTATTAAAGAGCTCTAGTTCATGGTTGATGTTGTGTTCATTGATATATCCGAGTGAAGCTGTGCGCAAGAGCCACAGAAAATGGATAATGTTTCTCAAAACGGGTCCAGGTTTGGCTTTAAATTTGAAACTGTTACTCTGAAGTATAAAATTGTGATTTCATAAGAGGAAGTAGGTGACATTCTCCAAATGCCAGCTTTGGCCTGGGGTGGGATCTTGCTGATAAATCAAAAAGTTCAAGCCTGAATCCAAAAGCTAGAAAGCCTGGTCCCAAATGGAGGGTGTGCTGCATTATAGATGGTGCTTGCTTTCAAGTAAGCCATTAAAGCAAAGGCCTAGCCTCATGGATGGACACGATTCCCTAGGAGTGCTTTAGGGTTCCACTGTGGCTCAGCGGTTAGCACTGCTGCCTTACAGCACTAGGGAGCCAGGTTCGATTCTAGCCTGTGGCAACTGTCTGTGTGGACTTTGCACATTCCCCCTGTGTCTGCATGATCCAGTTTGCACCCATAGTCCAAAGGTATGCAGGTTGGATGGATTGGCTGTGCTAAGTTGCCCGTAATGTTCAGGCTAAGTGGACGAGCTATGGGAAATGCAGGTGTGGTGGCTCTGGCAGGGATGCTGATCAGAGGATGAGTGTGGACTTGATGGGCTGACTGGCCTGCTTCCACACTATAGAGAGTCTTTGATTTTGATGAACAATAGTGGAGTTATCTGGCAAGCATATATCCCCCAATCCTAGCTATTAAAACAAATGATCTGGTCATTGCTGTTTGTATACAAATTGGCTGCTCTGCTTCTGACATTACAATAGTGGCAAACTTCAAAAGTATGTAGTTAGCTCTGAGGCATTTATAAATGCCTTGAGGCTGTGAAAGGTGTGATAAGAGTGCAAGTCTTTTCTCCATTTTTTTTCAAAAGGTTATTTGTGCACAGCGTGGTAACTGGTGCCAAAACCAGGTCCAAGTGTCATTGCCACCATGTTGATTAAACAGATTCCACACAAACTCAGATGGTGTCTGGCCCAATACACTCAGCTCAGGTTCGGATGGGGGGCTGGAATGGAAAATCTACCTGGGGGTTGTTTCCGAAATAAGACGAGGCTCCGTTTTCCAGTGTGAATATTTCCTTCTAGTGCTGACAAACTGTCTTGACGTAGCCCAGTGTGGGCTAAAAAGATGTGTAACCTGAGCAAGGAGCCAGACCACTTAACAACGCTAAACAGCTCCAATTATTCAGCTAATCGGGAGTGTGATGGGTGTTGATAGGTAGCAAGCTGGGATTTCGATTTGCTATTCATTCACTGCAACCTTCCCTGTATCAAGGCTTCACTTTAAGTGCAAGCTAGTTGTCTTGACTGGTGGCATCAAGTTACAGCTTCTTGTCATCCTTGCAGTGAAGGCTTAGCTAGGGTAACCCTGTAAGTACTGTGCTGAATTGTAGTCTGCTTGCAGCAGTTCCTATCAATCACCCTCTCTTTCATGGTTTGGTTCAGTGTAGCCATAGGGAGACTTGTTTAACATCTTAAAGGGACAGTCTCACATACTTGGAGAGAGGGGCAGCAACAACCCGACCCGCCCCCTGGTGGGGAAAGGCCACTGTCTGAGGCTTTCTGCTGAAATTAAATGGGGGTCTGTTTAGTTATCCATCCCTCCCAGGGTCTCAAATATGTGCAACTATAATCTTGTACATGTAAGAAATGGTTTGTTTGCTGGATAGAATCATATTGTTTGTTTCTTCGTACGCTACTGTGCAGGACTAAGCTGCTTCAGAGACAATGTATGTATATAAAGATATTTTATGAATAAAGTACATTTTTGAAATAAAAAGATACAACTCAACCTGCTCACGGAGGCCCAGTTGTTATGGCACTTGGGACTGATAGCAGCTTGTTTAGATTAGATTACGTTCCCCTACAGTGTGGAAACAGGCCCTTCGGCCCAACAAGTCCACACTAACCCTCCGAAGAGTAACCCACCCAGACCCATTTCCCTCTGACTAATGTACCTAACACTATGGGCAACATAGCATGGCCAATTCACCTGGCCTGCGAGAGGAAACCGGAGCATTCGGAGGAAACCCACACAGATACGGGGAGAATGTGCAAACTCCACACAGACAGTCATCTGAGGCTGGAATCGAACCTGGATCCCTGACACTGTGTGGCAGCAATGTTAACCACTGAGCCTCCATGCTGCCCATTTGTTATGAGCTATTTCTTTCTGTGCTTTGAAATATAATGTGAATTTCCTTTGCCTACTGCAGGGTAAAGGTGTTCCTCCTCTTAAAGACACCCCAGGCATTATTTTGAAAGTGGAGTCCTCGCAGTGCCCCGAGCAAGATTTATTCTCCCAACTGTCATCAGTAAACAGCACATCATATGGTCATCAATCTCCCATGGTGTTTGTGGGATCCTGCTGTGCGCAAATTGCCTTGCTGCCTGCATAGCAACACTGACATCACCCCCGTGTTCTCCACTGGCTTTAATGTGTCCTTGGAGTGCCCTGAGGTCATGAAAGGTCTGATATGACAACATTCAAAGTTTTGGGCAAGAGATGCAAGAGGGTTATGAGGAAGAACACTTGTGTGCACAGTAAGTGGTGATTGCCCTAGCAATTGCTGCCTGTGTGAGAGTGGTTGAAGGGCAGATGGATAACGATATTAAGCAGGAAACTGAATGAACACTTGTGGGGTATACATGGCTACATGGGGATAACAGAACTGACCGGATTGCTGTACGGAGAGGTGATATTGATTTCACAGCCTGTGTGATTTTTCCTTCAGTGCCATTAATGACTTTAAGTCTTGTTTCTCCAGGCTGTCTTCCTTGTGTTGGTAAGGGTATAGATCCAAGGTTGGTTAGTCAGTCATGACACAACTGAATGGCAGTACAGGCATCTTTGCAAGATGGCCGCAGACTAGGCTCGTGCGCACCATCAGCTCTTCATCTTCCTTTCCATGTTTCTTCTTTTCTAGTTTATTTCTTCTTTTTAATTAGTTTTAGTATTTTTAAAATTTTTTTCCCTACTAACTCATTGTCTGGAGTGAGGCGTCAGCGGCGGCAGCATTGGCCTGGTTGAATTTGGCAGTCGGCTAGGTGCCCACCGTGAGGCAGCGGCTGGGGGGGCCCGACCCGGAACTCTCGGCGAGTTCCCGAGGCCTGGCACACGGAGCGGAGGCGAGGCCGAGGATTGATGCGCGGACTGAAGGCGAGGCTGAGGCCCGGTGCAGACAGCGCCTGAATCGGGGCTTTGGCGGTCTGAGGTCCCAGGAGCGAGCCTAACACAGGCGATGGAAGTTCCCCCGACATCTGCAGCAATGATGAGAGCAGGGGAAATTAAGTCAGCATGGGGGAAGTGTGCCAAAGTGCAGGAGATCGCGCTCTTGTACGAAGTGAGGTCCTTAGCATAGCCAAGCACTTAAGAAAGTATGCAATAGTTGGACTTTTAGCCTTATTTCTTTGATTTAATATCAAGAAGAACTGTAACGTTTAACTTGTAACTTTGTTCCTTGACTTTTTTTTATGCTATACTAAAAGTGACCGTAATGTTTAACTTTGCACCTTATTTATTTCTATCCTGTCCTTAAGTTTGTTATGACGCGGTACTTTGTATCTGAGGTGGTGCCACGTGCAGTGCCTTTGAAAACCTTTTACTGTACTCCTGTACTTGTGATGTTGAGGAGCCGGTGATGGACTGGGGTGGACAAAGTTAAAAATCAAGTGGTGCTGGAAAAACACAGCAGGTCAGGCAGCGTCCGAGGAGCAGGAAAATCGGAGCATTCTTGGATGCTGCCTGACCTGCTGTGCTTGTCCAGCACGACTCTAACGTTGACTCTAATCTCCAGCATCTGCAGTACCCACTTCCGCAAAGTCAAAAAAAATCACACAACTGAAGGAACGTCGCTCCAAAAGCTATTGCTTCCACATAAACCTGTTGGACTATAACCTGGTGTTGTGTGATTTTTAATCCCGTACTTGAGTACATTTGACAATAAAGTCTGAATCAAAATCTGAGGACTAAGGGGCTGAATGGCCTCTTGTTGCTATGTGATATGCTCACTTTGTCTATGTAAGGCTGACTCGCTCCTCATTAAATTGGACTGAGGTAGTCTCTAGGTATCTTGTTAAGCCAGCTCTGGTTAAGATAGCTCAGCCATCTCACTCACGGCTGCCTTACCTTCAGCAGCTAATATTGTGGCCTCTCCTTCGCTGTACGATACCCTGCAATGTGTACAAACAACTTCAAGGGTGTGCAAACATGAGGAGATTTACGAGCTTTCCCAGGGTAAGCGTTTCTATCTTAATCACAGCAACGCTGGACGAAGCCTGTCTACACAGTGACAGCATGTCAGTTTGCAGGGACAACACCGTACTGGTACACAATCCTTTATCCGAAATACTTGGGGCCAGATGTTTCTCGGAATTTGGAATTTTTCAGATTTCATAATAAATGACATTTTCACAGTGAAATTTAAAAAAAAATACCCAACAGCAGACCCACGTGTGACTAGTGCGAGCACTGAGACATAATTGACACCTGCTGGTGCTGGGCCACGCCACCATGTCACATCTGAGTGATGTGGGTCGAGTGGGTGTGGAGTTGGGTCACCTGTTCGTACGCCAAAATGACCCTCCACACTCCACGAAAACATTTCAGAGTTCAGACCTTTTCAGATTTTGGATAAAGGATTGTGTACCTGTACCTGCAATCTATTCAAATGGATTAGGGCTGATTATTTAGGGAATAACAGATCCCTGGCAGTGAGTTACAGACTGGAATCTAATTGAGTGGTTCATTGGGAGGATTTATAGATAGAATAGCAGATACGTGCAAATGAGTTGCAGACTGGAATCTACTTGAGGGGTTCATAGAGTTTTTGTACAGAGTAACAGATCCCTGGCAGTGAGTTACAGACTGGAATCTAATTGAGGGGTCCATGGCTATATATATAAAAATAAACAATACCTGGGAGTGAGTTACAGACTGGAATCTAATCAAGGGGCTTGGAATATTGCATGCAATTCTGGTCTCCTTCTTATCAGAAAGGTGTTGTGAAACTTGAAGGGGTTCAGAAAGATTTACAAGGACGTTGCCAGGGTTGGAGGATTTGAGCTATAGGGAGAGGCTGAACAGGCTGGGGCTGTTTTCCCTGGAGTGTCGGAGGCTGAGAGGTGACCTTATAGAGGTTTATAAAATTATGAGGGGCATGCATAGGTCTTTTCCCTGGAGTTGGGGGAGTCCAGAACTAGAGGGCATAGGTTTAGGGTGAGAGGGGAAAGATATAAAAGAGACCTAAGGGGCAGCTTTTTCATTCAGAGGGTGGTATGTGTATGGAATGAACTGCCAGAGGAAGTGGTGGTGGCTGGTACAATTGCAACATTTAAAAGGCATTTGGATGGTTATATGAATAGGAAGGGTTTGGAGGGATATGGGCCAGGTGCTGTCAGGTGGGACTAGATTGGGTTGGGATATCTGGTCGGCATGGACGGGTTGGACCGAAGGGTCTGTTCCCATGCTGTACATCTCTATGACTCTATGACTCATTGGGAGGCTTTATATGTAGAACAATAGATCTCTGGGAATGAGTTACAGAATGGAATATAATTGAGGCAATCAGTTACAGTCTAGATTATAACTGAAGGGTTTGGGGGCTTTATATATAGGATAACAAATAGCTGGGAGTGAGTTACAAGCCAAGCTTCTTCCCTGCCGGTTTTGGTCTTGTGAATGGATCTCTCAAGTTTTGAATTTAATATTGCTCTTGCTCTTTGTATGCCTTCTCTGCAGCCGTAACATTGCATTCCTCGCTCTGATCTATTACCCTTATGCATTGTACAGTATGATCTGCCTGTACTGCATGCAAAACAAAACTTTTCACTGTACCTAGTGATATGTGATAATAATAAATCAAACGAAAATCTTAAGTGAAGAGTTTGCACTTACAATGAAGATAAAGAACGTAAAATAAATCTTATCTCCCTCAGCTCTTTCATTGAGACATTATGGGCTTGTGCAGGTGGTATGTTATGTGACTACCCTGTCAGTTTAATGGTAGTACAAGATACAGCAAAGTTAGTAACATTTCAGCCAGGATTTACTGCAGTATGATTACTCTGACAGAGATTATTTATCAATTCCAGCCCAGAGTTCCTGCAAGGGGGCTCCTTTGATTCCACCTCCTAGGAAATACATTGATGTTCCGGACCTCTGACCTGCTTTCTGAAGCACTTTGTGAACTGTAGTTATTGTTATAATTGGAAAAAGAGAAGTTGTCGAGGGCAAACTCTCAGGAACGGCAATGTGATAATGACCACATGACCCGTTGCAGTGATGTTCATTGCGGGATAATTGTTGTCTGGGTCGCCAGGGAAAGTTGCTGTCCTCTTCTTCAAGATATAGCCGTCCAATCTTCTCCGTCTACCCGAGAATATAGGCTGGCAGGCAGGGACTTGGTTTAAAGGCTTCAGTTGAAAGATAGTCCCTCTGACACTCAGCACTCCCTCTGTACTGAGGAAGGGTTGCTTGACCTGAAACATTAACTCTGATTTCTCTCCACAGATGCTGTCAGACCTGCTGAGCTTTTCCAGCAATTTCTGTTCCTGTTTCTGATTTATAGTGGTTCTTTTGGTTTTTACTCCCTCTGTGCTACTTTGGCAATGCCAGCTTAGATTTTCAGATCAAGTCTTTGGTGGGGGGCATTTGAGTCTATAATTCTTGGATCCAAGGAAGGTACAGACTGCTGGGCTTCTGTCATCCACTTGGGCTATTGAGGTTCCTTCTCTTTTGTGAAGTATCTGTTTTGTTTATGACATGTTCAGAGGGATTACAGTCCCAACAGTTATTGTCCACAGTGAGACCTGGACTCTATATCAACAGCAAATAACAATACTTACCTTCTACCACGGTGGCTCAGTGGTTAGCATTGCTGCCTCACAACACCAGGGGCCCAGGTTCGGTTCCAGCCTTGGACAACAGTCTGTGTGGAGTTTGCACATTCTCCCTGTGCCTGTGTGGGTTTCCTCTGGGTGCTCTGGTTTCCCCCCCACAGTCCAAAGATGTGCAGGTCAGGTGAATTGGCCATGCTAAATTGCCCGTAGTGTTAGGTGCATTAGCCAGAGGGAAATGGGCCTGGGTGGGTTGCTCTTCGGAGGGTCGGTGTGGACTTGTTGGGCCGAAGGGCCTGATTCCACACCGTAGGGAATCTAATCTAATCTAGTCTAAAATACCTCTGCTGATTCAGTTGGAGACAGGAATGTCGAACAAACGCAAGTGTCCTTATTGAAACCAGCTCTTCAAGAATTCAGGCAGAGCTTGTGCAAAACCATCTTCCATGGACTAGACATTGTGTCTGGGTGATTGAAAAGGACTTCCCCTACAGATCTCGATTTTCAAATGGCCAATCTTTAGGGAGGAGAAAGAATACCCTACAGAGGCACTCTGAGGCTCTCGTTGAAGCTCAGCAGGATTGACATCAGCAACTGGGAGGAGCTTGCTGCCATCACTCAAGATGTCCATCAAGCTGCGTCGCGCATTGAATCCATGTGTCCTAATGATGAAGCAGAGTAGCAGCAGGGAATGGAAGTATAGGAAGCATATCCTGCGCTTTGGATCCCATTGCCCTGTAGGACATCCATTCCCATGTACTCAAAGATGTGCAAGTCAAGAATTAATCTTGAAAATCCATGGCAGGGATTCACAATCCCGCTTAGACTTCATCCTTGAATCAAGAGACAATTGACAGATTTCTTTTCACCAGGTTTTCTTTATCACTTAGATACTTTGTTTACCTTTCCCGTCCTAATCCTCGCCTTGCCCACACATTGTCTATTGAGGTTTCAGTGCCAAGTGTTGCACATTGAGACATGTTTAACAGCAAGCAGGAACGTAAGAAATCCAGCAGCTTGTTTTGTGGAATTACACATTGTTAGTTCCCTTGACTGTGCAATTACTCCCATTACTAACTTTCGTGTTGCTGAATACTGAGGTGGACCTTCAAAGGGGTGGAGCAAGCTATTGACGAATGTTAGTAAAATTGTTGTCAGATTGTCGTAAAATATCGACTGATTCACTAATGATCCCTGAGAACAATAACTTTCTGTCCATGAATGATCTTACAGAAAAATCATAGAATCCCTGCAGTGTGGAAAGAGACAGTTCAACCCACACTGACTCCATACTGTCCACACTGACTCTCCAGACAGAATCTCACCCGCATTCACCCCTCTGCCCTCCCTCTTTTAACCCTGCAATTTCCATGTCTAATCCACCGACCCCGCACATCTTTGGATTCTGGGAAGAAACCGCAGCACCCAGGGGGGCATAGCCTCATAATCAGGGGGGAGCGGATTTAGGACTGAGCTGAGGATGACCTTCTTCACCCAAAGTGGTGTGAATCTGTGGAATTCCCTGCCCAGTGAAACAGTTGAGGCTTCCCCGTTGAATGTTTTTAAGGCAAAGATAGAGAGATTTTTGAACAGTGAAGGGATTGAGGGTGGGTAAGTGGAGCTGAGTCCGTGAAAAGATAAGCCATGATCTTATTAAATGGCAGTGTAGGCAGACAGTGTCCTCCTGTTCTTTGATTCTGGAGGAAACACATGCAAACTTGGGGCAAACTCCACACAAACAGTCACCCGAGGGTGGGATTGAACCAGCGTCCTCAGGTGCTGTGAGGCAGCAGTGCTGACCACTGAGCTGCCGTGATGGTCTGGGTCCGCACGTGACTCCAGTCTCACTCTAGTAGGTTTAACTCTTAACAGGCCTCTGAAGTAGTTCATTGGATCATAGAATCAGACTGTGCAAAAAAGGCCCTTGAGCCCATCCAGTCTGCACTGACAAAACATAGTATCTACAGTCATCTCCCTTTCCCGCACTAGGCCCAGAGCCTGGAATATTTTGACACTTCAAGTGCTCATCCGAGTACTTTTTGAAGGACGTGAAGTTTTTCGCCTCAGCTCTCTTCCCAGGCACTGTATTCCAGATTTCCACCACATTTTTTTCTCACATCCTCTTTAACCCCTCACTTTAAAATTATGTCCTCATCTTCTCGGCCCCTAAACTAAGATGAACAGCTGTTTTCCATCCACCCTGTCTAAGCCCCTCATAACCTTATACACCTTTATCAGGTCCTCCCTCCACCTTCTCTGCTCCAAAGAAAACAACAATCCAGCCTCTCTTTATCACTGGAATGCTCCACCCCAGGCAACACCCTAGTGAATGTCCCCTGCACCCCCTCCAGTACAATCACATCCTTCTTATAGTGTGGTGACCAGAACTGCACACAGTATAGCTGTTATATAGCAAGACATCCAATTATATCAAAATTGCTAGTAAAAGTGATGAGGAATGCTTGGGAAATGAAATAGAAGCAGCAATATTTTCCAACAGGGGTTGGTGAGTGTGTACCTGAACTAAGTGTATAATTCTGATCTCCTTGTTTGAGTAAGAATATAACTGCATTAGAAAGGGTTCGGAGAGGTTGCATCCAACATATTCCAAGGATTAACGGCTTATTTTACGAGGAGTGGTTGAACAGGTTGGATCTCTACCTGTAGGAATTTAGAAAATTGCGAATCGTCTTGTTGGAACATAGAAGAGGGGACCTGACCAGGAGATGTTTTCCATTGTAGGAGAGACGAGAGCCTGAGAGTCACAGTTTAAAAGTGAGAGGTCTTGTTTTAAGAGTGTTTCAGAGATTTTCTTTCTTGCAGACGTCCATTTGTCTGCACAATTCTCTTTCCCAGACAACAGTGGGACAAAGTCAATGAATTTGACCCCCTTTGAATCTGGAATTCAAAGTCTAATGTTGATGATGAAATCTATTGTTGAACAGAAAAATCTATCTGGTTCACTGATGACCTCTAGAGAAGGAATCTGCCATCCTTACCTGCTCTGGCCTACATGTGACTCCAGACTCACAACAGGGTTGACTCTTAACTGCCCTCTGGGGCAATTGGAGCTGGGCAATAAATTCTTCCAAGGCAGTGATGTCCTCATCTGTGAATGAATAAAGAAAAAAATATGCAGGGTTATGGGGATAAGGGGCCTGGGTGGGACATTCCTCACTGGCTTCGTATGGACTCAATGTACTGAATAACCTGCTTCCACACTGTAGGGATTCTCTAATTCTATGAAAAAGACCCCAAACAGAGTCTAAGACCCATGTTGTATTTGTGGAAACTAGTTGCTGGTGTTTCAGGACTAGGATTAATACAGCTGCATGATTATGACACATGCAGCTACCTAGCATTACGGAGATTAGATATATAAAAATGCAGAATTTATCAAAAATTAATAAGATGGCTAATGAAAGATTTGTGTTTCTATGATGTAAATCCATTTCCCTCACATATATCTCAAGCCTCCTTACATGCTATGCTTCTACATAACGTCACCGAACTCTTACTACCCCTTAACACGCATTACAGACAATTGGTGGTGGATTAGTACGATGTGGGAAATTGTGAGCTTATGGACTTGGGTACGAAGTATAGAGGTGTGGACTGTTTTCAAAACAGGGAAAGGCTTTGGAAATCTGAAGCACAACGGGACTTGGGAGTCCAAGTTCAGGATTCTCTTAAAGTTAGTGGGCAGTTAGGAGGGCAAATGCAGTGTTGGCATTCATTTCGAGAGAGTTAAAATGCAAGAGCCAAGATGTACTGCTGAGGTTGTGTAAAACTATGGTGAGAGTCGAGAGTGTGGTGCTGGAAAAGCACAGCAGGTCAGGCAACATGCGAGGAGCAGGAAAATCAATGTTTCGGGCATGAGCCCTTCATCAGGAAGGGTCCTGATCTCCAGCATCTGCAAAGATATAGACTGTAAGGAAATAGTTGGTGACATCTTGCAAAATGTCCAGATTACAGAGGAGGAAGTGCTGGATGTCTTGAAACGGTTAAAGGTGGATAAATCCCCAGGACCTGATCAGGTGTACCCGAGAACTC
>NC_057720.1:81160230-81162160 GCF_004010195.1 Chiloscyllium plagiosum | reverse complement strand
ACTTATACACTTAATGGTAAGGTCCTAGGGAGTGTTGCTGAACAAAGAGACCTTGGAGTGCAGGTTCATAGCTCCTTGAAAGTGGAGTCGCAGGTAGATAGGAGAGTGAAGAAGGCGTTTGGTATGCTTTCTTTTATTAGTCAGAGTATTGAGTACCGGAGTTGGGAGGTCATGTTGCAGCTGTACAGGGCATTGGTTAGGCCACTGTTGGAATATTGCGTGCAATTCTGGTCTCCTTCCTATCGGAAAGATAGTGTGAAACTTGAAAGGGTTCAGAAAAGATTTACAAGGATGTTGCCAGGGTTGGAGGATCTAAGCTACAGGGAGAGGCTGAACAGGCTGGGGCTGTTTTTCCTGGAGCGTCGGAGGCTGAGGGGTGACCTTCTAGAGGTTTCAAAATTATGAGGGGCATGGATAGGATAAATAGACAAAGTCTTTTCCCTGGGGTCGGGGAGTCCAGAACTAGAGGGCATAGGTTTAGGGTGAGAGGGGAATGATATAAAAGAGACCTTCAGGGTAATCTTTTCACGCAGAGGGTGGTACGTGAATGGAATGAGCTGCCAGAGGATGTGGTGGAGGCTGGTACAATTGCAACATTTAAGAGGCATTTGGATGTGTATATGAATAGGAAGGGTTTGGAGGGATATGGGCCGGGTGCTGGCAGGTGGGACTAGATTAGGTTGGGATATCTGGTCGGCATGGACGGGTTGGACCGAAGGCTCTGTTTCCGTGCTGTACATCTCTATGACTCTTTGAATCTTCATTTTCTCCTAAGGCTATGGTCAGACTACATTTGGAATATTGTGAGTAGGTTTGGACCCCATACTTATGGAAGGGTGTGCTGGCATTGAAGAGGGTCCAACAGAGGTTTGCAAGAATGATCCCAGGCCGAAAGGCTTGTTATATGAGGAGTGGTTGAGGGCTCAGAGTCTGTACTCAATGGTGTTTAGAAGGATGAGGGAGGGATCTAATTGAAACTTAGAGAATGCTAAGAGGCCTGGATTAGGAGGGATGTGGAGGAGGGTGTGACTACAAATAGGAGAAACTAGGACCTGAGGGCATGGCCTCAGTGTAAAGGGACAACACTTTAGAATTGAGGTGAGGAAGAGCTTTTTCAGCCAGAGGACGTTTAATCTGTGGAACCCATTGCCACAGAGCGCTGCGTAGGCCAAGTTATTGAGTGTATGTAAGACAGAGATAGATAGGTTCTTGATTGGTAGGGGGATCCTGTGTTAAGGGGAGAGTGGGGTTGAGAAATATATCAGCCACGATTGAATGATGAAGCAGACTCGATGGGCCAAATGGCATAATTTTCCTCCATTATCTTACGGTCTTAACCTGAAGTCAGCACAGCCTCAGGAAAAGCTTGGAGTTGAGAAGGAGAGTCCATTATGGCAACCTCAACTTGTGCAGGAATTGAACCAACACTGTCGGTATCACTCTGTATCGCAAACCAGCCATATAGCTAACTGAGCTGACCAACCCCGCACTTAAACACATGAACACGGTAGCCATTTGTGCAAAGCAAGCTCCCATCGACAGTCCCCAAGTCTGATTTTAGGTGATGCTGTCTGAATAGAGGTGGACCAGGACATCAGCGGAATTAGCAAATCTTGAACATTTTTTAACACCTACTTAAAGAGTCATAGATATATACAGCACGGAAACAAACCCTTCGGCCCAACTCATCCTATAGGCCCCCCAATAGCAGCAGAGATGTGGAGAAACAGATTGGGAAACAGATTTTGGAAAGGTGCAGAAGCCACAGGGTAGTAGTCATGGGCGATTTCAACTTCCCAAATATTGATTGGAAGCTCTTTAGATCAAGTAGATTGGATGGGGCGGTGTTTGTGCAGTGTGTCCAGAAACCTTTTCTAACTCAGTATGTAGATTGCCCGACCAGAGGGGAGGCCATGTTGGATTTGGTACT
>NC_057720.1:81150446-81157649 GCF_004010195.1 Chiloscyllium plagiosum | reverse complement strand
CCTTTAAGCGGCAATTGGATAGGCACATGGATGGGTGCTTAAGCTAGGACAAATGTTCGGCACAACATCGTGGGCCGAAGGGCCTGTTCTGTGCTGTGTTGTTCTATGTTCTATCCATGCTAACCAGCTGAAACAGTCCCATTTGCCTGCATTTGACCCATATCCTGCAAAACCATTCCTAATCATGTACCTGTCCAAGTGTTTTTTAAATTAGATTAGATTACTTACAGTGTGGAAACAGGCCCTTCGGCCCAACAAGTCCACACCGACCCAGCGAAGCGCAACCCACCCAGACCCATTCCCCTACATTTACCCCTTACCTAACACAATGGGCAATTTAGCGTGGCCAATTCACCTAACCTGCGCATTTTTGGGACTGTGGGAGGAAACCGGAGCACCCGGAGGAAACCCATCTCAGACACGGGGAGAATGTGCAAACTCCACACAGAGAGTCGCCTGAGGTGGGAACTGAACCCGGGTCTCCGGTGCTGTGAGTAAACAGTGCTAACCACCGTGCCACCCACTTGTAATTGTACCAGCCTCCACTACCTCCTCTGGATGTACATCCCATATATGCACCACCCTCTGTGTGCAAACGCTGCCCCTTAGGTTGCTTTTAAATCTTTGTCTTCTCAATTTAAAACTATGCCCTTCCAGTTTTGGGCACCCCTACCCTGGAGAAAAGACCGAGTCAATCTACCTTATCCATGCCCCTCATGATTTTATAAATCTCCTCTAAGATCGCTCCTTAGCCTCTGAAGCTCCAAGGAAAGAAGTCCCAGCCTATCCAGCCCTCTTCTTATAACTTACATCTTCCAGTCTCAGTAACATCCCTTGTTAATCGTTTATGCACCCTCTCCATTTTAGAGATAGGGGCCTGGGTTTAATGCCAAGAGGCTGAGTAATTCGTGCCCACGTGCCCGGGTGTTGAAAAGAATGAGAGGTGATTTCATTGAGACCTGCGAGCTTCTGAAAGACAGTCAGAGAGTGCTGGAGAAGCCGAGCAGGTCTGGCAGCATCCACGGAGAGAGAAGCATAGAGTTAATGATTCAAGTCCAGTGAGCCTTCCTCAGAACTGAAAGCAGCTGAGAAATGGCGGTACTTTTGCTGATGGTGGGAGTTGGGGGGGGGAGGGGATGGGGAATGGGAGTCGGGGAAAAGTGTGAGTCAGCAGATGGAGACCATGCCCAGAGGGAGGAAGAGAGAAAAAAAATTCGACAAAGGGAGTGCTGACTCATGATAAACTGGGAGAAAAGTAAATGCTGAATGGGTGCTAATGGAATGTGTGAATGGTTGAAAGTGGGTTGGCTGTGCTGGGAGCTGGCGGCTGGCTTTGATAGGGTAGACACTGAGTGACTGTTCCCCCTGACTGGGAAATCTCAATACTTCCGAATGAGACTATAAACACCCAACTTTCTGAATGCGGAGCAAGGACACGACAACTGAGCCAGACCCATCACAGCATATCCCTTTCAGTTTTGGTTGAACCTCCATTTTGAAGCCAGGAGTTCATTTACTGTGCCAAAGAAATATGTAACTTTTTTTTTCCCAGAAATCAACTTAAATAATGAGATTGCTGTAAATTCTAGTCAAGGGCCTTAAATTGCCGGATATGAATTATAGAGAAAACACAGCAGTAAAACGAGCTCCTAATGAGGCAAGGAGTGTCCATTTATTTTCATTAAGTTTGCTGTCTGCTGGTTTACTAGGGAGCTGCTCCTGCCTAGCTTCACGTGATCAAAGGGTTAGCACTGTGTGGCAGGGATCATTGCAAGTAACCTCCATCCATGCTCCGTCTCCAGGTCTTTGATCAGCCGAGGGGAGCTGTGCACTTGACAACAAAGGACAAGGCAACATGCCATCAATCACCACCCCCACAGCAAGGAAGCTCATCGTTAATCAGCTCCTTAATAAACACAGCTGATTGGCAGCATCCAAGGCCCTCGCGCTTCTCCATCTGGTCAATCTGTTGGGACCAAGGGGAGTGTCAAAAAGGCACCCTTCCTCAATCTGTCACTGCTCGGCCAATCGCGGATTTTTCAAAAAAAGAAGCGTTTCCAGTTTCCTTTCTCCAAGTCGCAGAAGCAAGCTGCCCATCACACTCTCTGATTACCCTCTTCTTTCCCTGCGGCCTCCCCCCTCGCCGGGTATCCATTCCCATTCCCCTTATGATCGGATCTGCTTCCATAGTCCACCAAATTGCCGATGGCAATAGCTATCTGCCTGCAAGAAAGGGTGCTCTTGTCTTGCCCCTGCCTTCTTTATGAAGGTGATCTTCAGTCTGTGTCCTCTGGTTACCAAGCCCACCAGTGCAGGAAGAAACAGTTCCTTCCCATCTGCCCTGTCCAAGCCCCTCACGATTTTGAACATGTCTGCTTAAACTGTGCTCTGTTAGTGACTGTCCCAATCTATCTGTTCTCTCCAACTAACTGGCGTTCTCCTGCCTTACATCACGGTTCATTCTGTGCTGTCTTCTCACCTCCTTTCACTCTCTCTCTACCACTTCCTTGATGAAGATCCCCGCCCGCGCTACCTCTCCACCTTCCACCTTCCCACTCTCTCTCTCTCTCTCCCTCTCACTTTCTCTCTTCAAGCTTTACCGTTCAGTCTCAGTCACTGTCCTTCACTTGCACTTCATTGCTTGCTACTGCCCACATCTCTGAAGTAGCTTTCCTCCATTGAAGCGATGTGCCAGCTCCACTCAGTTTGGCAGCAGTCAGGGAGGGAGAGAAACAGCACAGAATCCGCAGCATTGAATAAGATCCCGAGTGAGCTGGGAGACTTGGTATTTACATGGCAGGCCCCTCTGAAACCTCTCAAAGCCCTTCCCATACAATGGACTATTATGTGCACCATACGCGGACAAATGCAACAGTCATTTTCCTTGCAGCAAAATCCAAAAAAAAAACCCTGTTTCTGATTCAGAGTCAAGCTAACAGCATGACACAACCCATGAGCAATCTAACAGCGATTTCAGAGCCAAGCCAGCAATTCATTTTCAATGGTTTCCACTTCCTCTTCGATCCAAGGAGGACTAAACTTACCGACGTCAGTACACAATGGGGCAAGGGATGCTGGATCCAGCTGCGTTCTGTTAGCGCCCTTTTCCTACCTGACCCAGACCAGAAAGTTCCAGTGAGCCGCTTCAGGGTGACCTTAGGCACACAAGCCAGTTATAGAGACTGACTTGCCCTGTGCAGGACCAAGGGAGTGCTTGGTGGTCGGGTGTGCCATCTTTCAGAGGGACACCAAACCAGTGGGCCACCTAGACTCTCAGATAGACATTAAAAGAAAAGTCCCAGGACGGTGTTGGAAGAAACAGTTCAGCTCACTTTTACCTCTTGAAAGAGCTGTACAGTTCAGTTCCACATCCCTGTAACCCTGCAAATGAGGTCCCTTCAAATACATCTCGAATTCCCTTTTGGAAGTTCCGACGGGATCTGATTTGTTCCGGTTGTACAGGATATTGGTTAGGCCACTTTTGGAATTCTGCTGTTCTCCCTGCTCTTAGAAAGATGTTGTTAAACTGAAAGCGTGCAGAAAAGATTTACAAGGATGTCACCGGGGTTGGAGGGTTCGAGTTACAGGGAGAGGCTGAATAGGCTGGGGCTGTTTTCCCTGGAGCATCGGATGTTGACCTTATAGAGGTTTATAAAATCATGAGGGGGGTGAATAAGATCACGGATAGCATGAGTAGGAAAGGTCTTTTTCACAGTGTAGGGATATTCAAAACTAGAGGGCTTAGGTTTAAGGTGGGAGTGGAATGGACCTAAAGGGCAACTTTTTCACACAGAGGGTGGTGCGTGTATGGAATGAGCTGCCAGAGGAAATGTTGGAGGCTGGTACAATTGCAACATTTAAAAGACATGTGGATGGGTACATGAATAAAAGGGGGTTAGAAGGATATGGGCTGGGTGCTGGGAAACGGGACTAGATTAATTTAGAATATCTGTTTGGCTTGGACGAGTTGGACTGAAGGATCGTTTTCCGTGCTGTATGACTCTACGATTCCACTTCCCTTGCTTACCATGAATTCCAAATCTTAACAATCCATTGGGTGAAGAAATTCCTCCTTATTACTGCTTCTTCAGTCAATTATTTTAAAAGCTCTCACTTCTTGGTTCCTGATCCAATTGCCGGTGAAATCACTTGTCCCAACTCATCACCAAAACCCTTCCTAAGTTTGAAAACATGTCTGTTTGATCTCCCGTTGACTTTCCCTGCTGGAAGGAGAATGGTCACAACTTCTCTACAGAATTCAGTCTTTTCATCCGTGCCAACTTCAAAGATTTCGGGAATACGTACCCCCACCAAGCCCCCCCCCCCCACTGTCTTTCTGTCACACTCCCCTCAAAATCATGCTTTTTAAAAAAAAATATTCTTCATGGTGTTTCATCCAAACTACAGTCCTCGATATTTCTCCACACTAAACTGTGACTAGGAGAAAGTGAGGACTGCAGACACCGGAGATCAGAGTCGAGAGTGTGGGCGCTGGAAAAGCACAGCAGGTCAGGCAGCATCCGAGGAGCAGGAGAACCGACGTTTCGGGCATCAGGAATGAGGCTGTGGGCCAGTCCCTGCCCAGTATCTGCCAATTTCATCCACTCTCTGTCCTCCCCAAAATCTGCTACTATCCCGCTCATTATTTACTGTGTTGTCAGTTTTCTCCAAACTTTGAAATTATGTTTCCTTGTTCGGGATTTAATCCCAGCAATCAAGGATTTGAATCTTTGCCAAAAGCAGGGAGAGCAAGTTAAAGAAAAACACAACCTTTACACAAAATGCAGAAAGATGGAGAAAGCCTTGAGACATTTTCTTGTGATCCAAACATGCTGGAAAGCGCACACAGGAACTGATTGATGCTCAAAGCTCTGAGACAAAAGACTCTTAAGAAACATTGATAACATGCATCAGTGATGAGGTTTTTCCTAAAACAAGAGGTTTTCTTTAAACTTGTCCTTTAAAGTGAAGACGGTTATCTAAGATTACAAAGAGGTACGCTTAGTTCAACAGGCTGAGGGTGTATCATGTGGACTTTAATTTGGATAAATGTGAGGTATTGCCTTTTGGGAAAACAAACAAGGGCAGATCTTGTCCAATTAAAAGTAGGGCCCTGGATAGTGATTAGATTCCTTACAGTGTGGAAACAGGCCCTTTGGCCTAACCAGTCCACACCAACCCTCCGAAGAGTAATCCACCCAGAACCCGTTTCCCTCTGACTAATGCACCTGACACCATGGGCAACTTGCCATTGCCAAGTCAACACATCATTGGACTGTGGGAGGAAATCCAAGCAGACACAGGGAGAATGTGCAAACTCCACATAAACAGTCACACAAGGCTGGAATCGAACTTGGGATACTGGTGCTGTGAGACAGCAGTGCTAACCACTGATCTACCATGCCACCTAGTGTTGTAAAACAGAGAGACCTAGTGGTTCAGGTGCATAATTCATTGAGGTTTGCATCATATATAGCCAGGGTGGTTAGGAAGGTGTTTAGTACGTTTGCTTTCATTGCTCAGACTCCTAAATATATAAAGTTGAGACGTCATGTTAAGGCTGTGAGGCCTCTTCTGGAGAATTGTGTCCAGTTATGGTCACCCTGTGGTAGGAGGGATATTACTAAGCTAGAGAGGGTTCAGAAAAGATTTACCAGAATATTTCCGGGAATGGGGGGTTTGAGTTATAGGAACAGGCTGGGACTTTTTTCACTGGAGCTTAGGAGGTTGAGTGTTGACCTAATGGAGGTTTATAAAATCATGAGGGTTTTACATAAGATAAGTGGCAATTTATTTTTCTCTAGGGTGGGGGATTTCAAGACTAGGCACCTTATCAAGGTGAGAGGAGAACAATTTTAAAAAGTACATGAGAGGCAAATTATTTTAGACGGAGAGTGTTTTGAGTTTGAAATGAATTCAAGAGGAAGTAGTGGATGCAGGTACAGTTACAAAGTTTAAAAGACATTGGATAAGTACATGAATAAGAAAGGTCTGGAGAGATATGGGCCAAGCGCAGGCAGGTGGGACTAGTTTAGTTTGAGATTATGGTTGGCATGGACTGGTTGGGCCAAAGGGTTTGTTTCCATGCTCTATGAGACTCTATGACTTTAGGTAAGCATCGAAGGCAGACCTTTCCATTACTGACCAAGCAGGGAATAAAGGTCTTAGGTAAAGCAGCACAGCAGCTCAGTGGTTAGCACTGCTGCCTCACAATACCAGGAACCTCGATTTGATTCCAGTCTTGGGTGACTGCTGTCCGTGTGGAGTTTGCACGTCCTCCCTATGTCTGTGGAGGTTTCCTCTGGGTACTCTGGTTTCCTCCCATAGTCCAAAGATGAGCAGGTTAGGTGAATTGGCCATGCTAAATTGCCCATAGTGTCCAGGGTTTGGTAGGTTTCCCATGGGAAATGTGATGTTAAGGGGATAGGATGATTGATTTGGAGAATCAGTGCAGACTCAATGGGCCAAATGGCCTCGATCTGCGCAATAGGGATTCTATAAGATCTCCTCATTGCTGCGACAAGACAAAAATATAGTTTTCTCCTTTTGATTATGGATATAGTCTTAACCTTATTTTTATTCAATATCTAGCATTTATTTAGAGGTGGATGTGTTATTTTAAATATTTTAAACTTTGTTGTGGTTCTGTTCGCCGAGCTGGAAGTTTTTGTTGCAAACGTTTCGTCCCCTGGCTAGGCAACATCATCAGTGCTTGGGAGCCTCCTGCGAAGCGATTCTTTGATGTTTCCTCCGGTGTTTATAGTGGTGTGTCCCTGCCGCTTCCGGTTGTCAGTTTCAGCTGTCCGCTGTAGTGGTTGGTATATTGGGTCCAGGCCGATGTGTTTGTTGATGGAGTTTGTGGATGAATACCATGCCTCTAGGAATTCCCTGGCTGTCCTCTGTCTGGCTTGCCCTATGATAGTAGTGTTGTCCAAGTCGAATTCATGTTGCTTGTTGTCTGCGTGTGTGGCTACTAAGGATAGCTGGTCGTGTCATTTCGTGGCTAGTTGATGTTCATATATGCGGCAGGGACAGACCACTATAAACACCGGAGGAAACAACAAAGAAGCGCTTCGCAGGAGGCTCCCAAGCACAGATGATGTCGCCTAGCCAGGGGACGAAACATTTGCAACAAAAACTTCCAGCTCGGCGAACAAAACCATAACAACGAGTACCCGAGCTACAAATCTTCGCACAAACCTT
>NC_057720.1:81140194-81150287 GCF_004010195.1 Chiloscyllium plagiosum | reverse complement strand
GATGCTGCCTGACCTGCTGTGCTGTTCCAGCAATAAAGTTTCAACTTTGATCTCCAGCATCTGCAGACCTCACTTTCTCCCCAGAGAACAGCCAGGGAATTCCTAGAGGCATGGCATTCATCCACAAACTCCATCAACAAACACATCGACCTGGACCCAATATACCAACCACTACAGCGGACAGCTGAAACTGACAACCGGAAGCGGCAGGGACAGACCACTATAAACAACGGAGGAAACATCAAAGAATCGCTTCGCAGGAGGCTCCCAAGCACTGATGATGTCGCCGAGCCAGGGGACGAAACGTTTGCAACAAAAACTTCCAGCTCGGCGAACAGAACCACAACAACGAGCACCCGAGCTACAAATCTTCGCACAAACTTTGAACATTTTAAACTTTATAATATTGCAACCATTACTATAAAATAATTCTGGATTTAATCTTATAATAAAATGTTAAGTAATTATTATCAAAGTTGTGCACTCATCTTTTCCACTTTGGGACCCTAACCTCTCTAGAATTCTTAAATGGGGAACCTGTATATGAAGTGGTGACTCAGAGGGGTTTCTGTTATCTATACTTATGCCACATGTTTTATTCTGTGATATCCTTGCTTAATCTAAATACTCCTGAGAAGGAAGTCACTTTATTTTCAGCCCAAGATTATGGTTAGTGCAGCTGACTAATTTCTCACAATGATTTAAAATTACTCGTAGACAAAGCCACAAGTTTGACTGAATAGATTTACCTTGCCAGGAGGATTGCATCCTATATATATATATAAATATTTTCTAAGCAACCTGTTCATCAATGTTTTGACACAGATCTGTAGTACGTGGGACTTGAACTCAGATCTGCCTGATTCAGAGACATGCCACTATAAAAGATATACCACCATCTGTCCAGTATCATATCTTTGCGTTAATGGTTTTTACAATTCATATTTACATTTGCAATAGCTTCCTCAAGCTTCCCTGCTCCTCCACTCAGTTAACTTAGGAATAATTTTCCTTTAACAACTGTGCCTGCCATCCCCTATTAGCTCAACAGTTATCCCTCCACTAACATTATGAAAAGACACAGCTCATCTGATCATTATCGCATTTGCTGTTTGCTTGCTGTGCACACGTTGACTGTCAGGTCTTCCTGCAGATGACAGTCACCGTACATACTAAATACTTTGTTGACTCTAAAGTGTATTAGGATTGTCCTAAGGTAATGAAAGGAATGCTAGAGTAGCAAGTAGATTAGATTACTTACAGTGTGGAAACAGGCCCTTTGGCCCAACAAGTCCACACCAACCCGCCAAAGCACAACCCACCCATTTACCCCTTTACCTACGGGCAATTTAGCATGGCCAATTCACCTGACCTGCACATCTTTGGACTGTGGGAGGAAACCGGAGCACCCGGAGAAAACCCACACAGACACGGGGAGAATGTGCAAACTCCACACAGTCAGTCGCCTGAGTTGGGAATTGAACCCGGGTCTCTGGCGCTGTGAGGGAGCAGTGCTGACCACTGTGCCACCATGCTGCCCACAGTACCTTTTAAATGTGTATTTTCTCCAGTGCAGGATCGTCTGGCCTCATTGCTGTGTTATGCTCTAAGTAGTTGGATAATTCCGTATTACCTGTCCTCATTGAAAAATTTGCAAGGAAAAAACACCTTTGACCACTCGTCCTTCAGACGCATAGTGTTGTCAGACCCTGTGGGAAAAGCAGAGGGCGGATCCTGTCGCATGGTTCCCTGGGCGGACTGTCAAAGTCATTTGAATCAAGAATCCCTGCAGTGTAGAAACAGGCCCTTCAGCCCAACAAGTCCACACCGACCCTCAGAAGAGTAACCCACCCAGACCCATTCCTCTACATTTTCCCCAGACTAATACACCCAACCTACACATCCCTGAACACTATGAGCAATTTAGAATGGCCAATTCACCTAACCTGCGTGATTGTGGGAGGAAACAGGAGCATCTGGTGGAAACCCACGCAGACAGGGGGAGAATGTGCAAACTCCACACAGACAGTCGCTCAAGGCTGGAATTGAACCCAGGTCCCTGGCGCTGTGAGGCAGCAGTACTAAGCACTGAGCCACCATGCCACCCATTTGGCAGAATGCCTCATCACCGAAACTTGCCAACAAACACCAAGACATAGCCTGGCTGGTGGTGAGAAGGGCACTGCCCATCAGATCCTTCATGTGTACACCTGGATTCTCTGCCACCACACGCTGCCTTCGAAGCGGCCGTGCTAGCGAAGAGACTGTCCCTCATCTCCTTCTGGATTGTGCCTTTGCAAAGGTCTGCAGAGAGATGCAGTGGTCTCTGTCGAGATGCAGGACTGTGTGCTCTGTGGGCTGTTGTCCAGGACACACACTGAAACAAACATCGACTGCATTTGCAAGACCATCAACTGGTGAAAGATGTTCCTTGGTCTGCCTGGTCTTCCAGAGCAAGGAGTTGACCCTGACCGAGTGTTGCAGACTGGCACATCCCAAGGTCCACAGCTACATGCTGAGGGACGCACTAAAGGTTGTGCTGTCAAGGTGCAGTGGGTAAAGACCACTACCTGAGGTTTCCCTGCGAAAGAATAATGCGGGTCTGCTCAGTTGCCTCAAAATGAACATTTCCTGCCTGAGTAGAAAATGGCTTTGTTTATGCGACTGTAGAGAAGCACAGAGAAACGTCAAAATTCCAAACGTTTTGTTTGCTTTTGTCTCTGCAAAGATTGTACAGAGGTGAAAGTGAGGGCTGCAGATGCTGGAGATCAGAGTCGGGAGTGTGGTGCTGGAAAAGCGCAGCAGGTCAGGCAGCATCCGAGGAGCAGGAGAATCGACGTTCCGGGCATGAGCCCTACAGAACACATTTTGTGTGTCTTTGTATGTAACTTTTGGATTATATTTTATAAATAAAGTATCTTTTTCAAATAGATCCAGTGCAATGGTGAGCTGCTAGTGTACACTGTAGTCCAAACACAAAGAAGAGCTCACATTGTGAAGAGTCCTTTACACAGAGGCGAGGCTTAATTTGTGAGGTTTCTGTTCTTTTTAGGACGGAGGTGTCAGTGGAAACACCAGCATTTGTTGCCCACCTGGAACAATGTGTCAACCACATTGCTCTGGGTCTGGAGTTGTACATAAGTTGGACCAGGTGTGGATGGTTAATTTCCTTCCTTACTTGGCAAATGAAGAAGCTCACCTCAGACTATAACAGGACCTTGATCAAACGGGCCAATGTGCCAAGGAGTGGCAGTTGGAGTTTAATTTAAATACATGCGAGTTGTTGCATTTTGGAAAGGCAAATCAAGGCAGGGCTTACACATTTAATGGTAAGGTCCTGGGGACCGTTGCTGAGCAAAGAGCCTTGGAATGCAGGTTCATAACTCCTTGAAAGTGGAGTCGCATGTAGATAGGATAGTGAAGAAGGCATTTGGTATGCTTTCCTTTATTGGTAAGAGCATTGAGTATAGGAGTTTGGAATGTCATGTTACAGCTATACAGGACATTGGATAGGCCACTTTTGGAATAGTGCATTCAAATTTGGTCTCCTTGCTATAGGAAGGATGTTGTGAAACTGAAAGGGTACGGAAAAGACTTACAAGGATTTCGCTAGGTTTGGAGGGTTTGAGTTGCACGGAGAGGCTGAACAGGCTGGGGCTGTTCTCCCAGGAGCATCAGAGGCTGAAGCGTACCTTACAGAGGTTTTTAAAATCATGAGGGGCATGGTTAGGGTAAATAGACAAGATCTTTTTCCCAGGTGAGGGAGCCCAAAATTAGAAGGCATAGAGTCATAGAGATTTATAGCATGGAAACAGACCCTTTGGTCCAACCCGTCCATGCCGACCAGATATCCCAACCCAATCTAGTCCTATCTGCCAGCACCCGGCCCATATCCCTCCAAACCCTTCCTATTCATATACACATCCAAATGCCTCTTAAATGTTGCAATTGTACCAGCCTCCACCACTTCCTCTGGCAGCTCATTCCATACGACCTTCTGCTTAGGTCTCTTTTATATCTTTCCCCCTTCACCCTAAACCAACCCCCTCTAGTTCCGGACTCCCCGACTCCAGGGAAAAGACTTTTGTCTATTTACCCTATCCATGCCTCTCATAATCTTGTAAACTTCTATAAGGTCACTCCTCAGCCTCCAACGCTCCACGGAAAACAGACCCAGCCTGTTCAGCCTCTTCCTACAGCTCAAATCCTCCAATCCTGGCAACATCCTTGTAAATCTGTATAAGTCCTGCTAAGATTTGCTTTCCCAAAATGCAGCACCTTGCAGTTATCTGAATTAAACTTCATCTGCCACTTCTCAGCCCATTGGCCCATCTGGTCCAGATCCTGTTGTAATCTGAGGTAACCTTCTTCCCTGTCCATAACACCCTAGGTTTAAAGTGAGAGGGTAAGATTTAAAGGAGACCGAAGGGACAACGTTCTCACACAGAGGGTGGTTACGTGTATGGAATGAGCTGCCAGAGGAAGTGGTGGAGGCTGGTACAATTGCAACATTTGAAAGACATCTGAATAGGTACATGAATAGGAAGGGTTTAGAGGGATATGGACCAAATGCTGCCAAATGGGACTAGATTAATTTCGGATATCTGGTCAGCATGGACAAGTTGGGCCAAAGGATCTGCGTCTGTGCTGTACAGCTCTATGACTCTAATGAAATAAGTAAATTTGAATTCAACCAGCTGCCTTAATGGCATTTGAACCCCCAACACTATAGAATAAGACTTGCTAGGCTAGGGACATAACCATCATCACCCCAGGTATTGTTAATGTAATAATTGAATGGCAAAGGGTTGTTCTTCCAGCACTAACAGTCATGGGTTCATATAGAGCTATGAACTAATATCTTAGGATTACAACCTGGCTTCATCATGTAAGATGGAGCCTGAACTGAGGCTCACTCACAATGAGACCAAGGGAGGGCAAGATTTGGAGGTGCCGGTGTTGGACTGGGGTGTACAAAGTTAAAAATCACACAACACCAGTTTATAGTCCAACAGGTTTAATTGGAAGCACACTAGCTTTCGGAGCGACGCTCCTTCATCAGGTGGTTGTCAGGGCAAGTTATACTTTACTCATTCTATTACTCTCTCTTTTCAGTCTCTTTCACAGTCTACCTTGTGTACCATTGCCATGTTTGGATTACACTTCACATTTTACAGGTTTACACACCTTGTAGCAGGTCTGAGTGTGCTATAAAACAACAGTTCCCAAAGGGCAGGGTCGGAAAACAAGGCTGGAATTTCCTGAACTTTAGGGATTGAAGCAATGGTGAGGGGGAGGTACAAAAGAAAGGCAGATGAGGAGTCAAATGAGGGCTGTGGGAGAAGATACTGAATGAAGATGTGAGAGCATACGGAGAAGAGTAAAAGCATGTAGGAGAGAAGGATTGGCAAATGGGGAAGGGGTTGCCACATTAGGAGAGAAATGGTATATTAGGAATAGAATAGGACATCCGTTTATAGTCATGTGTACTCCATTGTAGGAATACAGTGAAACGCTTATTGAGAGGAGAAGGGATCTGATTGCAACCTTGGCGTCACATCTGAGGTGGATATTAACTTTTTTGACATCACAGTCATGCCATCATGGTGGCACAGTGGTTAACAGTGCTGCCTCACAGCGCCAGGGATCTGGGTTTGCCTCCAGCCTCGGGTGACTGTCTGTGTGGAGTTTGCACATTTTCCCCGTGTCTGCGCGGGTTTCCTCTGGGTGCTCTGGTTTCCTCCCACAGTCCAAGAATGTGCAGGTTAGGTGAAGTGGCCATGCTAAATTGCCCATGGTGTTCAGGGATGTGTAGGGTAGGTGTATTAGTCAGGGGTAAACATAGGGTAATAGGTCTGGATGGGTTACTCTTTGGAAGGTCAGTGTGGAACTTGTTGGGCCAAATGGCCTGTTTCCACTTTTTAAGGATTCTATGATTACATAGGCCTCCAAACATTACCTCTACTCTTGTTTCAAGTCTTCTGCTGCTAAAACTTTCATGCAGTATTATTCTGGACCCAACGATATCCCTGGGCTAGAATTCTACGTTCTACTCTCTGTGAACTCAAGATCATCCAAACCTCTGATGCCCATGTCTTACCTCTCAGTGATTCCCATTTCCCCATTGTCCCTTTGCTTACTGACCTGCACTGGTTCCCAGTCAAGCAACAACTAGATTTTCAACTTCCTGTCCCTTTTTTGAAAATTCCTCTCCAAAGGTCACCCATCGCTATTTCTGTAATCTCCTCCAGCCCCACAACCCTCAGGAATGTCTATCCTCTCCAAATCTGAGCATCTTCAATTTTCATCGCCTCAGTGGTGGCCATGCCCTAAGCTGTTCCCTGCACCTCTCCACCTTACTTTCCTCCTTTAAGACCTTCCGTAACATCTCCCTCTTTGATCCGAACACTGTCTCTGTATGGGGTTTGGTGTCGTTCTCTGTTTGATAAAGCTAAAGTTGTCCCATTAGGTACAGCACCGCAGATCCATGGGCAAAATCTGATTATTTTTCAGATGGATAAGATACTTTCTTGACAAACAAGGGGGTCAAAGGTTATCAGGAGTAGGCAGAAAAGTGGAATTGAGGCCATAAGTAGATCAGCCATGATCCTATTAAATGGTGAAGCAGGTTCAAGAGGCTGATTGGCTCTTTGCTTATTCCCCTGATCTAGCAGAGTGCCTGGAGTTACTAATGGAACTGACATCGCTCTGCAAAGTCTTCATGGCTCAAGGGCTCTCCTTGTGAAAATGAGCTGCATTATTCACTCATTGTCCAGTTGCTCAGTGACAAGTGGTACTTGTTATGAAGGTGTAGAGCTACTGCAGCTTGAAGAGAGTTGAAAAGCTGGCAAGGACTGCCTGGCACAGCACACAGTGTTCTGGACAAGGTAACAATGTAACACTTGGTCAAAACCAATAGCGCAGCTGTGTTGCTATGGCACACAAATGCAAATTCAAATTTGGCCAATCAATTTAAATTATACCCCAAGATACTAGAATCCAATCAAATCTGAATTTAGTATTTTGATAATATTGAAACCAATGAAACAATCCAATGTTTTGGGGTATGAAACCGGACACTTTGAACAATTATGGGGAAAACTGCCAATCCACCAACAAGTACAAACTGCTAACAGAACAGCTCTCTGAAAGGTACCTGTCTACAAGAAGTTTGTGCAGCAGAACATCAAAAAGACAATGGAGGAAAATCTGCAGAGGAAGATACAAAGAGAAGATTCAACAGCGGACTGGTTTTGAAAGTTGAATTCTTTTTGTCAATCTTAATCAGGATTTTTGTATCGGATTGGGAGGTAAAAGATGGGTTTAAGAGGAAGGAGTTGTAAATCGTTGTTGGTTTTAATATTCTCTGTTGGACTTAAAGAATAAAGTTTTTAATTTTTACTTTAAGTAGTGACCTCTGGGATAAGTCTTTGCCTCTCGAATTTTAACAGATTACAATACGAGATGAACCTTTTCGGTCTGGCCCTTGTTTAAATTAGCAGGGAGGTTCACCCCATGTTGTAACACATTCCACATTGCAAATGGTTGCCAGGTCAGCAGGGGTGCTACCATTTGTGAGGCAGCAGTTTGTGGTCTTTGGTACAAGTTAAAAATCATACAAAACCAGGCTTATAGTCCAATAGGTTTATGAAGGAGCAGTGCTCCGAAAGCTTGTACTTTCAAATAAATTGGTGCTGTGTGATTTTTAACTTTATCCATTCCCCCGTCCAACACTGGCACCTCCATGTTTTGCTTACCCTTTAGCAATTAGGGACACTCTCTTCTGTGCTGGAATTCAATGATGTCTAATACCCTCTGAGACTGGGAAGGCGGATTTTATCGCAAGAATCACATGGGAACAATCTGCTACCCTATGCCCTTGTGTTACTCGTGCAGATTATAAACAGGAAGTGCCTGCTCCCTTTTCAGGCTTGGTAAGATCACTGTGTTTCTTTCCACACCGTTGCCCAGATCTGAGGACACTACTATATCCAGCCAGCTGGACATGCTCCCAGTCAACACAGCTGTTCCCTGCTTAGGGAAGGAGATAAAACATAGAACACGACCTGCCAACTTTACCAGCAACTTATACAGTAGGCCCCTGGGTAGAGTTGTCAAACAGAGAGACCTAGGGGTGCAGGTACACAGTTCCTTGAAAATGGCATCACAGGTAGACAACGTAGTGAGGAAGATGTTTGGTATGCTCACCTTCATTGGTCAGGGCATTGGGTTCAGGAGTTGGGACGTCATGTTAAGGCTGTACGAGACATTGGTGAGGCCACATTTGGAATTCTGCCTACAATTCTGGTCCCCCTCCTGTAGGAAGTAATGGAGAAGGTACAAAAAAGATTTACAAGGAAGTTACTGAGACTGGAGGGTTTGAGTTAAAAGGAGAAACTGGATAGACTGGGTCTTTTATCTGTGGCACGCCGGACGCTGAGGGGGTAACCTGACAGAGAGATATAAAATCATGAGGGGCATGGATAAGATAAAATAGTCAAAGACTTTTCCCCAGGGTAAGGGGGTTCAAAACTTGAAGGTGTAGGTTTAAGGTGAGAAGGGAAATATTTAAAAGGGAGCTGAGGGGAAGCATTTTCATGCAGAGGGTGGTGTGTTATGTAATGAGCTGCCAGAGGAAGTGGAGGCAAGTACAATGACAACATTTAAAAGGTATCTGGATGGGTACATGAATAGGGAAGGTTTAGCAGGCTATGGGCCAAACGCAGGCGAATGGCTCTAGTTCAGTTTATGAAACCCGGTCAGCATGGATGAGTTGGACCGAAGGGCCAGTTTCCATGGTATCTGACTCTATCTGTGGAAAGAGAAAAGCACATGTACATTTGGAGCCCTGGCTGAATCATCTGCAGAACTCTGAACGGCGATCATACTGAATTTGAACTTCTTTCTCCACAGAGACTGCCAGACCTGTTGAATTTCTCCAGCATTCTCTGTGTTTGGTTTCAGGTTTGCACTTCCTGCAGTATTGTGACTGAGATTAGCTTTTCATTCCAGATTAATAAATTCAATTTGATTCAGTGTGGAATGGTGAGACTTGAACCCATCTCCTGAGGAACATTAGCCTGAATCTTTGGATTGTTAGTCCAGTGACGTCACCACTATGCTGCCATTCCCCGTCACCCCCCCGGCCAATAGATTTTTGTTGTGATGCGAGGGTGCCCATGATGCATTGCAGGATGAATAGCCTCCCAGTCAAATGTTGGTTACCAGTGTGTGAACTGGAACCAAGTTAGACAGTAAAACCTCCAGGGAGATCTTGTATGAAGAGACATTTGAAAGTCATTGGTTCAGGGCTTACACTGAGTTGAATGGTGTGCAATCGCTGAACGATCAGAGCCAACGAGAGCTGCCCGTATGGGTCTTGAGTGTCCACTTCATATTTTCTTGTTCACAGTTTTGGAAATTATTTATGGAGCTGGTTTCGTGCTTTGAGACAGTACAGATGTGGCGCCCAGTTTAGATCAAGAGCTACATCCCAAGAATGCAGTTCGGGGCCCACATTAGCTTATTATCGTAATCAGTTACAAGATTAAGTGCATATAGGTTAGAGCAGTTTCCGAATTGCAACTGCTTCTAATCAAGTTCCACAGCAACAAGAACTTTGGGGAATTTGGAACAATTCAGGGTTAAAAAGTCAACGTCAAGCTGAACAACAATAGCATGCATATTTTATGGCAGTTACAAACAGCATTTGGAACCAATAAGTGTGTAGGGGGATTGCTCACTTTGCAAACAAACGGAAGCTGTTTCAGTGGTGACACACGAGAATAATATGTGTCCAGTTTGGCTCCATTGGCCCCCACTCTGAATCTATGCATTCAAAACCTCACTAGCATTGAAGGACATGACCTAGGCGTGCTGTGAAGAGGCAGTGCTGAGGGAGAGCAGCGCAGTCAGAGAGACAGTGCTAAGAAATTGCAGTACTGATGATGGGTTAGTACTGAAGGGGTGTTGCACTGATGGTGGCTTGGTACTGAAGGAGTGCTACACTGTCAGTGGGCCAGCTCTGAAGGAGTGCTGCATATCAGAGGGATAGTACTGAGGGAGTGCCACATTGCTGGTGGGTTGGTACTGA
>NC_057720.1:81120931-81139694 GCF_004010195.1 Chiloscyllium plagiosum | reverse complement strand
GGGCCGTACTGGAAACTGGGACCGGGAACTGGGTCTTAGGGGGATTGGCACTGGGAGCCAGGCCTAAGCCGTAGGGACTGTCCCCAGGATTGTTGCTGGGAACTGGGGAATATCCTGGCCGCTGGGCTTTGGGAGATCTCTGTCTCCAGGGGATCGCTGGTCCCTCAGGGGAGCCACAAATGAGGCGCTCAGCAGAGGAGCGGAGGTGAGGTTAGAGTGGGACGATCGCTTCACAAACGATAGAGCAGTATGCGATCTCCGGATAGGAAATATAAATGTCCTTTATTGAAACAAAGATGTAAACCCTTGGTGTATTGTATTGCCGATTCTCTCCGAGCTGGTGAGCGAAGGCTGGTGGCTATGTTCGTGTGTACACCGAACACACGGTGCCTCTTCAATCCTCAATTTGAAAAGAAGGCGAGGAGGTGACCTCGTGATATCACCACCAGCCTATTCATCCGGACATTCCACTCATGTGCAGGGGACTCTGGTTCAAATCCTGCCATGACAGGTGGAGGAATTTGAATTCCACAAAAATACATCTGGAATTGGGTGGCACGGTGGCACAGTGGTTAGCACTGCTGCCTCACAGCACCAGGAACCTGGGTTCGATTCCAACCTCGGGCGACTGTCTGTGTGGAGTTTGCACGTTCTCCCCATGTCTGTGTGGGTATACCCGGGTGCTGCGGTTTCCTCCCACATTCCAAAGATGTGCAGGTTAGGTGAGTTGGCCGTGCAATATTGCCCGTAGTGTTAGGTAAGGGGTAAATGTCGGGGAATGGGTCTGGGTGAGTTGTTCTTCAGAGGGTCGGTGTGCACTTGTTGGGCCGAAGGGCCTGTTTCCACACTGTAGGGAATCTAATCTAATTACGAACTTACTCACGACCATGAATCCATTGTCAATCGTCAGGGAAACCCATCTGGCTCATTAATGTCGTTCAGGGAAGGAAATCTGCCATCCTCACCTAGTTCTGTCCTACATGTGACTTCAGGCCAACAGCAATGTGGGTGACTCTCAACTGCCCTCTGAAATGGCCGAGCGAGCCACTCAGTTGTACTAATTGCTGCAAAGTCTCAACAAAGAAATGAAAGCAGACAGACCGCCTGGCAGAAACAGCCCTGTCTATCCTGCTCCATCTTCCTTAATATCATCTGGGGGCTCGTGCCAAATTCGGGAGAGCTGTCTCACAGACCAGTCAAGCAACAGCCTGACAACAGTCACACTCACAGAATCATACCTTACAATGTCCCAGGCACCACGATCACTATCTCTGGAGATGTCCCGTCTCACCGGCAGGACAGACCCAGCACAGGTGGTGGAGGGAGTTGCCCTGGGAGTCCTCAACACTGACTCTGGACCCAATGAAGTCTCGTGGCTTCAGGTTAAATATAGGCAAGGAAACCTCCTGCTGATGACCACACAGCATCATCCTCCTTCAGCTGATGAATCAGTACTCCCCACGTTGAGCAACACTTCAAGGAAACACTGAGGGTGCCAAGGGCGTAAAATGTACTCTGGGTAGGGAGATTGCAATGTTCACCACCAGAAGTGGCTCGTCAGCAGTATTACTGATCTAGCTGGTCAGATCCCAACGGTCATCACCACTGTCGCAGTCCACCAATCATCAGCCAGACGTGCCATCCCAGCCTCCTCCAGCGTCACAGATACCAGTCTTCAATTCACTCCGTGTGACAATAAAGAAACAGTTGGGGGCACTGAGTACTACAATCGGACTGAAGACTTGTGCTCCAGAACTTACTGCTCCGCTAGCCAAGCTTTTCTAGTCCGGCCGATAAAACGTAGAGGTGGAAAAAAACGTGGCGAGTCACTGGCCTCTTCCAGCTCCACGTTTTAATCGACTCTCACTTTCCAGCAACTGCAATCCTCACTATCTCCAACTTTCAGCATGGCTACAACACTGGCACCTACCCGACAGTGTGGAACACTGCCCAGGGATGTCCTTTACACAAAAGGCAGGACAAATCCAACCCGGCCATTAACCGCCCCATCAGGCTACTCTCGATCATCAGGAAAGTGATGGAAGGTGTCATCACACACCGCTATCGAGCAGCACCTGCTCAGCAATAACCTGCTCAGTGAGGCCCAGTTTGGGTTCCGCCAGGGTCACTCAGCTCCTGACCTCATTACGGCCTTGGTCCAAACATGGACAAAGGTGCTGAATTTCAGAGGGAAGGGGAGAGGGACAGCCCCCTGACATCAAGGCTGCACTTAACCGAGTGTGGCATCAAGGAGCCCGGGCAAATCAGGAATCAGTGGGTATCAGGGGCAAACTCTCCACGCCATACTTGACATGTAGGAAGATGGTCATGGTTTTTGAAGGTCAGTCATCTCAACTCCAGGATAATGCTGCAGGGGTTTCTCAGGGTAGTGTCCTAGGCCCAACATCATCCTCAGCTGCTTCATCAAAGACCTTCCCACCACCATAAGGTCAGAATGTTTGCCGATGATGATAGAATGTTCAGCACCATTCATGACTCCTCAGATACTGAAGCAGTCCATGTTCAAATGCAACAAGATCTGGACAATATCCAGGCTTGGGCTGACAGGTGGCAAGTAACATTCACGCCACACAAGTGCTAACAATGACCATCACCAATAATAGACAGAGACAATCTAACCACCACCCCATGACATTCAATGGTGTTACCATTGCTTACCCTCCAATCGGAACAACGGTGTTACCATTGAATCCCTAACTAGCAGCATCCTTGGGGTTCTCATTGACCAGAAACTCAATTGGACTTGCCACATAAGCACAGTGGCTACAAGAGCAGGTCAGAGGCTAGGATTACTGCAGTGAGTAACGCACCCCCTGACTCCCCAAAGCCTGTCCACCATCTACAAGGCACCAGTCAGGAGTGTGATGGAATACTCCCCACCTGCCTGGATGGGGGCAGCTCCAACAACACTCAAGAAGCTCAACACCATCCAGGACAAAGCAGCCATTTGATCGACACCACATCTACAAGCATCCACTCCCTTGACCACTGACGCTCAGTAGCGGCAGTGTGTACTATCTGTAAGATGCACTGCAGCAATTCAACGGAGATCCTCAGACAGCACCCCCCAAACCCACGACCACTTCCATCTGGAAGATCAACAGCAGAATATACATGGAAACGCCACCCCCTGCAAGTTCCCCTCCAAGCCACTCACCATCCTGACTTGGAAATATATCATCGTTCCTTCACTGCTGCTGAGTCACAATCCTTGGGTTCCCTCCCTAACGGCATTGAGGGTCAACCCACAGCAGGAAATTTGTGCAGTGAAGATTTTCTGGTCAAGGTACAGGTTAACTGTCTATTTCCTTTGAGGGGGTTCACTTTGATCTTGTAATGCTCCAAATGCCTCTCACAATCATTTCAACGTGATTCAGCCTCTGTTAAAAAGCTAAACATATTCCAGGACTGCTTCCACTGCTTACCCCCCCCCCCGCCCCCCCCCCCCCCCCCTCAATCAGAACAAGGGTGGCTCAGTGGTTAGCACTGTTGCCTCGTAGCACCAGGGACCTGGGTTCGATTCTAGCCTCGGGGTACTGTCTGGGTGGAGTTTGCACATTCTCCCCGTGTCTGCGTGGGTTTGCTCTGGTTTCCTCCCACAGTCCAAAGATGTGCAGATCAGGTTGATTGGCCATTCTAAAATTCAGGGATGTGTGGGTTAGATGCATTTGTCAGGGATGAGCACAGGGGAATGTGTCTGGGTGGGTTACTTTTCGGAGGGTTGGTGTGGACATGTAGGGCCGAAGGGCCTGTTTTCACACTGAAGGGATTCTAAAAAAACGTTAATTGGCTGTAAGTTGCTAGAAGAGAAATGGGCTTGGGAAGGTGGTGGTTGTTTGGGATGGAGGGGGAAGACAATAGACAATAGGTGCAGGAGTAGGCCATTCTGCCCTTCGAGCCTGCACCACCATTCAATAAGATCATGGCTGATCATCCTTAATCAGTATCCTGTTCCTGCCTTATCTCCATAACCCTTGATTCCACTATCCTTGAGAGCTCTATCCAACTCTTTCTTAAATGAATCCAGAGACTGGGCCTCCACTGCCCTCTGGGGCAGAGCATTCCACACAGCCACCATTCTCTGGGTGAAGACGTTTCCTCATCTCTGTCCTAAATGGTCTACCCCGTATTTTTAAGCTGTGTCCTCTGGTTCGGCACTCACCCATCAGCGGAAACATGTTTCCTGCCTCCAGAGAGTCCAATCCTTTAATAGCTCAGCATAGGAATTGGGAGGACATGTTGCAGCTGTACAGGACAGTGATTCAGCCACTTTTGGAATTCTGCATTCGATTCTGGTCGCTCTGCTATAGGAAGGATGCTGTTAAACTTGAAAGGGTTCAGAAAAGATTTACAAGGATGTTGCCAGGGTTGGAGGATCTGAGCTACAGGGAGAGGCTGAACAGGCTGAGGCTGTTTTCCCTGGAGCGTCGGAGGCTGAGGGGTGACCTTATAGAGGTTTATAAAATCATGAGGGGCATGGATAGGATAAATAGACAAAGTCTTTTCCCCATGGGAGTTGAAAACTAGAGGGTTTAAGATGAGAGGGGAAAGATTTAAGAGTGGTGCGTGTAATGAGCTGTCAGAGGAAGTGGTGGAGGCTGGTACAATTACAGCATTTAAAAGACATCTGGATGGGAATATGAATGGGAAGGGTTGAGAGGGATATGGGCCAAATGTTGGCAAATGGAACTAGGTCAGATTGGGATGTCTGCTCAGCATGGACCAATTGGACTGAAGGGTCTGTTTCTGTGCTGTATGACTCTGTAATCTCTTCCAACGAGCTTCCATAGCACCGAACCCTCTCCCAGGAAATATTTTTGAGATGTCTTCAAAGCATCCCTGCTGACTTTTCAGAGATCCTTGCATCCAGGGTGACTATTCCTTCGGATCACTTTGGACTGAACTCAAAACGTTAACTGTGTGGTTTTCTCTCTCTCCCCACAGAGGCTGCCAGACCTGCTGAGTGTCCCCTGCACTCTCAGCTTTTGTTTCAGATTTCCAGCATCTGCGGTATTTGGCGCAAGCCTGGAAGGTAGCCCGCTGATGGTCAACAGGAAGTAAAGATCCGAGAAGCAGGAAGGGAGTGTCAGGGCCGTGACATACAGCAGATCCGACTGGAACAGAAACAGGACTGTTCTGGCACACAGGCAGTGCCCCTACCTCTGAGCCAGGGGACCGGGCTTCAAGTCCACCTGCTCCAGGGACACGTTATAACGTCATGGAATGGGTCAGCTAGGAAGGGGACAAAAACAGTCAACCGTGACCAAAGGGGAAAGGTCATTATCAAGTGACGGATTGGACTGAAGGGTCTGTTTCCATGCTCTATGACTCTATGTGGCCAAATTGCAAGGGTCCAAGGTCAGTTCAGAGTAGTCAGGTTGTGGGATTGGTGTTTGACTTTTCTTTTTTAAGCATAGAAACATAGAAAATAGGAGTAGGAGTAGGCCATTCGGCCCTTCGAGCCTTCACCCCCATTCAATACTATCATGACTGATTATCCAACTTAGCTCCCTATTCCTGCTTTCCCCCCATACTCTTTGATCCCTTTAGCCCTAAAAATTATGTCTAACTCCATTCAATGTTTGGCCTCCACCACTTTCTGTGACAGAGAATTCCACAGGTTCACCACTCTCTGGGTGAAGACATTTCTCCTCACCTAAGTCCAAAATGGCCGACCTCATATCCAAAGACTGTGATCTTCCTTCCTGCAGGTCCCATTAGAATTTTATAGGTTTCTATGAGATCATTCTTCTAAACTCCAGAGAATATAGTCCTCACAGATCAAATATGTCTTCGTACATTAGTCCTGCATTCTCAGGAAATGGCCTGCAAAACCTTTATTACACTTTCTCCACATCCAGAACATCCTGACAGTGCAGTACTGTCACTGCACGAGTATCCAAGGTTAATGGAATCTCTACAGTGTGGAAGCAGGTCATTTGGTCCATCCAGTCCACACCAACCCATCAAACAGCATCCCACCACAGACCCACCACACCTCCCATCCTATCCCAATAACCCTGCATTTCCCATGGCTAATCCACCTAGCCTGCATGTCCCTGAACACGAGGGACAATTTAGTATGGCCAATTCACCTGACCTGCACATCTTTGGACTGTGGGAGGAAACCGGAGCACCCGGAGGAAACCCACGCAGACACGGGGAGAATGTGTAAACTCCACACAGACAGCCAGCCCAAGGCTGGAATCGAACCCAGGTCTCAGGCATTGGGGCAGATGAGCCAAGTATGTTGGGGACATGTGCTCAAGTGCCATCCTGTCACATGATAAAATTCCGAATTCAATTTTTACAAAATCTGGAAATCCAACAAACCTAGCAGGAAAAACCCTCATCATCTCGCTTGTTAAGGTCCTTCAGGGAAGGAAACTGTCATCCTTACCCAGTCCAGCCTACACTCCAGACCCACAGCAAATGGGTGGCACGGAGGCCCAGTGGTTAGCACTGCTGCCTCACAGCACCAGAGACCTGGGTTCAATTCCCACCTCAGGCAACTGTCTGTGTGGAGTTTGCACATTCTCCCCGTGTCTGCGTGGGTTTCCCCCGAGTGCTCTGGTTTCCTCCCACAGTCCAAAAATGTGCAGGTTAGGTGATTTGGCCATGCTAAATTCCCCATAGTGTTAGGTGAAGGGGTAAATGTTGGGGAATGGGTCTGAGTGGGTTACGCTTCGGCAGGTCGGTGTGGACTTGTTGAGCCGAAGGGCCTGTTTCCACACTGTAAGTAATCAAATCAATGTGATTCATTCTTAACAACACACTGGGCAATTGGGGATGGCAATAAATGCTGACCCAGACAGTGATGCCCACATCCTATGAGTGAATACTACAAAAAGTCAGGAGTGAATCACTCCCTTTTACACAATGTGTACTGTACATGGACAGGAGCTGTCACTGACACACACACACACAAACACACAGTCCCAGACAGGAGTGAATCACTCCCTTTTACACAGTGTGTACTGTACATGGACAGGAGCTGTCACTGACACACACACACACAGTCCCAGACAGGAGTGAATCACTCCCTTTTACACAGTGTGTACTGTACATGGACAGGAGCTGTCACTGACACACACACACACAGTCCCAGACAGGAGTGAATCACTCCCTTTTACACAGTGTGTACTGTACATGGACAGGAGCTGACACTGAGACACACACAGTCCCAGACAGGAGTGAATCACTCCCTTTTACACAGTGTGTACTGTACATGGACAGGAGCTGACACTGACACACACACACACACACAGTCCCAGACAGGAGTGAATCACTCCCTTTTACACAGTGTGTACTGTACATGGACAGGAGCTGACACTGACACACACACACACACACAGTCCCAGACAGGAGTGAATCACTCCCTTTTACACAGTGTGTACTGTACATGGACAGGAGCTGACACTGACACACACACACACACACAGTCCCAGACAGGAGTGAATCACTCCCTTTTACACAGTGTGTACTGTACATGGACAGGAGCTGACACTGACACACACACACACACACAGTCCCAGACAGGAGTGAATCACTCCCTTTTACACAGTGTGTACTGTACATGGACAGGAGCTGACACTGACACACACACACACACACAGTCCCAGACAGGAGTGAATCACTCCCTTTTACACAGTGTGTACTGTACATGGACAGGAGCTGACACTGACACACACACACACACACAGTCCCAGACAGGAGTGAATCACTCCCTTTTACACAGTGTGTACTGTACATGGACAGGAGCTGACACTGACACACACACACACACACAGTCCCAGACAGGAGTGAATCACTCCCTTTTACACAGTGTGTACTGTACATGGACAGGAGCTGACACTGACACACACACACACACACAGTCCCAGACAGGAGTGAATCACTCCCTTTTACACAGTGTGTACTGTACATGGACAGGAGCTGACACTGACACACACACACACACACAGTCCCAGACAGGAGTGAATCACTCCCTTTTACACAGTGTGTACTGTACATGGACAGGAGCTGACACTGACACACACACACACACACAGTCCCAGACAGGAGTGAATCACTCCCTTTTACACAGTGTGTACTGTACATGGACAGGAGCTGACACTGACACACACACACACACACAGTCCCAGACAGGAGTGAATCACTCCCTTTTACACAGTGTGTACTGTACATGGACAGGAGCTGACACTGACACACACACACACACACAGTCCCAGACAGGAGTGAATCACTCCCTTTTACACAGTGTGTACTGTACATGGACAGGAGCTGACACTGACACACACACACACACACAGTCCCAGACAGGAGTGAATCACTCCCTTTTACACAGTGTGTACTGTACATGGACAGGAGCTGACACTGACACACACACACACACACAGTCCCAGACAGGAGTGAATCACTCCCTTTTACACAGTGTGTACTGTACATGGACAGGAGCTGACACTGACACACACACACACACACAGTCCCAGACAGGAGTGAATCACTCCCTTTTACACAGTGTGTACTGTACATGGACAGGAGCTGACACTGACACACACACACACACACAGTCCCAGACAGGAGTGAATCACTCCCTTTTACACAGTGTGTACTGTACATGGACAGGAGCTGACACTGACACACACACACACACACAGTCCCAGACAGGAGTGAATCACTCCCTTTTACACAGTGTGTACTGTACATGGACAGGAGCTGACACTGACACACACACACACACACAGTCCCAGACAGGAGTGAATCACTCCCTTTTACACAGTGTGTACTGTACATGGACAGGAGCTGACACTGACACACACACACACACACAGTCCCAGACAGGAGTGAATCACTCCCTTTTACACAGTGTGTACTGTACATGGACAGGAGCTGACACTGACACACACACACACACACAGTCCCAGACAGGAGTGAATCACTCCCTTTTACACAGTGTGTACTGTACATGGACAGGAGCTGACACTGACACACACACACACACACAGTCCCAGACAGGAGTGAATCACTCCCTTTTACACAGTGTGTACTGTACATGGACAGGAGCTGACACTGACACACACACACACACACAGTCCCAGACAGGAGTGAATCACTCCCTTTTACACAGTGTGTACTGTACATGGACAGGAGCTGACACTGACACACACACACACACACAGTCCCAGACAGGAGTGAATCACTCCCTTTTACACAGTGTGTACTGTACATGGACAGGAGCTGACACTGACACACACACACACACACAGTCCCAGACAGGAGTGAATCACTCCCTTTTACACAGTGTGTACTGTACATGGACAGGAGCTGACACTGACACACACACACACACACAGTCCCAGACAGGAGTGAATCACTCCCTTTTACACAGTGTGTACTGTACATGGACAGGAGCTGACACTGACACACACACACACACACAGTCCCAGACAGGAGTGAATCACTCCCTTTTACACAGTGTGTACTGTACATGGACAGGAGCTGACACTGACACACACACACACACACAGTCCCAGACAGGAGTGAATCACTCCCTTTTACACAGTGTGTACTGTACATGGACAGGAGCTGACACTGACACACACACACACACACAGTCCCAGACAGGAGTGAATCACTCCCTTTTACACAGTGTGTACTGTACATGGACAGGAGCTGACACTGACACACACACACACACACAGTCCCAGACAGGAGTGAATCACTCCCTTTTACACAGTGTGTACTGTACATGGACAGGAGCTGACACTGACACACACACACACACACAGTCCCAGACAGGAGTGAATCACTCCCTTTTACACAGTGTGTACTGTACATGGACAGGAGCTGACACTGACACACACACACACACACAGTCCCAGACAGGAGTGAATCACTCCCTTTTACACAGTGTGTACTGTACATGGACAGGAGCTGACACTGACACACACACACACACACAGTCCCAGACAGGAGTGAATCACTCCCTTTTACACAGTGTGTACTGTACATGGACTGACACTCACACACACACACACACACAGTCCCAGACAGGAGTGAATCACTCCCTTTTACACAGTGTGTACTGTACATGGACAGAAGTTAACACTGAGACACACACACACACACAGACCCAGACAGGAATGAATCACTCCCTTTTACACAGTGTGTACCATACATGGACAGGAGCTGACACTGACACACACACACACACACACACACTCCCAGACTGGAGTGAATCACTCCCTTTTACACAGTGTGTACTGTACATGGACAGGAGCTGACACTGACACACACACACACACACACACACACAGTCCCAGACAGGAGTGAATCACTCCCTTTTACACAGTGTGTACTGTACATGGACAGGAGCTGACACTGACACACACACACACACACACACACACAGTCCCAGACAGGAGTGAATCACTCCCTTTTACACAGTGTGTACCATACATGGACAGGAGCTGACACTGACACACACGCACACACACACAGTCCCAGACAGGAGTGAATCACTCCCTTTTACACAGTATGTACTGTACATGGACAGAAGCTGACACTGACACACACACACACACACAGTCCCAGACAGGAGTGAATCATTCCCTTTTACACAGTGTGTACTGTACGTGGACAGGAGCTGTCACTGACATACACACACACACACACAGTCCCAGACAGGAGTGAATCATTCCCTTTTACCCAGTGTGTACTGTACATGGACAGGAGCTGTCACTGAGACACACACAGTCCCAGACAGGAGTGAATCACTCCCTTTTACACAATGTGTACTGTACATGGGCAGGAGCTGACACTGACACACACACACACAGTCCCAGACAGGAGTGAATTACTCCCTTTTCCCCACTGTGTACTGTACCTGCTGGAGGTTAGCCGCGTGAAGGTTGCCTGACAGGGTCACCATCCTGGGGAGAGCCAAGGTGGGGGGGGGGTGAGGAGGTGGAGTTCTCCCTGAATGACAACAGTGTCTGCTAGTCAGTGCTGATCATCTCAGTCCAGAACATGCTCAATCCCCCAAAGGCACGGTCAATATTTGCCAACAGAGCGCGTTGCCATGGTCTGGTATTTTTCCAGCACTTTATTAAGGCAGGTCTGATATTTGGTTTTCAGCTCAGCAAAGACCCTGGGGAGCCCAGTAACATTTGCTCACCTGCTTCCTCCAAGTATTACAGACAAAGTGTTTCCCATTGTAGGAGCGGAAGGCTTTTATCGGGACGATTAACCTTTTGGGTGCAGGAGTGTCAGCCATCCTCAGCAGCTCACAGTCGGCATCTCCTGTTCAGCATTTCCTGTTTGTGCTCTTTAGCCTTGAACTCAAATCACCCTCGCCCCAGAGCATAACCTGGGCTCACACTCTGCTGCAGTACCGAGGGAGCGCTGCCATGCCAAGAGAGAATACTTCACGAACACTCCCGGAGCTCACACAGAGGCTGGGGACGGGGGCTGAATTCTAGTCTTCATCCTGAACTACGTTTCCCATCTCAAATCAAATATCTTGGATACACGATTCGGGATCCCTCTGAGTGGTGTGCCTGGGAGCTTGCTGAGGGCAAAGGGGCTGCCAGTTTCTGGACCAGTTGGGCCGAACGGCGTCTTTCTGTGCTGATCCGAGTTCCTCGGACCTTGGGGGCTGCTGGCTGTTTCAACTGGAGCAGGGCTCATATTGCCTTGATCGGTCCTGCGCGGGGACCCATTGTTTCGCATGACCGCCACATGTCTGACGGAACCAAGCCGACATAGTTCAAGGGTCATACCCAGAAACCTCTGCTCTGTGGCCATGTACAGCAGAGGGCTGTGCCAAAGGCTAACCTAACGACAAGATAAACGAGCCCATTTCACTTCATTGCTACGCACTGGCTACTGACTTTCCCACTAACACAACGCCACCATCAGTCCAAAAAGACTCTTCCTCCACCCCCCACTTCCATACAGTTAACCACTGTATCACTGTGATGCCAGGTACATATTTCCAGTTCCACTGACTGGCCAATTAAATCAAACAACATTCCGCGGCAGTTATTTGTGATAGGCAGCATAAAGATAGACTAGACCAGCCCTTGCTTGCAAACACCAAACTAAAACACCTCCTGTGAGATGTGTTTCCAGGATTGGGCAACACTTGTTGAATAATCTTGAGTGTATGAATGGTTCCATTGGTAACTTATTTAGATCATCAATGGAGCTCATTACGTCACACATTTGCTCTTGCTAGAAGCAATTGGGAATACATGCAACAACAAAAAAAATGGAATACATTAAAGCCTTGCACCTTTTCAAGTTGAACAACACCAAAGCAGATACTTCAGTCCAACTTGTTCATGTCTTTTAATTGCCCGAGAGCGGGGGAATCGATAGAGACCCACTGCAGTCTCTATCACATAGCAACTGGTCAATAATATCATTTGGATCACTCAGCGTTTTAACACTCTTGCGTTTGTCCTGATGAGTGCAAGGTGAACAGCTTTGGCTACACGTCTCTCAAAATCACCAAAGTGTTACGGCACAGAACGGGGCTATTCAGCCCATCACGCCCATGCTGGGAATCCATTGAGCAGCAAGATTAGCGCCATTCTCCTGCCTTTTTCCAACACGCTCGCACATTACTTCAATCAAAACAGCCGTCCAATCCCCTCTTGCCTGTGTCTGTTGAGCCTGGCATCAGACTGGCACTTCTAGGCAGAGGGACCTTGTTCGGCCAATTACATATGGTGGAACAGGCCATTCAGCCCAGCAGCTCTGTGCTAGTGTTTATGCCTCAGGGTGAGGCTCATTCTATCTGAATTCATCACACCCTAACAGTTTGACCTTTCGTCCTCAGGGTCATCCAGCACAGAAACAGACCCTTCCATCCAACCAGTCCATGCTGATCATAATCCCAAACTAACCTAGTCCCTGCACCTAGCCTGTATTCCCTCCAAACATTTCCTAACCATCTACTTATCCAAATGCCTTTTAAACGTTGTAACTGTACCCACATCCACCACTCCCTCTGGAAGCTCATTCCACACCCTCTATGTAAAAAATATTGCCCCTCGTGTCTTTTCTTTTTAAAACTCTCTCTCCTCTCACCTTAAAAATCTCTCCCCAGTCTTGAAATTCCCCCCCCCCCAAGGAAAAATACACCGGACATTCACCTTATCTGTGGCCCTCATGATTTTATGAACTTCTATAAAGGTCACCCCTCAACCTCCAGGGAAGAAGTCCCTGCCTATCCAGCTTCTCCTTGTAACTCAAACCCTCCATTCCCAACAACATCCTGGTAAATCTCTTCTGAACCCTCTCCACCCTCACAATATCATTCCTTACACCCGAAACGTCGACTCTCCTGCTCCTCTGACGCTGCCCGACCTGCTGTGCTTTTCCAGCGCCGCACTTTTTGTCTCCTTCCTCTAACAGGGCGACCAGACCTGGACACAGTATTCCAGAAGAGGCCTGACCAAACTCAGCGCGACTTCCCAATTCCTATACTCAAAGATCTGAGCAATGAAGGCAAGCATGCTGAATGCCTTCTTAACCAGCCTGTCTATATGTGATGCCAACTTCAAGGAATTATGTTCCTGAACACCAGGTCCCTCTGTTCTACAACACTATCCAAGGCCCTGCCATTAATTTTATAAGTTCTACCCTTTTTGAGGTTCTCTTTAAATCCATCCGTTGTATTTGCCTCATTAGTCCTCAAATTAATAGGTTTCACACTCCTAACGTTCTCGGGTGAGACAACTTCCTCCCAAATTGTTAGATTTAAACATCACTATCTCATATTTGTAGCCCCAGTATTGGTCTGCTCACAAGTGGAGACACCCCTAGTGTTGTCTCAAAGCTCTTCAGAATTTTAAGAGACTTGATATGGGGGAGTTGGTAGCGCTAATGTTGATGGAGCAGAAATCCAGGCTAAAATCCTGCAAAGCCAGTCTGAGACATTGCAACCACAAAACTCGCATGCATGATTCCAAAACTGTTCACAAATTCCCTTTAAAAGGAAGGAAACTTGTCGTCTTTACCTAGTCTAGCCCAGACGTGACTCCAGACCCTCAGCAATGGGGTTGATTCTGAACTTGGACTATGTCAGCGAGGTCCACAATGCGTGAAAGAATAAATCCAATCAAAAGTGAAGCTCCATTGAGCTGCCAAGTGGGAATGAGTTAATGGAACCTTTGTTCAGACTGAGTGCACAAGTAGTTATACACGAGGCCTTGGGTCACCCCTCCAGCAAAAACAAACTTAGAAATAAAATGTTCTTGCACATTTTCATTCACAGGACGTGGGCTTCGCTGGGTAGACCTGCATAATTTGCCCATCCCTAGTTGCCCCTTGAGAAAGTGGTGGTGAGCTGCCTTCTTGAACCGCTGCAGTCCATGTGCTGTAGGTAGGCCCACAATGCCCTGAGGGAGCGAAATCCAGGATTGTGTCCCAGTGAAGGTGAGGGAGCAGCTATACATTTCCAAGTCAGGATGGTGAGTGGCTTGGAGGGAATTTTGCAAGGAGTGGTGTTCCCATGGGATGGCATGGTAGCTCAGTGGTTAGCGCTGCTGCCTCACAACACCCGGGTCCCAGGTTTGATTCCAGCCTCGGGCAACTGTCTGTGTGGAGTTTGCACATTCTCCCCGTGTCTGCGAGGGGTTCCTCCAGGTGCTCCGGTTTCCTCCCACAGTCCAAAGATGTGCAGGTCAGGTGAATTGGCCATGCTAAATTGCCCATAGTGTTAGGTGCATTAGTCAGAGGGAAATGGGTCTGGGTGGGTTACTCTTCGGAGGGTCGGGTGTGGACTTGTTGGGCCGAAGGGCCTGTTTCCACACTGTAGGTAATCTAATCTAATCTGCTCCCTTGTCCTTCTAGATGGAGGTGGTCGTGGGTTTGGAAGGTGCTGTCTGAGGATCTTTGGTGAATTTCTGCAGTGCATCTTGTAGAGGAGACTTCAAAGTGTGTGTGTGTGTTTTTCTGTAATATGCAAGCTCTGTACAACCCGATGAGAACTTACTCCTGGTTCAGTTATTGTATTGTAAGATGCTCCTATTCTAGGATTTACCAATAATACTGGGTAAGTTATTGCAACAGAACATATCCCTATTATACTGTATATCAATACTATTATGTTCATTACTGTAATAAAAATGTCCCCAGATTCTAGGATATATCAATAATACTGGGTGAGTTACTGGAACCGATTGTGTCCCTATTAAAGTACCTAATCAATAATATTGGGTGTTCCCGTAATATAATATTCTTATTGTACTGGACATCGATAACAGAGTCAGTTATTATAATATAACCCTTTCCTAATATACTATGTAGTCATAGTACTGGACAAGTTGTTATAACATAACATGGTCCTAAAACAGTTACTGTAACATAATGAATTCCAAATATACTAGATCATATCAGTAAAATTAACGCTAATGGCAGGAGTGATAATTATTTGTTAGAATATAGGTTCCAGAAGCAGTAGAACTGATAGGGAAAGCTCAACTCCAGAGAATTTCAGCTCGACACACACCAGCCACCTCACTGTTAACCAGCTGTCTCGCACTCGACAGAGGGAGCACTGAACTCTGATTTCTCATTTTACATAACCATAGTCGGGCAACGGTGTGCTGTGAGTCCAACTGAAGCTGTGATGTAAACTGCAGCCATGAATTTCCAAGGTGAGTGTTTGCCGGGCTGTTGCAGTGGAAGCTGAAAGGAGTGTTACACACCTCTCACGGTACTGAATCCACAACACTTAGGGAACAGCTCCGAATCCCAAACTCTCTAGAAAGCAACATGTGGACCAATTCGGTTAAACCTACATCATGGTAAAGTAAAAGGATTAGCTTTGATAATGTGGTTCCAATTTATAATTCACCTGTACATGAATCAGGGTCTGCACTTTAGAGTCCACCTGTACACGGGATACAGCCTGCAGTTTATAATCTAACTGTACCCGAGACACAGTCTGCAGTTTATAATCAAGATATATCCAAAGCACAGTCTGCCCAGGCTAATCCGCCTGTACCCGAGACACACACAGTCTGCCCAGTCTAACCCGCCTATAGCCGAGACACACAGTCGGCACGTTGTAATCCGCTGTACCTGAGAGACACACAGTCTGTGCAGTCTAAACTGCCTGTACCAGAGAGACACAGTCTGCCCATTTAAATCCGGCTGTACCCAAGAGACACAGTCAGCATGCCATAACCCAGCTCTATCTGAGATATAGTCTGCGGGTTATAATTAATTTGTACCCAAGATATAGTCTGCAGTTTATGATCGACATGTGCTCAACACAGTCTTCGTCTTAGAAACAACCTACACCCAAGACACAATCGGCAGCATAAAATTGACCTGTGCCCAAGAAAATCTGCAGTTTCTAATCGACTTGTACCCGGGACACATTCTGAAGTTTAGAATTGACCTGTAAGTGAGCTACAGTCTCCGTGTTATAAGCCAAATGTACCCCCGAGGCATAGTATGTAGTTTCTCATCAAGCTGTGTCTGCACAACGTACATTTTAAAATCAAACTGAACCTGAGACACGGTTTGCAGGTTATAATTAACATGTACCGGACATATTGTTTAATGTTTATTGGCTTGAGCACGACACACTTTCAGCATCTTACTACCAAACTGTACCTGAGACACCCAGTCAGTATATGCAGCATATGGCTGACCTGTACCTGAGATTCAATCAATGTATGCATCTTATAATCTCCCACCTACCCGCGACACCGTCTGAAAATCTGACTGTGCACGCAGTCTGTAAATGGAGCTCACAAATTGAACTGAGCTGTAACCTCAACTAACAATTAGTTTGTACTTGAGACGCGGTCTGTATGTGTCATGTCAACCTCCACCACTCTATCTCTAATATAGCCTACGGTGTAAATCTACCTCAGACTGCAATGCAAATCCATAGATCTGATGTGCTTTGTGCAGTTTGTTGTACGTACCCGTGGCACAGTCTATATGTGGAGCCTGTTGAATATCATTAGCTAAGACACTGCCTCTCCGCCACCCACTACACAAGACTGTACCTTCGCCACCTGAGAAGCCCACTACCCGGTGTGGCAATTGTTGCACTGATTTACTGGACACGATAGTGGGAATTTCTGTTGCTCTCAAATGGAAGTCGCCGTTTGAGCAATTTATTTCTTTTGCCCAGGAATTCTCCGAGGAGCACAGAGAATCTGATCGCAGCACTGGGCCGGATACAATCACGCGTCACTTTTAATCACTGCTGTTTCCTGGGCTCTTCTCTGGTAGCTGACTGTATCCTACTGTTGCCGAAACATCACAGACTTCATCTCATTAAAAATCTCCGCGCGTATAAGGTGTCATTCATCAAAGAATTGAACAAACAGAATTGTCCCTTAAGGACTTTGGGGTCTAATTATTTCTCACTCAGCTGTTTTTTTTTTGTCCGTATGTGTTCCCTTTTTGCAGTGAAATATGTCCCAACGATGAGGCATGTTGAACAAAAAAAAAGAGATGGTGAGCTGCACTCAAATCTCTTACAAATAAAACACTGTCACTCGGTGCCACAGAAAATAACTGGGAGTTTGTGTGGTCTAATGATACAAGGGGCTGTTGTTTGACCTGAAGCATCAGGTTAGAGTAGAGGCAAATTAGATGGGATAGAATTCCCTGAGGGAGAGAGAGGGAGAGAGAGACAGACAGACAGACAGACAGACAGACATGAGAGGTTGCGAACGAAAAATGAGGGGAATATACACCGAGATAGGTAGCAACAGAAAGAGATGTAATTTGAGGCTGGAGAGGAAAAACGGGTTAGAAAAGAGGGAGAAGGAGAAAGGTATTGACATCAGACACATACATCCACAAAGAACGAGGACCAGAACAGGGACAATCAAAGGGAAGGAAGGAATGGAGTCAGAATGTCATAAGAGATATACAGCACAGAAACAGACCCTTCGGTCCAACTTGTCCATGCTGACCAGATATCCTAAATTAATCTAGTCCCATTTGCCAGCACTCAGCCCATACCCCTCTGAACCCCCATGTGCCCATCCAGATGCCTTGCTCGGTCGCAGAGAGTTTTGGCACGTCCGGGGTCCTGAGAAGCGCCACAGAAACGCAGGGCCCTTTTCCCTCTCTCCGTGGAGGAAGGCAGCCCCCGGCCTGCACACGGATTCCGCAGCCCGGGTTTAGAACTGGACGCTGCCCCGCGAGGAGAAACGCGCGCCGGCGCAGTCACACCGGCGCGCCCACGGCCCGGTGATGAGCCGTCGGGAGGGTGACCGGCGCGGCAAAGAGCCGACGGGCTGTGTCGCTGCGTCGGCGCACAGGCAGACGTTTGTGAACAGCAGGCCTCCGCTAACCGGGGAGCCAACGAGGCACACTTGGAAAGGTAGCAGGCCTCCCCCTCATTTGGGTTTTGTTAGTCCCACTTCAGCCCCACACTCCTGATCGTTAGGCACCCAGTGCGGAGTGGGGGAGGGAGGGTGGATCAGAGGACCCCCATGTGGGTCTACTCCTGGGCCTGGTCAGGCCATGGTGAAGGGGGTCATCTCTACCAACTGTCTGCCCCTCTTCTGCGCTTATGTTGGAGCCAGTGGAGAGGGTGCTCCGCCTCATTGCCCTCAGTGCCTTTGCAGATTGGCAGGCACCGCCGTGGGGGGGGGATACAGTACTTTATTACACCCCTTCTAACTCCATTTTAATTTAGTCCTGCCCCCCCCCCCCCCACCCACATGCACCTCCCCCCCAAACAGAAATG
>NC_057720.1:81118692-81120632 GCF_004010195.1 Chiloscyllium plagiosum | reverse complement strand
CCCACTTGTGTCCCCCGCAACACCTCCAACATGCCCCTACCACCACACACACCTCTCCCCCCCCCCCGCCCCCAAAGTCCTATCCCAAGTCACTCGCCTTGCCAGTTGGCCAGACGTCATGTGCCAGACTCAAAGCGATGAACCCGGGAAGCGCTGGCTTGTCATTTACTGATTGCAAGTGGGGCCATTCGGCCCCTCCCAGCAGGGGCCCGGCTAATTTTACATCCTCACTGAGGCAAGCACAGCTGAAGCGGGCGTGGGACGTGGGAGGAGCGGCGGGGGGGGGGGATTGCCTCTGACAGCACCCATTGCCTTTGTCATTCTAACCCCCGGAGAATTGGAGAGGGATGCCGCTCCGGTTCCCCTTCCCGGATTTGACAGGCTGATTTTCCCAGGCCCATCCCGCCCAGGCGGTTTGGAATTGACATGGCACATAGCGCCTTACCCTGCACTCGAACCCCCATTGACTAAAACAGCACCATCAAATAGCTCTCATTCCCCTTCCCCCACCCCGTCCATAGGGACAGGCCTCATAAGAACTAGGAGCAGGAGTAGGCCGCCTGGCCCCTCGAGCCTGCTCCGCCTTTCCATAAGATCATGGCTGCTCTTTTCGTGGACTCAGCTCCACTAACCATAACCCTTAATCCCTTCACTGTTCAAAAATCTCTCTATCTTTGCCTTAAAAACATTCAACGGGGAAGCCTCAACTGTTTCACTGGGCAGGGAATTCCACAGATTCACACCACTTTGAGTGAAGAAGGTCATCCTCAGCTCAGTCTTAGATGTCCTTATTATGAGGATATGCCCGTAATTCTAGTTTCAGTGGGAACAACCTCCCTGCTTCTATCCCATCTACTCCCTTCATAACTTTAGATGTTTCCCTAAGATCCCCCCCCCCTCATTCTTTTCAATTCCAATGAGCATTGTCCTGGTCTACTCAATCTCTCCTCATAAGCTAAGCCTCTCAACTCCGGAGTCAACCTAGTGAACCTCGTCTGCACCGCCTCCAGTACAAGGTTTCTCAAGTAAGAAGACCAAAACTGTACAGAGTACGAGAGGTGTGGCCCTCACCACACCTCTCATCCATTTTCCTGCTCCTCGGATGCTGCCTGACCTGCCGTGCTTTTCCAGCACAGCACTCTGATCTAGACTCTGATTTCCAGTGTCTGCAGTCCTCACTTTTGCCTAATGAAGGACAATATTCCATTCGCCTTCCTAATGGCCCGCTGCACCTGCAAACCAACTCGTTGTGATTCAGGCACAAGGTCACCCAGGTCCTGCTGCATAGCAGCATGCTGCAACTTTTCACCTTTTACATAATCGCATACAGTTGGATGGGTTTTTGCATGGTAGGGGGATTAAGGGTTATGGGGGTAACTCAGGTGGGAGGAGCTGAGACGATGGATGGATCAGCCATGATCTTAATGAATGGTGGAGCAGCTCGATGGGCCAAATGGCCTACACCTGCTTCTATTACTGTGGAACTATCTCTATCCCTCAGTGTCCTCTGCACACTTTGCTCTACCACTCATCAGAGGGAAGCCAGAAATGATCACAAGCTGAAGAGACCTCATGCCAATATCCCTCCGTATGGGAAAGGAGGTAAAGTGACAATAAGATAAAATGTTATAATAAAGACATAAAGAAAGAGACAGGAAAGAGTGGTAAAGGGGTATGTGGATGGATAGGAGGTAAGGTGTCAAATTTAGCACTACTTTGAGAAACACAGCATTCTGATGACTCAAGTCTTGCGAATAAGGGCTCTCATCTAAAGATGAAAAACTCAACGGGGAAATGCTGGTTCAAGTGGCTGGAAGACAAGTAGAGAGCTGATGTCTAACCTAAGAACAGGCCCTGTTCGAGTCTGGTGATGGACAGACAGATGAGCCATTCAGGTGGTGAGGGGTGAAGGAGGGTCACCTCAAGACACTGGCACTCAC
>NC_057720.1:81104477-81118659 GCF_004010195.1 Chiloscyllium plagiosum | reverse complement strand
CTTTCTCAGCTGGAATACTGACCGACCTACTCTGTGCTGTGCCTGTGGGCTCAGCTTTGATCTCTGTGCTGGGGGAAACTGTTACAGATGCCACCAAGCCCCCACCAACCTCCCCAGGTCTCTACAGGTGGCAAGTGGCTCACAGACACTAGAAAAGGCAGGATTCACTGAACTAGCCATGAACCAGCAAAACCCAGGGCTTCTTGGGAAATACTCTTTCGAAATATATAGAGAGTGAGTGAGAGGTAGAGGGCAAGATTTGATTACCTACAGTGTGGAAACAGGCCCTTCGACCCAACAAGTCCACACTGACCCTCTGAAGAGCAACCCACCCAGACCCATTCCCCTACATTGACCCCTGACTAATGCACCTAGCACACTGGGCAATTTAGCATGGCCAATTCACCTGACCTGCGCATCTTTGGACTGTGGGAGGAAACTGGAGCACCCGGAGGAAACCCACGCAGTCACGGGGAGAATGTGCAAACTCCACACAGACAGTCGCCCAAGACTGGAATTGAACCCGGGTCCCTGGCGCTGTGAGGCAGCAGTGCTAACCACTGAGCCACCCTTATAGAGAGATCAAGGGAGACAGATAGAGAAATAGGCAAAAGTGAGGACTGCAGATGCTGGAAACTAGAGTTTAGATCAGAGTGGTGCTGGAAAAGCACAGCTGGTCAGGCAGCATCCGAGGAGCAGGAAAATAGAGAAATAAATTGATAAAGGGAAATAGACATAGGAGATATTCAGAAAGACAGATATGGAGTGCAAGAGATATCGAGGGATTGAGAGACAGGGAAAGAAAAATAGAGAGAGAGAGAAATGTATATATAGAGAGAGAGAGGGAGAGAGAAAGGTTTTCCAAGAATCAAACGCCTGCAGCTTAATCAGAGCTGTGTTTGGATAATCACGCTGGGCTGACAATACAAAAATGAGCTACACTTCAGCATCTCCCGGCTGAGAGTTTCAGGGATGGTCACTCTCCCCATACCATTTTCATGCGCCACATATACAGTATATATCTGTGAGGAATGTCATGGAATTCACATATTTACACATACATGATAGCCATGTGCACAGAGGACATACACACAGCACCCTCCTGTGCACAGCAAAACTCACAACCAGCATTTCCCGAGGAAGCAGACCATTCCAGGGGGCACGTTCCCTCGCCCCCCTTGCCCTCACCCTGAAACAACGAGACTGAAACACTGAGTTGAACCGACTTGCCTCCCCCTTCTGGCCATGTCTCTCTCTCTCACACACACACACACTTCCCTCATGTTTTTAAAACAAACATTCGAGACAAAGATCAAATCCACTTCGGGTAACATGTTCCCCAGACAGACCGGGAAGCCAATCCCGTTTCCGAGGCGGGGTGGGGTGGAGGGGGGGGTTGTGATCGAACGTAGATGTATCGTCTTAAACAAAAAGAAAATTCTCCAAAGGCAATTCGCACCTCAGATTCTGCACCTCACACAGTGGAACCAGCTCGGAAACAGCAGGGGGTTATCCAATCCAGAAACAATACCCGTGGCCAAAACCCGGGCGCGACTGCAACTTAAAATCAGCCCTCTAAAGTTTGCAAATTCGTACACCCTTTTAAGTACACTTATGCCTCAAACGTTGCCTTTACAATGGATTCCAGCCAGTTATTGATCTCAAACCCTTTTTCGCCACGAAGTCCTCTCTCTTGATCTCCCCCACCCACCAAGTGAGAAACTTAAGTTTCACTCCCACCCTCCCCCTCACTTTTCACAATCTCTCTGGCCTGGGTTAGACACCCACACAGCACATTTACACTACAGAAAGTAATCCTCACACAAACCACTCACTCACCTACAACAGCCTGGATTGCCCAGGCACACAGATAACCGAGGGGATCAACTTTTTATATATATATATATATATATACATAAATAGGCAAAATAAAAACCCCAGCCACATAGAGTAGGAATGTTTGGAGAGAGAGAAAAAAAAACACACTTCCCTGACCTGTTTTCTCCTTAATCTCACAAAGCACGTTGAAGAGAGCCGGTTTCATCCTGTGACAATTCAGAGCGTGTTTCCTGCAAATAAAACCATACAAACGAATCCTAATCATTCGGAGATATTGAAGGGATTATTCTCCAGGGTGCATGGATTAGGAAGGTGGTGGGGGGGGGGGAGGTGAGGATATATCGGTAAGACTGCACTGGCTGTCTCTCTCTCTCTCACACACACACACACATAGCCACAGACGGAAAGAGGCTGCTGCTTTCCTGAACTCACCTCGCCTGAGCTTCATCCAGATTTTGGTCGGTAATGGTCATGATCTGCTGTAGTATATCTCCAATGTCCTGCTTCCTCCCCTCAGCCTCTCCCCCGCTCTCCGGTTGCATGAGGCCGGAGATGCTGACCCCAGGATGGGGATGGCGAAGTCTCGACTGCTCCTCCATCTCTCCACACACCAAATAAAAATACCTTTTCTTTTCTTCCCCCCCCCCCCCTCCCTCCCCTTCTGAGCGTGTGTGTCCCCTCCACACATGCAACCTCCCCCCACCCCCCTCCCCCCTCCCTCCCTCCCACCACCTCAAACAGAACAGGCCGCCAGTTCACAGTCCAAGTCTGTGTGTACCGCTCTCATTGCCACCTCCAGTGCCACACATACACTTTTACTGGTATTTCTTTGATCCTTAGGTAATCAGAAGACTTGTTTCTTTGAAAAACAAAAGATGCATTTGAGAATAGAATTACAACAGCCCAGTCACTGAGATCAGAGCAGGAGCAGAGGTTGAAATGAACACTAGTGCAGAAGTAGCTGTCTCTCTCTCTCTCTCTTTCTTTAGGGGGGTGTTTGTGCCCAGAAGGTGGTAGTTTTTTCTTCTGTTTTGTTTGATTCTCCTTCTCTTTCTGCTGAGTCCTTCCTTGCAGCTGCTTGCTCGCCCTCTTTTAAAACTGAGAGCAAAGCAACCTTGCCTCCTCCTTCCCCCATCCTCTCCCACCCCTCCACACACAAACCCCATTCTCGCCCCGCCCCCCCCTAACCCTCTGATTGACAGCTCACTCTGAGCTCAGAGGGAGCTTGAGACAGCTCAAGGGAGGTGGCAATTGAATTATTCCAGGAGATGGGGAGCATCATGTAAGAGTGTGTAGGTGGAGTGGGAATTATTCGACCCCCCCCCCCCCCCCCCACCCCACCCCGGTAGAATTCCTACAGCAGGCACAATCGAGTGCACTAGGAAAAAGTGAGGACTGCAGATCAGAGCTGAAAATGTGTTGCTGGAAAAGCGCAGAGGGTCAGGCAGCATCCAAGGAGCAGGAGAATCGACGTTTCGGACATGAGCCACTCCTGACCTGCTGCGCTTTTTCCAGCAACACATTTCCAGCTCACAATCCAGTCCACACCGACCACCCAAACAGCCCTGTCTCTGTAACTCTGCATGTTCCCATGGCTAACGCACCTACCTTGCCCATCCCTGGATGCTACAGGGCAATTTGGGCACGGCCAATTCACCTGACCTGCACATCTTTGTGACTGTGGGAGGAAACCGGAGCACCCGGAGGAAACCCACACAGACACTGGGGAGAATGTGCAAACTCCACTCAGACAGTCGCCCGAGGCCTGGAATCGAACCCAGGTCCCCAGCACAATGGGACAGCAGTGCTGACCGCTGAGCCACCGTGCCACCCTAGTTGCTGAGAGTTCAGGGTTTGGGGGTGGGGTGGGGGGGGGGGGTGAAGGAGAGTTGAATTTCTGGGAGAGGGAAGTGTTGCAGAGGAAATGTTCAGAGGGATATGGAACCAGTACCTGTGGATGGGACTAGTTCAGTTTCAGATTATGGTCGACATGGACTGGTCGGGCCGAAGGGTCTGTATGACTCGACCGCTGACTCGGTGAGTTGCATCTGCATGGCATTCCCTCAAAACAGGGAGTCCCCAGATCTGCAAACCACAGCCCCACCCAACCCCAGGCAGCGCCCATTCCCGACGGTGCCTCAGCCAACAAAGCCTTCACCTTTTACATGGCTATCTCGAAACTCGACTGTAAGCAAGGCACCACCATCCCTCCCCCCGCCACATCCAACCCCTCCATTAACCTGAGGCCACCTGTACCTGGTGGGGGGTGGGGGGGGGGGCACTCACCACTTGGCTCATTACGCTGGCTGGTTGGCAGCCTCTTCATATTGAAATTTTCATCCTGGGGTTTCAGATCTCTCCGTGGGCTTCCCATTGACCCCTCCCCTCCACCCATTCCTCCCCTCTGCAGGCTTGCCCATCCCCCATAACTTTCCAAGTTATCTTCCCCCTCTGAACTCAGCTTCCTTTTGCATTCCTCATCGTCAATGCTGCAACTTTGGTGAGCGTGCCCCTAGCTTAGACATTCCCTCCCTGACTCCTTTCCCACACTCTCTACCTCACTCTCCTCATTTACGGCACTCCTTTTTGAAAAAAAAAACAACGTCTTCAGCCCTCCACTTTCGGATCTTTCACACACTGTACAATGATGTCTTTCTTTTAATACTGCTTCTATGGAGCACATTGTCAGAGGCGCCCGCAGCTATCTAAGTTGTTGTTGCCAGCGATTCCATGGAAATGCAGATCGATTTCAAGGCTGTGTGTCAGGAGGGAGGCTTTGGGACTGCTATCAGTCTCTCAGTACTTGCAAGGCTTTGAGTGTGACGTTCAGAGCAGATGGTTCTCTGGGAGTCTGCCAATAATCCTAGCTCCCTTCCCTTGGGGTGTATTAGCATTTCACAGGCATGGCTTAGAGGGGGATTCCCCTGAGAACGTGAGGTCAATTGCACGGCGTTCCCAAGGTGATATGGGGTCGCCTCACCAGTGCTTCCCAACCTGCCAGGGGAATTCCTGGAGTGCTTGAACATTGGCAGCGCCTTGCAATGCGGATGTGTCCCAAAGTGCAGGCTATTCCCTGCAGCCTGCTGGGAATCAGTCGGGAGTAAGAGGGGAGTTTGTCAACTTTCACAAAGGGGGATGCCCCTCACGCTTGTGTGGCCAAGAGAACTGTGTGGCGCCCAGATGTATTTTGGGGGGACGGCTCAGAACTTGCAAAGGGGTCTTCCTCGCAGTTGTGACATTAATGAGTGTGTCCACATTTACAGAGGACTGACCAGATGGTCACATGATGTAGGAGCAGCAGTAGACCATTCAGCCCATCGAGTCCGCTCCTCCATTCAATGAGGTCATGGCTGATCTGATTAGCCTCAACTCCCTTTTACCCAGAATCATTAATTCCCTTCCTCCCTTGCTGGGAGTGGAATGGGAGTATTCCAATCCTTTCAGCAAGTTCCCTGCGGACGCGCCAGTTCATATACTCAATTCATTACGTTGTCTTCAGGAATTTCTCTTTGAGTGGTTCGGGGACTGCAAGGGCTGTCCATGCCAATTTGACAATGACTGCACATGGTGCCCTGGGATTGTGTGAGTAGGTATGGAGAACCTGAGGAAAATGTCATTGTCTGCCAGGTGTTTGCCAGAGATTTTCTCATTGTGTGCCAGTCAGTCTGACGTCAACCGCAGGGAAATTATTGAAAAAGGACGGGATTAATCAATGCTTGGAAAGGTAGGGATTAATCAGGGATAGTCAGCACGGATGTGTTAGAGGGAAATCCTGTCTGATTAACACCGTTTTTTGAAAAGGTGACTAAATATATCAATGAGGGTTGATATGCTTTACATTGACTTCGGTAAGGCCTTTGACAAGGTCCCACGTGGAGAGTGACCAAAAGATAAGAATCCATGGGGTTCAAGCTAAACTGGATCCAAAACTGGTTTCCAAATATGAGGCAAAGAGTGATGTGGAGGGGTGTTTTTGTACTTGCAAGCCTGTGACCAGCGGTGTACAACAGGGATTAGCGCTGGGAGCCTTGCAGCTCATTATTGACATTAACGGCTTGGAGGTGAATGTAGATGGTGTGATTAGTAAGTTAGCAGGTGAATGAAAATGGTGGTGTTATTGCTAATGAGGAGGACGGCCTCAGGCTACAATCTGATATTGATCAGCTGGTAAACAGGACAGAGCAATGGCGGGTGGAATTTAATCTAGATGGGTGCGAGGTGATGCATTTTGGGAGCAGAGGAGGCTGAGGGGGGACCCTGTTGAGGTATGCGAAATGATGAGAGGCGTAGACAGAGTGGATCGTGAGAATCTCTTCCCCACGACAGACCAAGAGGAAATAAGTTTAAAGTGAGCAGTGAGTGCTTTGGAAAGCATCTGAGGGAAGTTTGTTTCACCCAGAGGGGTTGTTAGAAATTCGGAACCATAACAGAAATCGCTGGAAAAGCTCAGCAGGGCTGGCACCAACTGTGGAGAGAAATCAGGGTCAATGTTTCGGGTCCAGTGACCCTTTGTCGGTTTATATGCAGGAGGTAGGGTGAGGGGAGGGGGTAAGGAATGAACGATAGGAAGGGATAGAGCTCAAAGGGAGAGTGGTTGGACAGAGAAAGGATTGGATAACAATCTGACTTGGCGGAGAGGGGGGGGGGTGAATGGCTACTAATGGGGACTGTTCGTGGCCAACAGTGGACTGTGTGTAATAGAAGGCCATGTTGGTCAGCATAGACTTGGTAGGCCGAAGGGCTTGGTTCGATGCTATTTGACTCAATAATTGCCTGCACAACTGGTGCGGTGTTTCACATTTTTCGCTCCAGCATTAATCATTTAGACCATCTCTCCCGGAATGCCTCAGCATTCCTGCGAGCTTTCCTGAGAAAATGTCAGGATTTGGTTTGAATTCCTGGGAGCCTGTCAAATTCTGGAGGGGCGCGTATCGTCAGGAGTTAGCGGAAAATTCCGGGGAATGTGTTGGAATTTGTTGCTGATTCTGGGAATTGTTTAATTATTTACAATGCATTAGGTGACACAGTGGGGGTCTGGTGGTCCAGTGTGATGCTAGTAGATTAGGAATCGAGAGGCACAGGCTAATGCTGCAGGGACATTGGTTAAAATCCCACCACAGCAGATGGTGGAGCTTAAAATCAATCGATTAACAAAACACTCTACCAATTATCGTCGAAGCAACATGCTTTACTCAATGTCCAAACATTGCAAGCCATGGGCATCTCCATAGTCACTGGTAATTCTAGTTCTCTCTTGGGATGTGGGCATCAAAGAGATGTGCAAAAGAGACAAGGGTGGAGTGAGAGAAGTTAGGGTCTGGAATACACGACCTAGAAGTTTCATAGAATCCCTACAGTGTGGAAACAGGCCCTTCGGCCCAACAAATCCACACCAACCCTCTGAAGAGTATCCCACCCAGACTCAATCCCCTACCCTATTACTCTACGTTTACCCCAGGCCTAACCTACACATCCCTGAACACTCTGGGCAATTTAGCATGGCCAGTCTACCTTAATCTCCATATCTTTGGATTGTGGGAGGCAACTCACACAGACACAGGGAGAATGTGTAAACTCCACACTGGCAGGCGCCCGAGGCTGGGATCGAACCTGGGTCTTTGGTGGTGTGACGCAGCAGTGCTAACCACTGAGCCACCATGCTACCTCATTTGGTCACGGCAGATTCACCAAAGATATTCTGGAATGGCATTGCATGAGTACATGGATAGTCATGAATGCGTAGCGTTATGGAAACAGAGGTAGGAACTTGACACTAAGTAACAGGGCTGCTGTGGGGCAGAACAGTGGCTCAGCGATCAGCACTGCTGCCTCACAGCACCCGGGACCTGGGTTCAGTTCCAGCCCTCGGGCGACTGACTGTGTGGAGTTTGCACGTTCACCCCGTGTCTGCGTGGGTTTCCTCCGGGTGCTCCGGTTTCCTCCCACAGTCCAAAGATGGTGAGGGGGTGGGGAAAGACTTAAGAAGGACCTGAGGGGCAACTTCTTCATGCAGCGGTGAGTATGTGGCATGGGCTGCCAGAGAAAGTGGTTGAGGCAAGTACAATAGCAACATTTTAAAAAACATTTGGATAGTCACATGGATGGGAAGGGTTTAGAGGTATAGGGGCTAAATGTGAGCAATTGGAACTTGCTGAGTGTGCAACATAGACCAGTCTGTTTCCATGCTATATTACTCTGTGTGCAGGCTAGGTGGATTAGCCAGGGATGAGTCGCGGTGGGATGCTCTTCGGAGGATTGGTGTGGACTTGATGGGTCAAATGGCCTGCTTTCCAAACTGTAGGGATTCTATGATTCAAGTGGTAGAAATAGGAGGAATGCAGCCATAGCCAGGGATAGTATAGTCAAGAGGGAATCAATAGCGTGAGACCAATGGTCCTGACCTGCAGGGGTCAGTATCTCTCCTCCTGGCTGGAGGAGAAGCAGGGGGAAAGGGGTTTCCACACTCTACATGAGTACTAATGCTATAGGCTGGACACTCTGCTGATGGAGATGGGTGTGTGGTTATGAGCAATGAGAGGGTGAATTAAGAAGTGAAACCACAAAGGGAGTAATCTCTAAACTGCTACACAGGATGAATAAACTCGAAGAGAGCAGCTTGGAACAGAGTCAACTAACTGAAGCAGGCACCTGCAGATAAGGTTAGAGTCAGGAAAGAATGGTTAGCACAAAATTGAAAGCCTCTTTATTTAAGGTGCACACCGTCTTTTTAACAAGATGGTTTCAACCGATCAAATTAAACGAGCAAGAAATGATAACCATTGCAGAGACATGGTTGCAAGGTGAGCAAAGGTGGGAGCAGGGATTTGGTTTTTCAGAAGGACAGGAAAAGAGGTGGGGTGGTTCTGCTAATAAAGGATGAGATCAGTGTGTACAGTCATGAGAAATGACCTTGGCTTAGAGCATTGGCTGGTGGAATCAAATAGGGTGGACAAAATAAATAGCAAAGAACGGAAGTCAGCGGTGGGTGGGAGTAATTGATTGGTCCCTGGACAGTAGCTACCAGGGGATGGTGAGAGGGTGTGGGTGAATCTAGAACGAAAGGAAATTGTGTTGAAATATGGAACAAGGATAAGGAGGTCAGTATTTTTCTGAGGTCTTTGGAATTCTCAGCCTCGGATAATATTGAGCTTGGGTCATTGAATGTATGCAAGGCTGACTTGCACAGATATCCCATCAACAATAGAGATATGGGTTACAGGGGTGGACGGGACAGACAATTGGAGTGAAGGCCACAGTCAGGCCAGCTGTGATCTTATTGAAAGGTAGGGTAGAGTCCCTTGCTGCTCCTCTTGCAGTCCTCTGTCTCACCAGTGAGATTGATAAACCCTTTATCCTGAAACCATATTGAATTGAGCGACAGCTCAAATCAACTTTTGCAAGAGAGTTGCTCGTGGAAGCAGTCTTGAGCACTTGAGTCAGCCACATGGGGGCCCCAGTTTAGAGACATATTCTTATTTCAACCTCCCATCAGGTTGGTGTCCCTGGTAAAAATCAACACAGCGCGATATTCAATATATTCACCTGTGCTCTGTCATAACAGCTTATCGTGTACACCCCTCAGAGGTCCCAACTCTTTCCCAACCTTTCCCTTTTATCTCCGTGGAATCCTTTACCAGAGGTAAGATAGGAAAGCTTTAGAGGGATGTGGGCCGAACGCAGGCAAATGGGGCCAGTTCACAGTCGAGGAAACTGGGTCGGCATGGCCGGGTTGGGCCGAAGGGTCTGTTTCTGTGCTGCATACCCCTATGACTCTGTGTCTTGCACTCTCTGCATGCTAGCCATGGTAGATATATTCATAACACGGCCAATGATCTTGCTGCAAACCTCTCCAATACTCCTGATGGTGGGCAGGGGGCAGGGGGAGCGAGTTGGAGAGTCTCGTGGTCAGCCTGTAGAAGGCAACAGTGCACTTTCCCGAGCAGCGTGGACCCACTCTCTGGAAGTCCATGAGCCATCAGTCAGCATGAAGATACAAGAAGGGGCTAAATTATTTATTATTTTTTGATATATCCATGATCATTTAATTATGTTGTTCTTCTTTGGCTTTTTATTTCACTTTCCCTTTTGTCCCGTTCCCATCTATACTTCTATTTGTCACCCTCTCTTGTCTGTAAATTTACTGTAAAGCTTTCAACTCTGCCCTTTATTCAGCCTCGGAGTTTCATTATTGAGCTTGTTGTTCAGTGGGATCCATTCCTCCTGATCTCGATTGATAAATCCCCCTGTTGTTTCTGAGCTTGTCACTAAATGTTTCCAGTTTACTTTCCCTGCTTCCATTCCCATCTGCTTTAAATCAGCCTTTGTTCCAATTTATTACTTCGGTATTTGTCTTACTTATGTCTGCCTCAATCTCTCTCTTTATTATGTTGCAATCACTAGATAGTCCCCGAATGCTTGCTTCTGTTATCAGCTCATTTCTCATTGCCACATCCATCATTTTTACATACAGGGTGAAAAAGAGAGAGAGAGAGAGAGAGAGAGCTCTGGACACCTGCACTGTAAAAGCCCTGCAGTGCTTTTATGACCTGAAATGCTTGTCAGAGTGTCCAGTCGTTCGCAGGGAATTTCCTGGCTGTGTCCCACTAACGCGCGAGTGATTTCCTGAGGCCATGGGCCAGGATTACCCCTGTCCGTTTCTGATCCAAAGGGAGAATCACAACTTGTGGCTGACTAAGGGTCCCCAGTCATTAAGATCCTGGGTGAGGAGGTATAAACTGAGTCCCCTTTTATATTCAACATTCCCCCCCTCCACCGACCTAACCCTGTTCGTCACAACATGGTTAATTGAGAAAGGCTCAATTGAGTGGATGGCAGAAGATACAGAAGCAGGCACGATCAATAACAGCTTCTTCCCTGCAGTTATTAGGCTGCTGAGTGGACCTCTGTAATTTCTAACCCGATGTCGATCCTGCCTCTGCACACCTCCTGTGCAGCTGTAACACTGCATGCCTTGCTCCGTCTAAACGCCCTACGATCTGGATATGAAAACCGAAAGAACTGCGGATGCTGTAAATCGGCAACAAAAACAGAAGTTGCAGGAAAACCTCAGCAGGTCTGGCAGCATCCGTGCAGAGAAATCAAAGCTGACATTTCAGGCCCTCAGTGTTCTGAGGGAGGGGGACCGAAACGTTAACTTTGATTTCTCGTCACGGATGCTGCCAGACCTGCTGAGGTATGATCTGCATGTCCTTGTACGTGACGGTCTGCCTGTACTGCTCGCGAAACAAAACAAAACTTCTCACTATATTTAGGTACATGTGGCAACGATAAATCGAAAGCAGCCAACTTAACCAGGCTTTCTTGAGTTAAAATAAGCGAGTTTAATAATTATGTAAAGGCAAGAAAACCGAGCACATATACCGACAGATTAAAAATGAGAGACAAGTCCAAAAGGTAATAAAAATGTGTTTCCATCTTTGACTTCTCTGTGACAAATAGGTTCTGAAATGTTGTGGCTGTTGAGGAGAGCGAAGCCAGTTGGGCTGACTTTGGCAGTTGTTCGGTCCTGTGATGAATTGAAAGGAGATTTCCCAGTTTCCTTCCACTACGATGACTTGATTTGCCACAGTCAGAGAGTTTATTTATTTTATTTGCATACCCAGGGTACTGTCAGCTCTTCCCTCTTCACAGCACATTTTAGCAGAGCAGTACTTGAATTCCAACCTGCGCACATTAGTACGAGCTGCAGACGGCTGTTAATCTCCTTTTTCTTGTGTACTCCGGGATTCGATTGGATTATCCATAGGCCCTTCGGCCCAACAGGTCCACACTGACCCTCTGAAGAGTAACCCACCCAGACCCATTCCCTTACATTTACCCCTGACTAAAGCACCTACCGCTCTGGGCAATTGAGCACGGCCACTTCACCTGACCTGCACATCTTTGGACTGTAGGAGGAAACCAGAGCAAACCCACACAGACAGGGGGAGAATGTGCAAACTCCACACAGACAGTCGCCCGAGGCTGGAATCGAACCCCCATCCCTGGCGCTGTGAGGCAGCAGTGCTAACCACTGAGCCACTGTGCCGCCCTTCATGAGAGAGGTGGTGAGTTTAACCTGAGAGTCTCTACATCTCAGGCAAGAGGTGAGGTGAGGTGAGGGATTATTCTAGGAGGAAATCGGGCTTGTATTCTCGACAGATCGGAAGAATGAGAGGTGATCTAATTGAAGCTTACAAAATTCTTCCAGAGCCCATCAGGGTAGATGCAGCAAGGATGTGTGCCTCTGGGCTGGAGGAGGGGGTCAAGAACTGGGGGGGGGGGGGAGGGGAGGCAGGGGGAAGGTAGACACAGTCTCAGAATAAGGGTAGATGGAGAGAAATTCCTTCAGTCAGAGAGTGGCGCATGAAATAACTCCACAGTGGCTGGTATCCCATCACCAAGTCACCCTTTATTTACAAGTGCCTAGTCCTCGACATGGACCCAGCTCTCTCAGAGCCAGCTCCTAGAGTAAATAGAACCTCCTGTTTCTATCGGTCAACCAGGGCTCCCTGGTTGGACCAGGTTAACAGCCCCAGTCAGGGAACTCATATTCCATGAGGTCCAACTGGCTGACCACATTATGATCGCTACAGTGTATCTGAGGAATTCTCTACACAGGGCGGTTGCCGCATTGAGTACTGATAGGTCTACAGTAAGGTTAAATGTCCAGTCAATTCCTTACACGTCCTCCCTCCATCCTGCCTCTGGATAGGTGGCTGGTGGAACTGGTGAACCAACCCCGCTGCCCAATGAAGTAAATTGTTGCGGCAAAGCCCCTCCCCCACCTCAGTGCCCACCCAAAATCCCTAATGTGCAGAAGCAGGCCATTCAGCCCAACGTGTCCACAATGAAGAGCCCCACCCCCCTGTAAACCCACATTTTCCGTGGCTAATCCACCTCATCTGCACATCCCTGGGCAATTTAGCGTGGATTCTGGATCAGTGGTGCTGGAAGAGCACAGCAATTCAGGCAGCATCCGATTTTGCCTGTCCTCGCTCTTCCAGCACCACTGATCCAGAATCTGATTTCCAGCATCTGCAGTCATTGTTTTTACCTCGTCAATTTAGCATGGCCAATGCACCTAACCTCAAGTTAAAATATTGGATGTTTACCATGTTTGATAGTGGTATCAGTGGAAGTCTTTTAGTTTCTCTTGGCAAGGGTCAGGACTGTGTTAAGGGCTAAGGGTGGTTATGAGTTGGTAAGCGAATAATATGGCACCGTGTATTTCCACGTGATGTAGAGGGAAAGAGGAGCTAGGAATACACATGGACCATGAAAGGTTGCAATGTAGATTAGTGAGGAAATAAGAGAAAGCAGGCAAACACTGAGGAGGGGAATTCCAAAATGAAGATGCTCTGTTCAAATTGCAGAACGACATGTCAAGATGAGAACTGTTGCACAGTTCTTATCTCCATGTTGAATAAAATAGGATATGAGGGCAAGTCATGAAATAGATTTGTTCAGACGTTTCCAGTACTGGAAGGTTAAAGCTGTAAGGATTCCTTCCTCTAGAACATGGAAGGAGAGATATAGACAGACAGACAGAGGATAAACTGATTGAGGTCTTTACAATCAGAGAAATGTTTGCTAGGGTGGACAGAGAGAAGTTTCCACCTGAGGGATTCCAAGTCGAGAATCTGTAACCAAATGGCAATCGCTAAAAAATACAGGAATTAGTTCCATTCTTAGAGAATCAATGGCTTCTCTTTCATCGAATCCATACTGGGTGGAAGCCGGCCTTTCGGCCCATCGAGTCCTCACCGACCCTCCGAAGAGCTTTCCATCTAGTCCCATGCCCCTATCCCATCCCAATACCCCTGCATTTCCCATGGTTAACCCACCCAGCCTGCACATCCCTGACCACTATGGGACAGTTTAGCATGGCCAGTCCACCTAACCTACACATCCTTGGACTGTGGGAGGAAACCGGAGCACCCGGAGGAAACCCACGCAGACACGGGGAGAATGTGCAAACTCCACACAGTCAGTCGCCCGAGGCTGGAATCGAACCTGGATTCCTGGTGCTGTGAGGCAGCAGTGCTAACCACTGAGCCACCGTGCTCCCTCATCCCTCAAAGCGGTGACAAAGGGTCAGTTAGACTCGAAACGTCAGCTCTTTTCTCTCCTTACAGGTGCTGCCAGACCTGCTGCAATTTTCCAGCATTTTCTCTTTTGGTTTCAGATTCCAGCATCTGCAGTAATTTGCTTTTATAAAGGATCAGTGGAGATCGGCATCGTTGAAATGAGCTATTTCTGACATGCCCATGCCGTGCATGCACTCGTTAATGATGACTGGCAGTTAACTGCCAAGCTTTGATTAAATTCTCAACCGGGAAGT
>NC_057720.1:81094847-81100878 GCF_004010195.1 Chiloscyllium plagiosum | reverse complement strand
TCAGGCAATCACCTGATGAAGGAGCGTCGCTCCGAAAGCTAGTGCTTCCAATTAAACCTGTTGGACTATAACCTGGTGTTGTGTGATTGGCATTGTCATGCTCATCACTGTATCTCACAACCTTGAGGGATCATTACTTGCTGCTCACCATGATAATCCTCCCCCTTTTGTGTCAATGCTAAGCAGCATGAGAAGGCAGACATTGTGAGATCCTGGTGTCTCTATCTGAGTGGGCACAGCACAAAAAGACAAGGCAGACATACTGGGAGCATCTAGGCCCTCTTTATAGGACAGTGTTGTTGAGGATGGTTAGCGCATTTGAATGGACAGCTGGTTTACGATGCACTGTGATGGCTGCAGCACAGGTTCAAATCCAGGCTGAGGTCATTGTGATGATCCTGAGATGTGGTGTGCAGTGAATAAAGTCTTGGCGAGTTTTGAGAAGATTTGTAGCTCAGTTTGAGGTTCTCGTTGTAGGTTTGCTTGCTGAGCTGGGAGGTTAATTTCCAGACGTTTCGTCACCCTACTAGGCAAATCCTGAGGCCCAGTGAAGATGTTACCAAGGCGAAGCCTGAGGCCCAGTGAAGATATTACCTAGGCGAAGCCTGAGGCCCAGTGAAGATATTACCTAGTGGGGTGATGAAACGTTTGGAAATTAACCTCCCAACTCAGCGAGCAAACCTACATCCAGTTAATAAGGTGTTTGACACCAATAATTCCCCTCACTGCTGCCCAGTGAGAGGCTGTCAGTGATTCTCCCCTGCTGTGGAGCTGGGAAATCTTGATTTCTCACATGATTCTGCCATCAATCCCACTAAAGCCCAGTGGCCACTCAGCCCCTGATAGGATCCAGCACATATTCTCTGCGTGGCATTCCATTGGCTGTCTATGGGATCTCCCTGTGCACAAATTAACTGCTGCTTTCACTGCATTTCAACCTTGACTTGACATCAGAAAGCAACTTCATTGACTACAAAGCATCTGGGAACCAGTGAGGAAAATAATGTTGTATAAATCCAAACCTTTCATCGTTTATGCTGAGGGAACTTATCAGGATCGTCCTTATTATACGGGAACGGCTTATTCTGGTGCCTGGGAGTATGGATCTCAGTGGAGGGCCTGGGAATTAATCTTAATATTGATGTTGTTGGGTAAATAGCGATTCATAGTCTAGTCACCCCACTCCTTGCCTGTAGCTGGTCAAATCAAAGGTTATCTCCACACAAGTTGGGATATCAAGGGCCAATCTCATATTGTTTATTGTACTGTTGTCCCCATTGAACCTCAGGCATCCAATCCCCGTCAGTGTACTACAGGCAAAGCCAGGTAACTCACCAACATTGTTCCAACAATACCACTGCTATCAGTGGGTTACCGTCGATTAGTCTTCTCACCCACACCCTCTCACCCAGTGGGCTGAGACCATTTTGCGGTGTTTGTCAGTATGGGATTGCCTGGCGATGTGCCAAGGGGTAAAGTGATATCCACTGTGAAATTAATGGATCTTCAATCATTGTCACTTGTTCATTAGGACCCCACTGTCTGTTGTTGCTGTTAGCTGTGGGGTAAAGTGCCTGCAGGTAACCCTGCCCAGTGCACCCTCAGCCTTTCACTAACTGGGCGGCACAGCGGCTCAGTGGTTAGCACTGCCGACTCACAGCGGCAGGAACCCGGGTTCAACTCCAGCCTCGGGTGACTGTCTGTGTGGAGTTTGCACATTCTCCCCGTGTCTGCGTGGGTTTCCTCCGGATGCTCCGGTTTCCTCCCACAGTCCAAAGATGTGCAGGTTGGGGTGGATTAGCCATGGGAAATGTCAGGGATAGGGTCTTGGTGGGACGCTCTTCAGAGAGGTGTGATGGACTCGATGGGCCGAATGGCCTGTTCACATACTGTCGGGATGCTATGAAGTTCCAGCGTGAGGAACATGCACTGACTCCGTGTGTCAAGTGTCAAGTCTGTTACCATCCACAGGGCTGACTATCCCCGATACATCAATATCTGTCCGAGCACTGAAGTATTTCATCCCTCAGAATTCCCGACAGAGTACATCTCAGCACGGTGTTTCATTCTTTCATATATTTTTACACCCACCCATACGGCCTCATTCAATGGCCCTTGCAAGACGCCATCAAAACTGAAGCCCCTCACCTCTTCCACTCCGTCTCTATCTGGTGTGAACACCCTATCTCTTCAGTACTTCATCCACCTCCATAAAATTCTGCACCACTTCCTTGGGAGTGTCAGTGGGCCTTGTTAATGGGATGTGGCCATTGTTGGAAAAGAGAGATATTTTATTGAAGATTTTCCTCTTCCGGTCCGTCAGTCCAGCTGTGAGAACGGCAACTTTCAAACAATTGCAACAATTTTAAGACAGCGGAAAGAGTTGTGGAAGGGGGGGAGGGGAGGAGCTGCTGATAGGTTGGCAACTCGATGCTGATTGGCTGGGGTGTTGCCGTGGCGAAAGCAAGGCAGGGCCATTGGCTCCCTGGTTAAGTGGAATATGGCAAAGGCTGGCATCAATTCCTTTTGCTTGCAGAGGATGGGGCACTGTGCCGAATGTAAATGGGCCACATCGCGTCACTCCTGCTCCAGTCCCAAGACCTCCCCACCCCACAGCACCTTCCCCTGCAATCACAGAAGGTGGAACACTTGCCTATTTACCTCCTCTGTCCTCAGTATGAAGGCGTCAGACACACCTTACAGGTGAAAGGACATTCTGCCTGCACTTTACTCAGTCTAGTCTACTGTATTTGCTGCTCACAATGTGGTCTGCTCTACACTGGGGAGGCAAAACACAGACCGGGTGAGTGCTTTGAAAAACGCCTATGTTCTGTCCGCAACAGTGACCCTGAGCTTTCAGTTGCCCAACACTTCTACACAGCGGCATGTTCCTCGGGCTGACGTCTCTCCAGTGAAGCTCTGCGCAAGCTGAAAGGATGGCACTCATTTTCCACTTGGGGACTCCACAGCCACTAGGACTCAACAGCGGGTTCAATAACTTTAAACTCTGATTCAATCCTTCCATGTTTAATTCCCCAGCCCATTGTTAGGCCATGGGCTGCCTTTAGCACAGTCGGATTTTCCACCTTCCCCTAGGCCCATTATCACATTAAATGGGTTGCTTTCAATAAAGCTTACCCATTCTGTCCTATTCTTCATTCTGATTATCACTTACTCAGCTTTTCTGCTGTCCTGACCTACTATCCATAACCTCCTTCCTTATATTTCATTTTGCCCTCGCTGTCCCTCTTTCTGAGCTCCAGATTCATCTACACACTCACCTCTCCACTTAGTCCCCGCCTCACCGTCAGCACAAATACCACATTGCCCCACAAGTTGGGAACTGTTTAAAAAAAAGTGGTTAGCACTGCTGCCTCACGGCGCCAGGGACCCGAGTTCAATTCCCGCCTCAGGCAACTGACTGTGTGGAGTTTGCACTTTCTCCCCGTGTCTGCTTGGGTTTCCTCCGGGTGCTCCAGTTTCCTCCTGTAGTCCAAAGATGTGCAAGTTAGGTGAATTGGCCGTGCTAAATTGCCCATAGTGTTAGGTGAAGGGGTAATTGTAGGGGAATGGGTCTGGGTGGATTGCTCTTTGGAGGGTCAGTATGGACTTGTTGGGCTGAAGGGCCTGTTTCCACACTGTAAGTAATCTAATCTAATCCCCAGCTGCTAACAGTTCTGACGAAGAGTCACCGGACTCGAAACACTACCTCTGCTATCTTCCCACAGATGCTGACAGACCTGCTGAGTTTCTCCAGCAATTTATGTTTTCGTCCAGAGCCCACAGCTCTTTGTTTCACCAAGTTGCAAGCTTGACTGGTTATCTTAAAACTGGTTGCTGGTGTAGCTATTGGTGCACTCGTCATTGTTCAGCAAGTGATGTCCCCCTTTCCCAGAAACGCGTCAGGGCATCACAGTTTCACTTTGGGATTTTAAGAGTGTGGGCGGTTTGAATAAAGCCTGGACTCTGCTTATTACAAACAGCTAAAGGAGAATGACAATCAACACCTTTGAGTCAATATGTCCCACGTCCCCATCGTTGAGACAATGCTGGGTGACATAGACCACATTGCTCAGTTTGCGTTGTGAATTCATATGACATTTCTTCAGGTGAATCTTGACCTTACTGGATGATAAGACGTTGCTTTATGTCCTTCCCGATCAACTCTGATGGAAACCAAATCAAAAGTAGCAGTGGTGTAAGCAGGCTGTTACCCACTATACGACACTGCGCAAACACAAGATTCCTCCCTCTGTCTGTCCACCATTTTCGCTGAAGGTTCTTTACAACACCAGCGTAGCACTAACATTTGTAAACTCTTTTGTTTTCCACGCGTTGGATATTTCCTCCTGAACGGATCCTCGGTCGTGTGCTGTCAGCTATAACTCAGCAGGTAGTGAGTCCCACCCCAGAGATTCGAACACTTTCGATGTAGCACTGAGGGAGTGCGACCCTCCCAGAGGTGTCATTTTCCAGATGAGATGTTGAAATAACCCTCCATCTGCTCCTCAGCTGGATGTAAAAAAGTAAATTCTTCCAGCTCCTGAGTCAACATTTATTTTCAGCCGGTGCTATGATGGAATGTTTTCAAGTCATTATCTCACAACGGGGGTGGCGGGGGGGGGGGGGCGCGGAGATGGGGGAGGGGAACATGGCGGCCTAGAGGTATTGTCACTCGACTATTAATCCAGAGTCCCGGGGAATCTGGGTTCAAGTGCTACCACAGCAGATGGTAGAATTTGAATTCAATTTTATTTTAAATCCAAAATTAAGAGTCTAATGATGACCATTTAAATTGTTGGGAAAGCCCATTTGGTTTACTAATGTACTAACTGCCGTCCTGACTCTATCTGGCCTACAGACCCACATATCAATGTGGTTGATTCTTAACTACCGTCTGGGCAATTAGGGATGGGCAATAACTGACCAGCAACTGACCAGTCCCATTTGTGGGCGGCACGGTGGCACAGTGGTTAGCACTGGTGCCTCGCAGCGCCAGAGACCCGGGTTCAATTCCCGCCTCTGGCGACTGACTGTGTGGAGTTTGCACGTTCTCCCCGTGTCTGCGTGGGTTTCCTCCGGGTGCTCCGGTTTCCTCCCACAGTCCAAAGATGTGCAGGTCAGGTGAATTGGCCATGCTAAATTGCCCGTAGTGTTAGGTAAGGGGTAAATGTAGGGGTATGGGTGGGTTGCGCTTCGGCGGGGCGGTGTGGACTTGTTGGGCCGAAGGGCCTGTTTCCACACTGTAAGTAATCTAAATCTAAATCTAAATCTAATCTAAACACCCTCATCCGGTGAAATATTGTGGTGTGTTGGGGCTGCCTCATTTCCTACGTTACAAAAGTGATTGTTTTGGTTTGAAGCAGTTCAGATCATCCTGACGTTTAAAAGAAGTGGTGCCCAAGTCTTTTATTCTTTCTTACCATATAACCATAACTGCCAAGGACACTTAAGATTCAACAGCGTTGCTGTGAGTCTGGAGTCACATGTAGGCCAGACCAGGTATGGATGGAAGATTTCCTACCCTGAAGGACATTGGTGAACCAGGTAGATTTTTAGCCACAATTCCATGGTATCAGTTTTTTATTGGATTCAAATTTCCACCATCTGCCATGGTGGGACTTGAACTCATACCCCCCACATATTATCCTGGATTGCTCGTGACATACCATTACCACATGGTCTCCTCCTCTTTATCATGCCTCTGATAGCTGCTCTGTTATGATGATGCTGGTTTACAGTCATAGAGATGTACAGCACAGAAACAGACCCTTTGTTCCACTCGTCCATGCAAACTGGATATCCTAAATTAATCTGGTCCCATTTGCCAGCCCTTGACCCATATCCCTCTAAACCCTTCCTATTCATGTACCAATTCAGATGCCTTTTAGAGTCATAGAGTCATAGAGATGTACAGCATGGAAACAGACCCTTCGGTCCAACCCGTCCATGCCGACCAGATATCCCAACCCAATCTAGTCCCACCTGCCAGCATCCGGCCCATATCCCTCCAAACCCTTCCTATTCATAT
>NC_057720.1:81076251-81093289 GCF_004010195.1 Chiloscyllium plagiosum | reverse complement strand
AATAAAGTAGTGCCCAGTTAATTTTTCGCTGTCGACGTCGTTGGGATATCTGGTCAGCATGGACGGGTTGGACCGAAGGGTTTGTTTCTAATCTAATCTAATCTAATAAAGTAGTGCCCAGTTAATTTTTCGCTGTCGACGTCGTTGTAACCAATCAGAACAGTGCAACATCTTATAAATAATATAAATTAGGATGACCCCCCCCCCACACACACAATGTAAAAACAATATGTTCAGGTAAATTCATTAAAATGATTCATGAGCCTTTTTCCTTATTTTAGTTCAACTTTAAATGTGGATGCAATGATATCGAAGCCAACAATGAAAGACGATAGAATACTAATTATGTATTTGCCCGAAAAAAAGCTAATAGAAAATGAGTGCTGGAGATCAGAGTCGAGAGTGTGGGTGCTGGAAAAGCACAGCAGGTCAAGCAGCATCTGAGGGGCAGGAGAATCAACATTTCGGGCATAAGCCCTTCATTTAAAACAAAAGTCGCCTGGTCGAGGGTAGGTTGAACTATACTCAAATCTCCGCTGCTCTGCGATTCCCAATCTGTTCTCCCTCCACTTGTCCGAACACACACACACACACAACTGTGAGACTGGGCGGCTCAGGCAAGGGGCCGGCCGCCACGCAGCAGCAGCTCCGTCCCCAAAGCCAGCTCCTGGCCGACCACACGCACTCGCCGGGGACACCAATAACAGGCGCCCTGGTACCCACACACGCCTGCTTGCTTTCGCCGGCCAACCTGCCGGTTCTTACCGCCTGGCTCCAGTCGCCATTATCCATTCGCTCCGGACGCTTTGATCAAAGCTCAACCCTCCGCTCAGCCACGGCTGAATCCGCGCATGCGTGCACGGACAGGCAGATGGCGGGCATGCGTACTAGCTGTCACCATGGCGTGTCACTTTGAGCTGGCACCGCCATCTTTGATAAAGTCAATACGACTTGGATCAAAACGAGGACTTGCTCATGAACGAAGCTGCGGAGACTTCAAGTGGGAAATCCAGAGATACTCAAGGGATTTTCAAGTTTTCAAATATATGCTTGGCATTAAAGTTTAAATACTGCCTCGAACCAGTACTCAAATGATTGAGAAGCCAATTCTTAAAGCATTATTCAGATCAATGTAGACCTGGATTAATATTGAGATAACTAAAGGTAATTCGCCTCAAGCAAACCTTTGGAAACGGATTGAAAATCTGGCCTTTGCGCAAGAAATAATAGTAGTAAATTACATCCGGTCTGGACAAACTGCAACAATTTCGTTCCGATATCCAGGCAATAAACATAATTATCTTCACTACGTTGTAATAATCCTTAAGTGAATGGCTGCGCCTCAAAACACATCGAGAAGTCTACATCACTGATTTACATTTGACAATAACATGATTTTAAAAATCTTTGCGTTTGTACGTGCCCAAGCTAAAACAAAATAATCTACACGAAACATTTTGCAATTATTATCGGTTAAAGAAAGAACAGATGAATTGCTTTAATGAACGACTGGAAGCAGAAATATTGCATTACCGTTATTCTATAGTTGTCTGCTCACCAACAGCAGGCAATATGTACAGTATATCAGCTTCGTGCAATAGAGCAAATGATTTCCTCCCTGTTGCTTTGGTAATCCACTCAACAGAGCGACCAACCAACTAAACCTTAATAAATTATACAATCTTATTTCCTAAAGTGTCAAACCCAAGTATGTAATGTATAAAATATTTAAAATATTGGCAAGTCCAACATGAAAGGTACTTGTAAATTATGACTTCAAGAATAGGTTTGAATATATTACTGGTGCAAGTGCGGTTCTATGCATGTTTATAATTTGGTTGTTTTTTGTATTCATTCATGGGGTGCATGAGTTGCTGGCTAGGGCAGTATTTATTACACATCCTAATTGCTCTGAAGAAGGTGGTAGTGAACTGTCTTCATAAACCACTGCAGTCCATTTGGTGTACTTAGAGTCGAAACGTGTGGCTGCTGGAAAAGCAGAGCAGGTCAGGCAGGATCCGAGAAACAGGAGAGTCCACGTTTCAGGCATAAGCTCTTCAACGGGAATGTGGGTTTCGACGCTGAGAGATAAATAGAAGTGTGGGGATGGGGATGGGGCTGGGGGGAAGATAGCTGGGAAGGTAGATGCAGGTGAGGGGTCATTGTGATAGTTCGGTGGGGAGGGTGGAGCAGATAGGTGGGAAGGAAGATGGGCAGGTAGGACAGGTCATGAGGGCGGTGCCAAGTTGGCGGGTTGGATCTGGCATGAGGTGATGGGAGGGGAGATTTGGAAACTAGTGACGTCGATGTTGAAGCCGTGTCGTTGGAGGGTCCCAAGGTGGAAGATGAGGCGTTCTTCCTCCAGTTGGTGGGTGGGTTTGATTCAGGGGTGGAAGAGGCCCAGGACTTGCATGCCCTTGGGGGAGTGGGAGGGGGAGTTGAAGTGGTTGGCCATAGGATGGTGGGGTTGTTTGATGCTTGTAACACAGAGATGGTCCCTGAAACGCTCCGCGAGTTTACTTTACTGGCTTTCCAAGTCGACAGCTCAGCACCTTTGTCTTAAAACCACTCTAAAAAAAAGAGGTTAAAATATAGCTCTCAAAGCAACAGCATCATCAGAGATTGAATGAAAGGCTTGTGAGAGAGGTACAGATTAGCGGGGGTGTCTAAGATAATGACAAGCGAGCACTAACTAAATAAAAAGAGCCCAGGATGGAGCATCGGCAGGAAATGAGTAGAGACCTTACCCCAGGAACAGAATGAGCCAGCTGTAGTGTTCATTTAGTTCTATCAGTGTGTTTACGAAAGAAGTCCACTGCCCTTGAACAGTTATGTCTGCATTTAGAAAGAGCTTTGAGCATGAAATAGGACAAACACTGTAAATAAAAAGTAGTTAGACCTGAGTCAGAAACCAGTTAGATCTGAGGTATAAATCAAACAATACTGGCAAATTATTCCAAATCTCACTATGTCCAGTTGTAGAGGGGAATTGAAATGGTGCGTAGCTTCCAGCTTGTCACTGTGAAAAGAACGCTTGAAATTGGTTTGTTAGAGGTGTTAAACCGAGATCCAAATCTGTCATAGATTCACCTTTGGCCCATCAAGTCTACACTGATGTAACTACTACTGAAAGTGCGCTCATCCCAGTTTCCTGTACTTATCCAGTATCCTTGATTGTTATGATATTTGAAGTGCTCATCCAGATATTTTTCAAAGGTTGTCAGGTTTCCGGCCTCCTCAGGCAGTGCACTCCAGATTCCCACCTCCCACTGAGGGAAGAAGTTTTTCCTCAAATCCCTTCTGAATCTCCTGCCCCGAAAACCATGCCCCCTCATGACTGATCCGTCAATAAAGGAGAGCAGCTAGTCTCTATTCACCCCGTCCATACCCCTCATGATCTTATATACCTCAGTCACATCCCCCCTCGGTCTGCTCTGCTCTAGAGAAAACAATCCAAGCCCAACTAGTCTCTCCTGATAGCTCAATTTCTCCATCGCAGGCAACATCCCGGTGTATCTCTGTAGCCCCTCTAGTCTAGTGGACAGGAAAGATCCCACAGATTTCTTACCGCCATCCTGGCTACTATTTCACCCTGAAGGACCGTCGTAATATATTCCGTCTGTCGTTATCTCAAAGCGGGAGCTTGCTGGGTGCCATTCAGCTGCCGAGTTTTCGAAATTTCAATGGGGTGCGAACTTCCAGGCCGTAATGATGAGGCCACATCAGCAGGAAAGGCGAAAATAACTACGCACAACCCACCGGCTGCTTATATTCCCCCCGCGATGCATTCACCCATCAATACGGCACGTCATGTCTCACTGAAGCAAAGACACTCGGCTCATAATTTTTCTTTTCCCCAGCAGTTAAGGTCCCAATCATGTGGGAGGTTGGATTGCAGATCTACGGCCATTAATCGAGATTGTTTGATTTTACAATCCAGAAGGAGTGGAGTTTTAATTGATCGTTTGATTTAAGGGCCTGACTCTCCAATATTTTTCAAATTACGTTGGATTTAATTTGCTGGCAGTGGACGGGCGATAGATGACCCTTTTTGCAGCGGTGAAATTAGATTTCCGCGTGTGCTTGCACGATCAGTCCTCAGTGTACCTCTGCTTCATTCTCGATGCATAAACTCCCTGTGATCTTTATCCCTTCATCCCACTTCCCCACCCCTCCACCACTTCCCATTTGCCAATTTGGGAATGTTTTGTGGTAAGTCCGAAACGTCGACTTCTGCACCTCCTGATGCTACCTGGCTTGCTGCGTTCCTCCAGCCTCCTGCCTGTTTACTGTAGAAAGTAGGAAGAGGCCATTTGGCCCTTAGAGTCTGCTCCCCCATTCAATCTGGTCATGGCTGATCCATCCCCTGTTCCTGCTTTTTCACCCCCACCCGCCCCCCCCATACGCTTTGATCCCTTTAGCCCTACTAAGAACCATATCTAACTCCTTCAATGTTATGGCTTCAACCAGTTCCACAGGCCCACCACTCTCTGGGTGAAGACATTTCTCCTCATCTAAGTCCGAAATGGCCTTCCCTGTCTCCTTAGACTGCGAGCCCTGGTTCTGCACTCTCCAGTCATCAGGAACACCCTTCCTCTGTTCACACTGCTTAGCCCTGTTAGAATTTTATAGGTTGCTATGAGACGGCCCTCTCAATCTTCCAGACTCCAGTGAATACAGTCCTAACCCATCCAGTCTCTGTATTTAGTGGGATTGCTTTTTAAAGCGGGTGTCACCGGCTGTGTTAATATCTACTGGCAGTGAGCTGCCTTCCCCATGTCACTTCGGCGCACGGACACAGTGCTATTTGGGAGGGAGTCCTGGAATTTTGACCCAGCGACACGGACGGTGAGAGACTCGGAGGGGAACCTGCTAGCCAGTAATAGATGCCCATGAGGAGGACTGTGGGGCTGTTTCTGTGCTGAGACGTCCCCGTCCAGAGGCAAAGTCAATACCAGCGGATTGCTCCAGTTTTATTGTGATCATTTTCACAGCCATTTGGAACAACTGAGTGTCTGTTTCGGGGGGAGCAGGGGGAGGTTCAGAGCTAACCACAACGCTGTGGAGCTAGAGTCACGTGCAGACCAGACCAGGTAATGATGGCAGACTTTCTTCCCCCAAGAGCATTAGTGATCCCGGTGGGTATCTTTTTAAGGAGTATCTGTTAGCTTGCAGGGTCACCATTAGCGGTGATTGCTTTTTACACCGTATTAACGGAATCTGGTTTCTCCAGCTGAACTCATGTCTGTACTTCAGTTTCCGGAATTGTTAATCCAGTATCACAACGGGCCTACCCTAGCTAACGGGACATGGGAAACTAGCCACAGAATGCAGTGCCTATTGTGGAAACCCTACAGTCCGGAAACAGGCCATTCGGACCATCCGGTCTGCACTGACCCTCCGACGAGCATCCCACTCCGATCTAGCCCCACACCTTACTTCATTTCCCATGGCTGATCCACCTAGCCTGCACGCCCCTGGCCACTATGACAAATCCGCCTCATCTGCACATCCTCAGACTGTGGGAGGAAACCCACGCAGACACGGGGAGAACGTGCAAACTCCACACAGCCCGAGGCTGGAATCGAACCCGGGTCCCTGGTGCTATGAGGCAGCAGTGCTGACCACTGAGCCACCGTGCCATCCTGAGCATCTTCCACTGTGAGGAATTCCCTGTGAGGAACGGCTTCATCAATGATCCTATGGCTCTGATCTCCCGTTCCAGGAGACCAGTCTGTGCACAGAAATGCTCCCAGTCCCAGAACTGAGCTTTTTAACCTGAATTTTCCTGTTTTGCTATAATGACTGAGCTGGTAACAGTGCACAGGATTCCCCTTTTATAGATTGCCCAGTATCTACACGTTCCCCTGTAATTTACCCCGTTGTTCGTCTCAATAAACAGCCAAAACATTGCCAATGGTAAACACGGCAGTGGGAAGTCAGAAGGAACATTTAGCCAGACTGTGTTCAAAGGGTTAAATCACATTATTAGATAGCCTTGCTGCCTTTTGTGCGGCTAACCCAGCTTGGAAGAAATGGATTCCGAACTGATTGGATGAACCGTGCAGGGCTTTGATGGTTTTTATTGAATAAACATTAATAAGAGCATTCTTCAATTTGGCAGCGGGGGAGTCAGGGTCAATGGGTCTTCACTGTGCTGCAGAGTATTGCTGATTCAGCCCTCAGCTTGCCAGCAGGACAATATCGGATTCAGGAACTGTCGCTTCCAAAGTACAGGGGGACGGTAACGACGCAACGATTAACTCTCAGAGCCACTGCTTTCATTCACAGCACTAAACAGAATCGCGAAGCAGAACATGGTCCCTATCATGCTATTTACCTCTTGTTTCCCATTGGGTCCTGACATCCTGGCTTTAACATTATCAGCCTTGGGTTTAAATCACTCTCTGGTCCCTCTTCCAGCCAAGCAACACATTGGATGCTCCTCCAACCCTGCTCCCCTCTGAATTGCTGATTTCATTCAGCCCAAGGTTCTTGAGCACTTTAATACTAACCTCCTCCCTGGAATGTCGCTCGTCTCTCATCCTTTCCGACAAATTTTAAATCTTACTGCTCTGGCCGAACCATCGGTCAATGATCATCATGCCTCCTTGTGTGGGAGAAGGAGATGTCAGGATAGGAATCAGAGGCTGGGAATTCTGCGGTCAGTAATTTAGCTCCCACTCCCTCAAACCCTTCCACCATCTAGAAGGCACGAGTCAGGAGTGCGATGGAATACTCCTCACTTGCCTGGATGGGTGCAGAAGCCTGACACCATCCTGGACAAAGCAGCCCGCTTGATTGGCACCACATCCACAAGCATCCACTCTCTCCACCACCGACGCTCAGTAGTAGCAGTGTGTATCATCTACCAAGATGTACTGTAGCAATTCAACAAAGATCCTCAGACAGTACCTTCCAAACCCAAGGCCACTTCCATCTAGAAGGACAAGGACAGCAGATCCGTGGGAACACCACCCCCCTGCAAGTTCCCCTCCAAGCCACTCACATCCTGACTTGGAAATGTATCACCGTTCCTTCAGTGTCGTTGAATCACAATCCTGGAACTCCCTCCCTAAGGCCATTGTGGGTCTACCCACAGCACAGAGACTGGTTCAAAAAGGTAGCTCACCACCAACTACTCTTGAGTACTTAGGGATAGGCAATAAGCGTTGGCCCAGCCAGTGATGTCCACATCCTAGGAACAAATGACGAAAAAAACAACTAAAGTATGTTAAATGACGCTACGTAAAGGCGAGTTGTTGTGTACACTGGTAGCACCTACTGATATATTCCATGTCTCACCTAGCCTAAATATTTATTTTTCTGTGACTGCCTATTAGATTTGTGCAAGCATTTTTTTTAAGAAAGGCACCCGTAAACATATTTGTTCCAACACAGATTTGCGTCCTCCATGCAAGTACCTTAGGTACAGAAGTTCACGAAATTAGGAAGCCTGTTTCCACACTGCGGGGATTCCATGACTCATTTTGTGCACAGTGAGCTCCCACAGACAGAAACGTAATAATGACCATTTCATGTTGCTGGATGATGCCCTCACCCCCTCACCCCACACTGCCAGGGACATCCAGGGGATAAATCTGCTTTTTCTTGAAATGACGCTGTGGGATATTTGCGCTTCAGCTCAATGGGCAGGCAGGGCCTGGTTTATCGTTGTATCTGATAAACGGAGGCAGCGATAGTGTGTCACTCGTTCAGCACTGCACCAGAGCTATCAGCCTTGACTCTGTAGGCCGAAGCTTGGACCTACAACTCACTGGCTCTGAGGTAAACCTGCTACCAGTGGAATCACCCTTCACTCGTCACTTTTATTGCTTCTTATTATCTTATTGACTATCCTTCAAGTCGTTCAGATGGTTTATTGCGGTAGAGGGCGGTGAATAAATCAACGTTTGAAGACTTCAAAAACCAGGCTTGGGCCATGTGTGAGTCCAATGTCCAACAGGAAAAGTGGGCTTGTCTTAAACTCCCTCACATCTTCACGGCACAGTGTCTGCTTGCTCCCACATTGTGGGATGTGATGGCCTAGTGATATTATTGCTGGACTGTCAACTCGGAGACCCAGATAATTCCCAGTGACCTGGGTTCGAATCCTGTCACGGCACTTGGTGGAATTTGAATTCAATAAAAATATCGGGAATTAGGAGTCTAATGGTGACCATGAATCCATTGTTGGAAAAACCCATCTGTTTCATGAAAGTGCTTTAGGGCAGGAAACTGCCATCCTTACCTGGTCTGGCCTACATGTGACTCTAGACCTACAGAAATGTGGTTGACTCTTAACTGCCCTCTGGATGTTAAATGTTGCCTAGTCAGCGACACCCTCATCTTGTGAATGAATAAAGGAAAAAAAAATTATAAGGCACTGGTGACTGTAGCATTCAATTGTGGGATCTGAGATGGAGGCTGTCCAGCAAATGTGAGTATACCATGTCATGGTTGAAATGTCGGTGAACAAATGAGATTATTGAAGAGAAACATTTATACCAGACTGACTTATCTGCCACAGTTTCCAATATTTGTCTCGTTCTGCTTTACTTGTCGCATTCTCTGTCCTCCCTCCCCTCTCCACACCCCCAGTGGGACAGTCTTTCCTTTCACTTCTGGGTGTTAGACACACCATTTGTTCTACCATTCTCACATTCCGGTCACTTAATCTGAATTATCGACGGCCTCTCTCCCCCTAGCACTCCACCTCCACACTGTTGTGTCAATACTCCCCCACCCCCTCCCACCCCACCCACCACGGCACACTTCGCATCAGCCCTGATGCAGAGTCATCTAGATCCGAAACATCCTGTCTTCACAGATGCTGCCTGACCCGCTGAGATCGCCAGCACGTTTTGTTTTCAGTGCACTGTTTATGGGTCTGCTATCATTTAATCCATTTACTCCCCGACCACTTGATTACACTATGTGCTGGTTCTCACCACTCTCCCGCCCTTTCCTTACCGACATCCCTTTTTATCCAGTGTTACCAAGGTCCACAGAAACCGGAAAAAAACGGCAGATGCTGGAAACCCAAGTCGAAAAACCTGAATTGCTGGGAAAACTCAGCAGGTCTGGCAGTGTCTGTGGAGAGGGGGTTCTGGGGAAGTTGGAAAAAAAGGGTCACTGGACCCGAAATGTTCACTCTGATTTCTCTCCGCAGGGCCTGCTGAGCTTTTCCAGCAATTTCCGTCTTTGTTCCCTCGTTATTTGTTTCCCAGTCTCAGTTCTGATGAAGGTTCTGCTGTGTGGCCCGGCCATTTTCTGTCTCATCGTGGCAAATGCTGTTTCTAAGCCTCAGCTACCATGACTTCCGCCCTCTCGCTTTCTCGCCCTCGACCCTGACTCTGTTTGTGAGGAGGACCGAAGCAACGACAATCCCAACCCAACAATCTTAAACTCGGCAAAGTCTTAGAGTCAGAGAGGTGTACAGCATGGAAACAAACCCTTCGGTTCAACCCGTCCATGCCGGCCAGATATCCCAACCCAATCTAGTCCCACCTGCCAGCACCCGGCCCATATCCCTCCAAACCCTTCCTATTCATATACCCAGCCAAATGCATCTTAAATGTTGCAATTGTACCAGCCTCCACCACTTCCTCTGGCAGCTCATTCCATACACGTACCACCCTCTGCGTGAAAACGTTGCCCCTTAGGTCCCTTTAAATCTTTCCCCTCTCACCATAAACCTATGACCTATAGTTTCAGACTCTGCTACCCCAGGAAAAAGACCTTGGTATTTACCTTCTCCATGTCCATCATGATTTTATAAATCTCTATGAGGTCACCCCTTAGCCTCCGACGCTCCAGGGAAAACAGCCCAGCCTATTCAACCTCTCCCTAAACCTCAAAGCCTCCAACCCTGGTAACATCCTTGTAAATCTTTTCTGAACCCTTTCAAGTTTCACAACATCCTTCCTATAGCAGGTAGACCAAAACTGCACACAATATTCCAGCAGTGGCCTAACCAAAGTCCTGTTGTCAGGATATTCCTTGTGATGTAAGCTCTCCATGAGTTAAAATAAAAAAGGTCAACAAGCAAAAACAAAAATTAACTTCAATTCAAATTGAAGTGAAAAGGGGAGTGTGGAAATCTAATGACATGACAGGCATTTCTTTATGGATAGCTTGTGTTTGGGATCAATAGTGTTTTTCTGCAGGGCTTCTAGAATCTCTGAGAGGCAGTTGCCAGGTAATAATTACTTTTTTAATTTTAATATTGATTTTGCTTTCCACACACCAATGAGTCCACTTTACTGGATGTCAGTTAGCTCCATTCCTCCACTGCCTCTGTCTCCCAGCATCCTTACTCCTCCCCGGTTAAGTTTTTTTAACATTTCATTTTTGTGGGAGGTGGGGCTAGGCCCGGCATTTATTGCCTGTCCCTAGTTGCCCCTTGGGAAGTTGGTGGGGCGCTTGAACCTGCTGTGGGTTGACCCACAATGCCATTTGGAATGGGTCTTTCGAGTCCATCTCTCTGACCGATCTTTCAGCCAGCAGTCTGAGAAACCTTGGCGCATCTCAGTGTCGATGTTTCTCTGACATGGCTTCTGTGGGGCGTCTTCGGACCAGAGAGGAAGGAAAAGAGAGCGCCTTTCGAAACTGCCTGTGGGGAATTGTCCCTTTCGGCAATACATGTTCAGCAAAGGCCCCATCTTAGAAAAACGCACTGCCAAACACAGAAACCAAGAGAAAATGTCTTGATACCGGGAGCGTGTAATTAAAGAAAGCACTGACAAAAGCAGAGCTTAGCACTCTGCAATTATCATGGACAGAATCTTTTCACAAACAACGTGACTGAAGGTTTCACTGTGAACAAACCTGTAATAGGAAAACTGTGAGGAACCATGAATTACAAATTCTTGTTACAAATTTGTCTTACCAATAAATGTGCTCTGTAAGTAAAATTGGCTCAGTTGCCATTTCAATCCTGGACGTTTGTTAATAAAATGTTCTCTCCGATCTTCCAGATTCCAAATGGTCGCGTACGGATATATGCCCCTCCGTGTTCTCTCTGTTGGAATTTCAATTCAAACACCCAATGGGGGGGAGGGGACAATTCATTACCCAGCATCTGCAACCCGCTGGAAAAGACCCAAACTCATTCAAGAACACCAGCCAAAAAAGCCTCCCCCTCCCCCCACCACCACCACCATGATTGACTTCTCTAGACACACCTTCACCTCCATTTTAAACACAACCACCCCTCCCCCCACACTTCATCACTGTCACCCTGACTCCATCACCATCCAACTGACCCCCTCACACTCACCTACCCTATCTCCTTACCTGTTCCACAGACTGATCCTGTGTGTTGACTTCAGCAACAAGAATCATAAAATCCCAGGAGTGTGGAAGTAGGCCTTTCGGCCCATCGAACCCATGCCAAGCTTCTGAAAAGCATCCTACTCAGATCTGCCAGACCCTGTAACCCTGCATTTCCCATGGCTAATCCACCTATCCTGCACGGCCCTGGACACTAGGGACAATTTCCCATGCCCAACTCACCCTAACCTGCACACCTTTGTGACTGTGGGAGGAAACCCACGCAGACACGGGGAGAATGTTCAAACTCCACACAGACAGTTGCCCGAGGCTGGATTCGAACCCAGGTCCCTGGTGCTGTGAGGTAACAGTACTAACCACAGGGTGAAAAAAGCTTGCTGAGATTTATTGCAAATCTACAGTTTAGAACACATGGAATAGAATTCCAACAGTGTGGAAATAGGCCATTTGGCCCATCGAGTCCACACTGATCACCACCCCTGCCCCCCTCGAAGAGTAACTTGCCCAGACCCATTCCCCTACCCTACCCTGACTAATGTATCTAACGTACACACCCCTGAACACTATGGGCAATTTGACATGGCCAATTCACCTAACCTGCACGCCTTTGAATTGTGGGAGGAAACCCACACAGACACGGGGGGGGAAATGTAAACTCCACAGTGGCAGTCACCCGAGGCCGGAATTGAATGCGGGTCCCTGGAGCTGTGAGGCGGCAGTGCTAACCACTGAGCCACCGTGCCGCACAGCTGTGACGTTTCCCTTGCGAATCCTTTCCCTGTCCAGAAGCCAATTCATCACCTGAGGGCCCTACAACCCAGCACCAAACCACCCATGGCACTCATTAAATGAATGAATTATGAGCAATGCCCACTAGGGGACGGTCTGAGCTTGCTCATCCTTCGAGAAATAACTTAGTGTTCATTCATGGGAGTATGCCACAAGCATGCAGCTGTCGAACTCTGCAACTTTGTGTGGCCCTTAGAGTCAGAAATTCCCAGTTTGAATGTTGGAAATATATTTGCCTGCAAAAACGACACAGTTGATTAGATTAGATTGGATTAAATTTACTATTGTCACACGTATATTAATACAGTGAAAAGTGATATTTAGTGTCACTTCACTTCAGCACCATGTTGCAAAACGGCTCAGTGGCTCAGTGGTTAGTACTGCTGCCTCACAGCGCCAGGGACCCGGGTTCGATTCCAGCCTCAGGCAACTGTCTGTGTGGAGTTTGCACATTCTCCCCGTGTCTGCGTGGGTTTCCTCCAGGAGCTCCGCTTTCCTCCCACAATCCAAAGATGTTGCAGGTCAGGGTGAATTGGCCATGCTAAATTGCCCGTGGTGTTTAGAGAAGTGTCAGTTAGGTGCATTAGTCAGGCATAAACTTTGAGTAATAGGGTAGGGGAATGGGTCTAGGTGGGTTACTCTTCGGAGGGGGGGTCAGTGTGAACTTGTTGGGCCAAATGGCCTGTTGCCACACTGTGGGGATTTGATGATAATTGCAAGATATTGATGCAATGGAGTTTATCCTTATATTTCTTTGAAGGTGGCCTCTCCGTCTCCCTGTGACAGGGTCTCTGGGAACAGGATCTCAATTACAAGCTCCACCTCTGCCATTGCTCCCGCAATCGGTGTGTCTGAACTGGAGCCACGGGCCTGGCTCCTCCACCGGCCACTGCACCTGAGCCAGAGTTGGCCGTGGGCCTGGGGATTAACTTCCGCTCCCTGCCCATGGTTCCCCAGCATGAAGCAGTCGGCAATCTTGGCCGTTGCCATGGAGCTGCTGCTCCTTCAGCTGCTCGGGCCTACATGTGGACCTGGAGCCTGGTCTTGGCCTACGAGAGTCAGTGGGGCCTGCTCCTCACTCACTAGGAGACCCTGGGCCTGGGTAAATGGGCAAGGTCTTTACCCGGGGAGGGGGAGTCCAAAACGAGAGGGCATAGGTTTAAGGTGAGAGGGGAAAGAATGAAAAGGGACCACATAGAGGATGGCGTGTGTATGGAATGAGCTGCCAGAGGAAGTGATGGAGTCTGGTACAATTACAACATGCAAAAGGAATTTGGAGGGGTATATGAATATGAAAGGTTTCGAAGGATATGGGCCAAGTGCTGGCAAATGGGACTAGATTAATTTCAGATATCTGGTAGGCATGGATGAGTTGGACCAAACGGTTTGTTTCTGTGCTGTACATCTCTATGACATAAACACAGTGGCTACATGAACAGCTCAGAGGCTAGGAATCCTGCAGCGAGTAACTCACCTCCTGACTCTCCAAAGCCTGTCCACCATCAGCAAGGCACAAGTCAGGAGTGTGATGGGATACTCCCCACTTGCCCTGGATGGGTGCAGCTCCAACAACACTCAAGAAGCTTGACACCATCCAGGACAAAGCGGCCCTCTTGATTGGCCCCACATCCACAAGCATTTGGTTCCTCCACCATCGACGCTCAGTAACAGCAGTGTGTACCATCTACAAGATGCACTGCAGAAATTCACCCCAAAGATCCTCAAAATATACCTTCCAAGCCCACAATCACTTCCAAGTAGAAGGACTCGGACAGCAGATACATGGAAACACCACCACCTTCAAGTTCCCCTTCCAAGCCACTGTCCATCCCGAATTGGAAATGTATCGTCATTCCCTCACTGTCCTGGAATTCGCTCCCTGAGGGCATTGTGGGTCTACCCACAGCAGGTGGACTGCAGCGGCTCAAGAAGGCAGCTCAACACCACCTTCTCAAGTGGCAACTAGGGACAGCCCAGCCAGCGATGCCCACATCCTGTGAGCCAATTTCGAAATTACCGAGGCTGGCTTTCAATTCAAGACTTTATTAACTTGATTCAAACATCACCATGAGGTGATTCAAACACACATCCCCAGAACATTAGACTGGGCCACTGGATTTCTCGTCCGTAATCCCAGCGGTGGAAAATACTGAGCAAGCATTTCTCTCTCAATGGAAGCATTATCTCTCTACAGCGTGTGGGAGCTCGCTGTGCCAAGATTGGAATCAACGTGGCAGCAGGACGTTCACCCAGTGTGAAGCACTTTGGTGGCGAGAGGCGATACACAAATGCATATTCTTCCTTCCCGACATTGTCAGTTGCTCACAGGCAAGGGCTAACATTCAAGTCGAAAACGCTCAAATCTAATTCACATCGGACACCCGAATCAGAAAAGAAACGTTTTATCTTAAAGCCAGCCCTTTGTCGTCGATCACTGAGATGGCTGAGGAGAAACGATAGGCGACATCTTTAATTTCTGTCAGGGATTCATTTAGAGAGAAAAAAAATTCCTGTGTGGGAAAGCAAGAGTGAGTGACTGCAGGTGGAATGAGATAGGATTTTAACAGGTTATTCTCCCCAGTACTAACCCGTCCTGTCACTGCAGCTGTCAGCTAGTCAACAGCGGTAATGAAAGGAAAAATATTTTATTCAGATTTATTAATTGTAAATTAAGCGTGTCTGCCAAGTATAGGACAGTTCCCTGCGATCTGTCAATGCTTGAGGCACACGTTGCGGGCTTCAGGCACCATTTGTCATGTTGTGCCTGACAGCAGTGGATTCCCTCAGCTACTCAGCACAGACCGTCCTGAGAGACTTCAGCTGGGTAGAGCACAGACATGACAAACTGTGTGTCCCTCAGGAGACAGGCAAGTAACACCACAACCGAGTGGGGGGGCCTTGGGGGCAAATTAGGGCACGGCTGTTTGACCTCATTCCTTCCTCTGCAGCCCCCTCCCGACTGGAGTGTGGGGGCACTATCTGCAGCGTCTGATGCCTGAGATGTCATGATACCGGAGTGGGGGGGAGTGGTGTTCCCCGCTTCTGCTCTGGCCAGCCTAACCCTCTCCTCGGTGGGGGGGGGCTGGGCACTGATCATTGTCCCCCTTCTTCCTCCTGCACAGAACATCTCCTGAGGTTACACAGTGGTCACCATGCACACACGCAGCTCACTTGGCCCTTCAAAAATAGAGGGGCCGAACTGATAAGACTGGTGGAGACGTTAGCCCAGACAACAGATAACAGGGAGAGAGTCTTTTCTTTGGGTGGGAGCTTTCCAGACGTGCACTTTACAATTTGAGACCCTCTTCTTCAACGGTGTTGAAATGTAGGAGCGGCAGTAAGCCATTCAGCCCATCGAGTTTGATATGCTGAACGCCACTGAGTACAAACCCAACTGACTCAGCTTCTCATCATAAGGTAGTCCCTCTGTACTCAGGATCAGCTGAGTGAACCTTCTCTGGACTGCCTCTGATACCAATATATCTCTCCTTAGATAAGGGACCCAAAATTGTTCACAGTTGTGGTCTGATTAGTGCCTTGTATTGTTTTAGCAAAACGTCTCTATTTCCTCCGAAACAAAGGCCAACATCCCCCCTGCCTTTTCTAAAGCTTACCGAACTGGGAGGCTAACGTTTTGAGATTTATGCACGAGGACTCCCATTTCTCTCTGTGCTGTGGCTTTCTGCAGTCTTCCTCCATTTAAATAACATTCATCTCCTCTATTCCTCCGGCCAAAGTGCATAACCTCGCAGTTCCCCGCATTATATTCCATTGGCCAGGTTCACTTAACTTATCTATCATCCCTCTGCAGATTCGGTGTCACTATTTGCCTTCCCACCTATTGTTGCGTCATCCACAAATTTGGCCGTAGAGTATTCATTTCCTCGTCCAAGTAGTTAACACGCATCATAAATAATTGCGGTCCCAGCACTGATCCCTGTGGCGCACTGCTCGTTACAGATCACCACCCTGAAAATGCCCCCATTATCCTAACCCTCCATTCTCTATTGGTTAGCCAGTCCTCTAACCACGTTCGTAGACTACCTCCAGCACTATCGTATTAAGTGGCCTAATATGTGGTACAGGTAGACAATCCTTTATCTGAAATTCCGAAATCCGAAAAACTCCAAAATCCAAAGTTTTTCTCGTGAATTTCTTTTCTCCATTGTAAGGCTATTTGGCATGCAAACAGTTGACCCAACTCCACACCCACTCGACCCACATCACTCAGATAGTTAGAGGGACAGACAGGCGGTTCTGTGGACATGGGCGAGACTCTCGGATGGTTTGTTGCCTCCCGGGTGCCAGGGTCCGAGATGTCTCGGACCGTGTCTTCAGAATCCTTAAGGGGGAGGGTGTGCAGCCAGAAGTCGTGGTGCACGTTGGCACCAACGACATAGGTAGGAAGAGGGGTGGGGAGGTCATTCAAGAGCTCAGGGAGTTAGGCTGGAAGCTAAAAGCTAGGACAGACAGAGTCATCATCTCTGGGTTGTTGCCGGTGCCACGTGACAGTGAGGCAAGGAATAGGGAGAGAGTGCAGTTGAACACGTGGCTGCAAGGATGGTGTAGGAGGGAGGGCTTCAGGTATTTGGACAATTGGACTGCATTCTGGGGAAGGGTGACCTGTACAAGCAGGATGGGTTGCACCAGAAGCAGAAGGGCATGAATATCCTGGGGGGTAGGTTTGCTAGCACTCTTCATGGGGGGAATACTTGCGGGCACAGAGATGGGTTCAAGTGCGTATACTTCAACGCAAGGAGTATCAGAAATAAGGTCGGTGAACTTAAGGCGTGGATAGGTACCTGGGACTACGATGTTGTGGCCATCACGGAAACGTGGATAGAAGAGGGACAGGAATGGTTGTTGGAGGTTCCTGGTTACAGATGTTTCAGTAAGATTAGGGAGGGTGGTAAAAAAGGAGGGGGGTGGCGTTGCTAATTAGAAATGGTATAAC
>NC_057720.1:81072976-81074222 GCF_004010195.1 Chiloscyllium plagiosum | reverse complement strand
TATAGGGGAGATGTCAGGGGTGGGTTCTTTACCCAGAGAGTGGTGGGAGCATGGAATGCGCTGCCTGTGGGAGTGGTAGAGTCAGAATCTTTGGTGACCTTTAAGCGGCAATTGGATAGGTACATGGGTGGGTGCTTAAGCAAGGACAAATGTTCGGCACAACATCGTGGGCCGAAGGGCCTGTTCTGTGCTGTATTGTTCTATGTTCTATGTTCTAGATGTGACATGGTGGCCGGTGTTCTAGATGTGACAGCACCGGCAGATGTCAATTATGTGTGCTGTTCGGTAAGATGTTTTAAGTTTTACCATGAAACTGTCACCTATTCCAAATTCCGATAAATTCCAAAATCTGAAAACAAGCTAGCCCTGAGGGTTTCGGGTAAAGGATTGTGTACCTTTACCTTACCAAATGCATGGTGAAAATTCAAATATATTACGTCCACTGCTTTCCCTTTATCTACCCCTCTAAGAATTCTGAAAAGCTTGGGGTGGCGTAGCTGCTCAATGGTTAGCTCTGCTGCCTCCCAGCGCCAGGGATCTGGGTTCAATTCCACCCTCGGACGACTGTCTGCGTGTAGTTTGCACGTTCTCCCCGTGTCTGCGTGGGTTTCCTCCGGGTGCTCCAGTTTCCTCCCACAGTGCAAAGATGTGCAGGTCAGGTGGGTTGATCATGCTAAATTGCCCGTAGTGTTCAGGGTTGTGCCAGCGAGGTGGATTAGCCATGGGAAAGGGATAGGGTGGGGCAGGGTGGGACGCTCTTCAGAGGGTCTGTGTGGACTGGATGGACTGAATGGCCTGCGCCAGAGATTCTATGATTCTAAGTGGGGTCAGGTTATGATTATTTACTTCTAAACTCTATGCTATTCTCATAAAGGGGAGTGAATTCCTGGAGCGGTCTCCCTCCTCAGACTTAGTGAGGTGCAAAGGTTGATAGATGTCTGTAGGGCAAGGCTTAAGGAAGCCAAATGAGATGCTGACGTCAAGGCCAAGATGGGGCAGAGCGACCGGAGCACTTGAAAGTCCTCCCGCTCATTTTGAAATTTGATCTTTTAGAGTCATAGTCATAGAGATGTACAGCATGGAAACAGACCCCTCGGTCCAACCCGTCCATGCCGACCAGATATCCCAACCCAATCTAGTCCCACCTGCCAGCACCCAGCCCATATCCCTCCAAACCCTTCCTATTCATATACCCATCCAAATGCCTCTTAAATGTTGCAATTGTACCAGCCTCCACCACTTCCTC
>NC_057720.1:81065021-81072838 GCF_004010195.1 Chiloscyllium plagiosum | reverse complement strand
GAACCTGCACTCCAAGGTCTCTTTGTTCAGCAACACTCCCTAGGACCTTACCATTAAGTGTATAAGTCCTGCTAAAAATTGCTTTCCCAAAATGCAGCACCTTGCATTTATCTGAATTAAACTCCATCTGCCACTCCTCAGCCCATTGGCCCATCTGGCCCAGATCCTGTTGTAATCTGAGGTAACCCTCTTCGCTGTCCACTCCATCTCCAATTTTGCGTAGAAGTCATGAATGATCCTCTAGAATGGCTGGGTAGCAGGAGATTTTTTCCGAGGTTTTGTCCTTTCCCAGTCAACACTGCCAAGACAGAAGCATTCCAATTAATGCGAAACACTGCAAATCTGAAACAAACACTGACAGCGATGGAGAAACTCAGCAGGTCTGGTGGCATCTGTGCAGAGAGCAACAGAGTTAATGTTTCGAATTCAGTGAACCTTTTTTCAGAACTGAGGAAGATTCATGCCCAGACTGGAAAGGTTAAGATCCCTTTTAAACCTTTCCCCTCTCATCTTAAATCTGTACCCTTCGGTTTTGGACTCCCCTACCCTGGAGAGATGACCTTGGCTATTCACCTCATCCGTGCCCCTCACGCTTTTATAAATTTTTATAAGCTTCACTGGAATGTCGGAGGTTGAGGGGTGACCTTATAGAGGTTGATAAAACCATGAGGGGTATAGATAAGGTGAATGGCAGCTCTCTTTTCCCTAGGGTGGGGGATTTCAAGACTCGGGGGAAAATTTTTAAGGTGAGGGGAGACAGATTTTAAAAAGGACATGGGGGGCAATTTTTCTTTACAGAGAGGGTGAGTCGCTATGATTGTCCAACCCCTGTGCAGAAACATGCAATCCCCATCATTATATCGAAGAGGGATTTGATGGCATGTGCTCAAACAGGCTCTGGTGGTTTGTGTGTGGAGTGAACAGCCAGAGGAAGTGGTGAATGCGGTACAGTTACAACATTTAAAAGACATTTGGATAAGTACATGAACAAGAAAAGTCTGGAGGAATATGGGCCAGGAGCAGGCAGGAGGGACTAGTTTAGTTTTGGATTATGGTTGGCACGGACTGGTTGGGCCGAAGGGTCTGTTTCCATGCTGGATGACTCCATGAATAAGCTCTTGTAAACGTCAGAGTCCTTTTCCCAGTGTGCGAACTTGCCTCTTCATTATCGACTGGGATGCTTTCATTCCTCGGTCTACGTCAATGAAATAAAAGTGGAATACTGCGCAAGCCGGAAACCTGAAGCAAGCACAGAGAATGCTGGAGAAACACAGCAGGCCTGGCAGCCTCTGCAGAGAGAGAAAAACAGAGCTAGCGTTTCCCGTCCAGCGTGCAGGACCTGGACAGCGTTGGGAAACCGCAGGTTAATCTGTTCAGCAGAGGTGGAGAGGAGTGTGCGGTGCAAACGACGTGATGATTTTTGGCATTTTTCAACTCTTGTCACTCGGGAAACAAAGCCCAGTGCTTGGTTTGTTTGTTCACGGCCCTTGCTTCACCGGGGTCTAACTTTCTGTGGCATATTAGGAGCAAACTGGGGTGATGGACTGACATGGCTGCTGCGAGTTGAGATAATTTCAAATGCAGTAGACAGTACAATTTCCACAGCGAGTGCGGTTAAAAGCTTCAGTTGCATTGTGGCTAATTCCCTCCAGTTCATGTTCTCGACATTACTCACTGGACTTGCTGTGCATCAACCTGTCACCACCTCGCAATCAGCTTCTCGAACATAAATGATATTGGCTCTCTCCAATGTTTGTCCTTGTACTGATGGCACGTCCCTTAAGCTGACCAAATTTTCCATCAACTGCAATTCACTGCATTGTACATGCAGTGTGTTACACAATGATGGTAGGGGATAGAGGGCACAGAAACAGGCCATTCGGCCCCACCAGTCCATGTTGGTGATTACCCTCTACTCCAGCCTCCTCCCGCCTTTCCTCATTGAGATCCTCCATCGTAACCCGCTATTGCCTTCTCCCTCACCTGCCTGTCCACATCGATACTGTTCACTTCAGCTCCCCCCCCCCCCGTGATGTGAGTTCCACGTTCACCCTGCTCTCTGGGTGAACAGGTTTCTTCTGAATTCCCGGTTGGATTTCTTGGGGGCTATCTGATATTGATTTCCCAACAAGCGAAAACATTCTCTCTCTCTCCCTCTCTCTCTCTGCATTCAATCAAAACCTCTCAACATCTGTAAAGGCTTCAATGAGGTCACCGCTCACATTTTCTCAGGAGGGAAGGAGTCCAGCCTGTCAACCCTTTGCAAATGTGTAAACCCACTGATTGCTGGGATCCTCCTCTGCCCTTTCTCCAGTGCCTCTGTTTCTAATGTAGCGTCCAGACACACAGTATCCAAGTGCGGTCTAACCAAGGTTCCATACAGGTTGACCTTTCTCTCAATACCTTTCCATTCTATCCCTCTGGAAATAAAACGCACTGCTCGTTTGGTATTTTCACAGCTAACAAACGTCTGGTGACTGAATTTCTTTGGTCGACATCCCCTGGGTCAGGATTGCCTCGCGTTTTGTCTGTGTTTGACTTCATTGCTAAATTTAATAATGGCCGCCTGTCATTTTGTTGCGATTCTCCTCAGTATTGACCATCCCTTCAATGTGGAGTCACCCACAGCAACTGGAAAATTGTCCAACTTGTTAGCGTTAATGGTCCCCGTGGAGCCACCACTTCTCACCTTCTGTCACTCTCAATAACTCCCCTTTACCCTCACGCTCTGCTTCCTACCCTGAAGCCAACTAGCAATCCATTCTGCCACCTGTCCCCAGGTTCCAGGGACCTTGATTCTTAGCCCACAATGGGGCGTCTTACTAAAGATCTTTCAAATGTCCAGGTAATTCAAACTTGACCACAGTCTGCTCTCTCTCTTACCCGCTTTAACCTTTCAATGAGACTTGTCAAGTCAGACCTGATCTTGGATAGTCTACTACACACCCACCATAATCACTTTTCCAACCCAAAGGGTGATTAGCATTATAATGTATGCAGAGGTAAAAACAATGACTGCAGATGCTGGAAACCAGATTCTGGATTACTGGTGCTGGAAGAGCACAGCAGTTCAGGCAGTATCCAAGGAGCAGCAAAATCGACGTTTCGGGCAAAAGCCTTTCATCAGGAATAAAGGATGCAGTTCTGGTCCCCACGTTATGGGAAGGGTGCAGAGGAGATTTCCCAGGATGCTGCATGGCCTGGAGAGTCTAAGCTGTGTGGAATGATTGGAAAGGCTGGGGTTGTTTTCCTTGAAGGTTGAGAGGGGACCTGACAGAGGGCTATAAGATTATGAGGGGCAGTGATAGAGTGGGTAGGGAGGCACTTTTCCCATGAGCAGCATGGTGGCTCAGTGGTTAGCACTGCTGCCTCACATTGCCAGGGATGTTGGTTCAATTCCAGCCTTGGGTAACTACCTGCATGGAGTTTGCGCATTCTCCCGGTGTCCGGGTGGGTTGGCTCCAGTTTCCTTCCACAGCCCAAAGATGTGCAGGTTAGGTGGATTGGCCACACTAAATTGCCCCACAGTGACCAGTGCTGTGCAGGCTAGGTAGGTTAGCCATGGGGACGTGCAGAGTACGGTTTGGGTGGGATGTTCTTTGGAGGGTAGGTGAGGGGCCAAATGGCCTGCTTCTACTGCGTAAGGATTCTACGTAAAAAGGGGACAATAACAAGGGGCATAGGTTGAAGGTCAGATGTCAAGGTGGAGAACTGAGGAGAACTGTTTTCACCCAGAGGGTGGTGGGAGTTTGGAACTCACTGCCTGAAAGGCTGGTTGAGTCACAAACTCTCTTGACATTGGAGCAGTGTTTAGATATTCCCTTGTGTTGCTGTAGCCTCCAGGGTAATGGGCCAAGAGCTGGAGGATGGTTATCGTATCGTCACATCTTTGTTTACCAGCACAGGCACAATGGGCCAAATGGCTTCCTTCCATCAATGAATCTATGTAAAACCCCCAGTGAAAATACAGAAACCAAAGACTCCAATTAAACATCTATTTTTACTTTGCAGTTGCAACCTCCCATAGCTCGAGTTCAGACCCTTGCTCCTTGGAAGGCAGCCAAACAAAGACATTGACGAGAAACCATCCTGGTCATTCGGTTGTGAGGAAAGCTTGATCGCACAGAACTCCCCTCCGTCACGGTGAAGGCCCAGCACCAACATCCCCTGGGCGTATTCGCAAACTGAAGAATTCTCAAGCTCCGACTTTTCTCCCCTTTGCCTCTCAGTGACAGTGAGCTGAAGGCAATTCGAAAATCCATCGCTCGCTCTCAAACCACGGAGACAGGGCTGTGCAACCAAAACAAGTCTTCTGGGCGAGGAGTGACAGAGATTTGCTTCGGATGTAATCGCTGTAGATGGAAAGGAAAAGAGCTCCCCTTCACATTGACGGACATATCCCACCTTCCAAATAATGAGACTGGAAATCTCAGCACCTGCTGGTCAGAGACCTTGAAATTAATAGTTAAGTAGCAGAAAGAATCCTGTAATGTTAGTGACAGCTTGGCAGGCTCTCTGCATCCTTTCACGTCAGCTTTCATTTCTATTTGCTTCCAATTCAATTTTTTAATGCTTTCACAAGTTCAATACGTCGCAGGCCTGTAAATATTGCATTGCAGACTTGGATTCGGGGGGGTGGGGGGGGGGGAGGGTGCTGCGGGTGATGGAGAATGGTGAATGTGTCAGGAGAAGAGCCATAGGGTGCGGCCCACTTGTACAAACGTAGCCTCACCTCCCCCCCCCCCCCCCACCACCATCGCGATATCAACACACTCTTGTTGAACTCTTTGGAAGACTGTGTTTAAATATTGGACGTTTTCTAAACGTTGGTATTCACCTAAGAACCACATGCAGGTCTTGGAGCTCTGCCAGGGAGAGGGGTCCGTCTTTTCTGATTGGCTGAGAGGCGGTGCTACCAGCTAAAGGAATGTCGTGCTATCGCTGTGCCAAGCGTGTTCCACAGTCTTACAGCAAAAGTAACGCCCAGCAATTAACGCGAGCAACAAAACCCAAAATGGGAAGCAAATCAGGATAGGGCCCCGGACCAATGATGATGCACGGTTCAGTCAGCCTTGGTTCAATCAGAGGTAAAAACAAGGACTGCAGATGCTGGAAACCAGATTCTGGATTAGTGGTGCTGGAAAAGCACAGCAGTTCAGGCAGCGTCCGAGGAGCAGGAAAATCGACGTTTCGGGCAAAAGCCCTTCATCAGGAATAAAGGCAGGGAGCGAAGACTAAGGAGCTGAGTTCCAGAGGTGAGGTGAGAGTGACAGCCCTTTGACATCAAGGCCGCATTTGACCCCAAGTGTGGCATCAAAGAGTCCTGGCAAAACTGGAATCAATGGGCGTCAGGGGGCAAACTCTCTCCTGGCTGGAGTCACGATTGGTAGATAAGAAGATGGTCATGGTTATTGGAGGTAAGTCATCTCAGCCTCAGGCTGTCTCTGCAGGGATTGCTCGGTTAGTGCCCTAGGCTCAACCATCTTCAGCTGCTTCATCGCTGACCTTCCCACCATCATAAGGTCAAAAGTGGGGATGTTTGCCAATGCTTGCACAGTTCAATTCGTGACTCCTCATCACTGACGTAGATATTTTCAAAAGCAGCAAGCTCTGGACCATATCCAGGCTTGGGCTGACAAGTGGCAAGTAACGTCATGTCACACAAGTGCCAGACTATGACCATAACAGTCAATCTAACAATCACCCCTTCACATTTAATGGCATCACCATCATTGAATCCCTCCACTGACAACATCCTGGGGTTTACTATTGACCAAAAATGTAGCCATAAAAAGGCAGGGGCGATAAGAGCAGGTCAGAGGCTAGGAATTCTGCAGCGAGTAACTCACCTCTTGACTCCTCATAGCCTGTCTACCATCTACAAGGCACAAGTCAGGAGTGTGATGGAATACTCCCCTCTTGCCTGGATGGGTGCAGCTCCAACAACTTGCAAGAAGCTCAACACTATCCAGGAAAAAGCAGTCCGTTTGATTGGCACCACATCCACAAGCATCTATTCCCTCCCCACTGACGCTCAGTAGTAACAGTGTGTACTATCTACAAGATGCACTGCAGAAATTCACCAAAGACCCTTAGACAGCACCTTTCAAACCCACACCCACTTCCATCTGAAGGACAAGGGCAGCAGATCCATGGGAACACCACCCCCTGAAAGATCCCCTCCAAGCCACTCACCATCCTGACTTGGAAATATATCGCCATTCCTTCACCTTCACTGGGACACAATCCTGGAACTCCCTCCCTGAGGGCATTGTGGGCCTACCAACAGCACATGGACTGCAGCAGCTTAAGAAGGCAGCTCACCCCCACCTTCTTGAGGGCAACTAGGCGGTGACATTGACCGTCTCAACCTGTCCACCCCTCTCAGCCACTCCAATCTCTCATCCTCACAAAGCGCAGCCCACCACTTCCTTTGCTCCAACCCTAACTTTAGCATTAAACTGGCAGACAAGGGGTTGGGCGCAATGGTAGTTTGGTGCACCAACCTCTACACTGTTGAAGCCAGGTGCTAACTCATGGACACCTCTTCCTACTGTCCCCCCGACCACGATCTCACCTCCCATCACCAAACCATCATCTCTCAGACCATCCACAACCTCATCACCTCAGGGGATCACCCACCAACAGCCTCCAACCTCATTGTTCAGGAACCCTGCATGGCCTGATTCTAATTCCTACAAAATTTAACAAACCTGGCTGCCCTGGTCGACCCATTGTCTTAGCTTGCTCCTGCCCCACTGAACTTATCTCTGCATATCTTGACACTATCCTGTCCCCCTTGGTCCAGGATCTCCACATACATTCAGACCACCTCCCACGCCTTCCAGCTCCTCTATGACTTTCATCTCCCTGGTCCTCAACGCCTCATCTTCACTATGGACATCCAGTCCCTGTGCACATCCAACTTCCGTGATGAAGGCCTCCAAGCCTTCCGTTTCTTCCTCTCCCGCCGACCCAACCTGTACTCTTCCACTGACACATTCATTCGATTGGCTGAACTGGTTCTCACCCTCAACAATTCCTCCTTTGAATCCTTCCACTTCCTCCAGACCAAAGGGGTAGCCATAGGCACCCACATGGGCCCCAGCTATGCCTGTCGCTTTGTCGGATATGTGGAATAGTCCATCTTCCACAGTTACACCGTCACCATACCCTACATTGATGACTGCATCGGCGCTACCTTGTGCTCCCATGAGGAGGTTGAACTGTTCATCTACTTCACGAACACCTTCCACCCTGACCACAAGTTCACCTGGACCATCTCAGACACCTCCCTCCCCTTCCTGGACCTCTCCGTCTCCATCTCTGGCAACTGACTCAACACAGATACATATTTCAAACCCACTGTCTCCTAAAGCTACCTGGACTGTGCCTCCTCCCACTATCCCCCACCCCGCTCTGGTATAAACGCTATCCCTTATTCCCAATTCCTCTGCTTCCACTGCATCTGCTTCCAGGAGGAGTAATTCCACTCCAGATCATCCCCGATGGCCTCCTACGTCAAGGACTGCAATTTCCTCTCCCACGTGGTCAACAATACCCTCCAGCGCATCTCCTCCCTTTTACTCCATCCCTCCAACGACAGTGAGGAGAGACCCCCCCTGTTCTTCATCTGCCACCCCACCAACCTCTGGATATATCGCATTATCCTTCACCATTTCCACCACCTACAATCAAACCCCGCCACCGAGATATATTTCCCTCCCCACCCCTGTCAACATTCTGCAGAGACCACTCCCTCTGCGACTCTCTCATTAGGTCTACGCTGCCTACCAACCCACCCCCCCCCCCCCCGC
>NC_057720.1:81036762-81064986 GCF_004010195.1 Chiloscyllium plagiosum | reverse complement strand
CCTGCCACTGCAAGAGGCGTAAAACCTGCGCCCACACCTCCTCCCTCACCTCCATCCAAGGTCCCAAGGGATCCTTCCACACCCGGCAGAGATTTTCCTGCATATCCAAACACCTCATCTACTATGTCCATTGCTCTTGATGTGGTCTCCTCTACAACAAGGAGGCAGGATGCTAACTTGCAGAATGTCTCAGGGAACATCTCTGGGATGCATGCACCAAACAACCCCTGCTACCCTGTGGCCAACCACCTCAACTCCCCCTCCCACTCGGCCAAGGACATGCAAGTCCTGGGCCTCCTCCATCGCCAAATCCAAGCCAACCAATGACTAGAGGAAGAACACATCATCTTCTGCCTTGGGACCTTCCAACCACACATCATCAACGTTGACTTCACCAGTTTCCTCATCTCCCCTCCCCCCCAACCCATCTCAGATCCAACCCTCGAACTATCCTACCTGTCCATCGTCCTTCCCACCTATCTACTCCACACTCTGCGCCCCGACCTAACACCATCATTTACATATCGCCTTCTCAGCTATCTTCCCCCAGCCACTCCCCTTCCATTTATCTCTCAGCCCCCTTCCTCCCCTACATTCCTGGTGAAAGGCTTAGGCCTGAAAAGTCGATTCTCCTGCTCCTCGGATGCTGCCTGACCTGCTGCGCTTTTCCAGCACCACGCTCTCAGCAAAAGGAAGAAATCAATCAGCCCCAGTGAGTTTAATCAGGATAAATGCGAGGCACAGCTTTTTGGTAAAACCAACAAGGGGCAGGACTCACAAAAGTCGGGCCTTGGGTGATGTTGTAGAACACAGAGACCTAGGGACATAATTCTTTGAGGTTTGCGTCGCGGGTATACAGGGCGGCCAAGATGGAGTTTGGCACTCTTGCCTTCGTTGCTCAGACCTTTGAGTGCACAGGATGGGACATCATGTCGAGGACGTTGGTGGAGTGCTGTGCCCAGTTCTAGTCGCCCAGGTATTATTTAGCTGGAGGGAGTTCAGAAGACATTCACCAGGACGCTGCCGGGAATGGAGGGCCTCAGTTATGGGGAGAGGCCAGGAGTTTTTCCCTGGAGCGTAGGAGGTTGAGTGGTGATCTCATAGAGGTTTGTAAAACCATGAGGGGTAGAGATAAGGTGAATGGCAGGCGTCTTCTCCGAGAGTGGGGGATTTTAAGACAAAGGGGAAGATTTTTAAGGTGAGGGGAGAAAGATTTAAAAAGGACATGGGGGCAACTTTTTTTGACACAGCGTAGTTCATGTGAGGAATGACCTTCCAGAGGAAGTGGTGGATGTGGGTACAGTTACAAGATTTAAAAGGTATTTGGATAAGTACATGAATAGGAAAGGTGTGGAGGAATATGGGCCACTCACGGGCAGGCGGGGCTAGTTTAGTTTGGGATTACGGTCGGCATGGACTGATTGGACCCAAGGGTCGGTTTCTGTGATGTATGACTCTCTGACTCGATGAGTAACGTGCCGCAGGGTTGAAAATGCTCACAGATAGGGGGAGAAACTAGAAAAAAATACACTGACGGCAAGTGTGAGAAGAAGCAGTCTGAACTGGGAAAGCTAGTGGGATCCCAACCTGGCCATGTTCATACAGGGTCAGGAGGGCAAAGACACAGTGCATGCAACAGCACAGGATACTTAGCAGAGAGCTCAGCAGTCTGTGGGCGTGCCAGCAGAAGGGGCCAGAAGAGGGCAGAATGAGCGCCTCCTGCAGGATGCAAGAGGATCACTGCAAGTATTTGATTGCTGCCCATTCGGTCAGATAGACCGGTGCCACTCTGCATAAGTAGAAGACAATGATATGCAACAGATCTTTGTAATCACCTCGGCATGTTCAGAGAGACCCTTCAATCCTTGGAAAAGGCTCATCTGGGGAAAGGTCAAGTAGTGATTTTTTAGGCTAACCAGAGAGAAAGGGATCGCTCAGTCCAAACTGGATCGTGTTAAGAGTTAACGTGCAAAAACTGTTGGCCTGCGGAAAGAGCAGAAGGAGACTCCAGTGGAAAGCCAACCCCGGAGGTTCTAAGAGAGTTTTACCAGCCAAAGATAACCAACCAGGCTATCGAGCTACATGAGCACAGAATGTGAAGCTTAAAGCTGAGCATCAGAAAGAGACCGAACAGATCCAAGAATTGAACCAGCTCAGTGAGACTACTGAACTAAAAACCTTGCGGACTGAGTGCAAGACATTGGCAAAACGTCTGCAGGCACCTTACACTCGGACGACCAGTCTTAGGCCCCCAAGTGACACAACAGAGAGATACATTAACAGGAAATCTCTCCCGCCCAGGAGGATTCCACACCTGCACCCTGGAGAATGCAGGTTAAACACAAGAGTTGCTGGGTTGTAGATGGCCTCTTGTCTCTCAGGGAATCCTACTGGTTTGAACTGCTCGTCCTCAGAGCCCTATGGGTGTACCTGCAACAAGAGGAGTTGCAGTGATGCAAGAAGGCAGTTCACGACCCACCTCTTCATGACAACCGCCAATGGGCAATTATGTTTGCCTCGCCAGCAGTGATAACCTTCTGTGAAAGAATAAAAAAAAAAGCCAAGCTGCAGGTTAAAATTCACCTCGCTGCGTCTCCTTAGGGGTACTACACATCCGGGAACATCAATGCACTGGAGAGGGGAATGATATCGGACGGACTTACTCACTTGGTGGTGATAGTGGCCAAGATGGAGAGGAGCAGGGCAGTTAAATGAGAACATTGACAAGATAAGAAGAGGGTAGACAGTAAGAATCTGTTTCCACTGGAAAATCTCAGCACCCAAAGGTGACACATTTAAGAGAAAGCGCTGGATAAAGTCAGCCAGGGGAGAATGGGATAGGGTTGGTGTTAGGGTTAGACAAGTAGATATGATCAGGAATGCACTGGGCTATGGTCAGGAATGCACTGGGCTATGATCAGGAATGCACTGGGCTATGGTCAGGAATGCACTGGGCTATGGTCAGGAATGCATTGGGCTATGGTCAGGAATGCATTGGGCTATGATCAGGAATGCGTTGAGCTATGATCAGGAATGCATTGGGCTATGGTCAGGAATGCATTGGGCTATGGTCAGGAATGCATTGGGCTATGGTCAGGAATGCATTGGGCTATGATCGGGAATGCGTTGGGCTTTGATCAGGAATGCGTTCAGGATGGTAGAAGCAGCTTCAACAGTCATACTTATAGAGAATTGAATAAATGGTTGAAGAGAGATCATTGACAGGGCTATCTAAGATCTCCATCCCATTTGAACCTTACAGACCCAGTCTCCTGTACCACGTGATCTGACTCAGCTCGTCCCTCACACGCTTAGTAGCTATTCTGGCAGTCAAGGTATAATTAACCCTTTACACAACATCTCACCCCACCTCCAGCTCTTTAACCGTGTCCCATTTAAACGTGAACATTTCACCATTTCGCTTTACCCTCTCAGCTCCCCAGCTGCCCTCCACTCCCACAATTCTCTTTAGCATGTTAATCCCAACTGCATTCTCTCCTCTCCCACAGGGAATGGAGAGGATCTTCCAACAGGATCAAGGCGCTTTCTCTGTTGGCAAGAACATTCCCGGACTAAAGGAAACATTCTTCCAAAGAGTTAGCAGAAGCCTCGATGTCCCAAACAGTCTCTTTGAGTTCCAAATGATTTGTCAATTCCAGTCCTTATTCAGCAATTGAACCATCCTCTAATCTACTCCTTATTGATAATTCAGCAAACCCTTTTTGCAGGTGTTTAAATAAAACACCACTTCTGTGTGTAGAGGTCACACCAGCAGCATGCACATCATTCCGACTGATTGATTCCACTCATGAATATGAATCTTTTGACATTATAATGGGTTCGAGCAGTCAATCAAAATTTACAACCTGTTAAGAAAGAAGAAGAGAAGATCAAGGTCTCAGTTTCCATTTGAAGGAGGGAGGGTTAGGGGGAGGTGATGTCTGTTTATCTCACCTGACAGATTGTGCTCAATGCTACAAGGAGAGACAGCTACCAGGCTCCTGCTGAATCTCAGGGTTTCTCTCGTCAATGCTCCTGGTGACACTGCGTTAACAAAGCCACGACGGACACTGAAACCACTCATCCCTCTGTGTCCCGGTTCGTAACCGACAGGCCCGTCAGCTCCCACAGGGAATAATTCCGACCCCTGCCCTCATGCCTGGTCCTGGTACAGCAGGTGTCAGTGCGATGAGAGGAGGCGATGGCCTAGTGGTATTATTGGTGTACTGTTAATTCGGGGACCCGAATTCAAATCCCGCTGCAATGGTGGAATTTGAATTCAACAAATATTTAGAATTAAGAATCTAATGATGACCATGATTATCGGGAAAAGCCCATCTGGCTCACTAATGCCCTTTAGGGAAGGAAACTGTCATCCTTACCTGATCTGGCTTATAGGTGACTCCAGACCCACAGCAATGTGGTTGGCTCTTAACTGCCCCCTGGGGCAATTAGGGATGGGCAATAAGTGCTGGTCCAGCCAGCGACACCCTCGTTCCATGATTGAATTTTAAGAAAAGTCTCGAGGCTGGAAGAGACCATGGCTGGGATTTTCCACCATGCCCTAGGGATTCCTACATGACGCAAACTGTGGTGTCAATGCAGAAATGCGAGGCCAACACTCTTATGAGGGAACACTTACAAGCTTCATTCAACATGAATGTGCATAAGGCGTGTTAAGAAAAACCTCACAGATTCAGGCTGCAGTTCCATGTGCTCTAACCTCATTATGACAGAGCTCCTTTCACACATACATGTACTTACCATAGCAACTATACCAAGATGGCGGCTGTGAAGTAGCAGTGCTGCATTTGAGCTCCTGGTTTGGGGCTCTGTCTACTTTCTTTCATTTTAGTAATTTTTGCTCTTTTTTTTTTAAGGCCTCTTAAGGCAGCAGCAGCAGCAGCAGCAGCAGGAGAGAGCAGGACCCATCAGCACAGAGGGGAGAGTGAGACAGCTATTCAAGATGGCGGCTGTGGCCTGGTAGGCCCAGCCACTCCAGGCTGACCGCATTCTTCTATTCTTCTCTGTCCCTCTCGTCTATTTTTATTTACCTTCTGGAGAGAGAGGGGTAGCAGCGGTGATGGTATGCCGGGAGGCACGACAGAAGTCGAGAATCCTGAGCGGTATTGGTTGGAGTTCCGGTACGTGGAGGGAGCTGTGGGCCTGAGCATTGTGTGTTTAGAGCCAAGAGTCCCAGCTTCTGCAGCGTCAAGAAGCCTGAGATTTCCCGGAGAGTGGGCCAAAGTGGAGGAGATTGAACCCTTGCAGGGACCGCATTTAAGGAAGACTGTTGAACTTTTACCCTTATTCCTTTATATTTCCACTTAATGCTAGGAAAGACTGTAATGTTAACTTTAAACTTTATTTTTCTACTTCTGCTAATGGCAATGCCTTACTATTAACTTTGTTTCTCTACGTTACGACACGGGGTAAAATCCCCTGCTAATCTAAACCCATAACACAGAAAAGATTACCCTGTGTGATAATTGTTTGGGGTATAATTTAAACTGAGATGGAAATGTGTTGCTGGAAAAGCGCAGCAGGTCAGGCAGCATCCAGGGAACAGGAGAATCGACGTTTCGGGCATAAGCCCTTCTTCAGGAATGAGGAAAGTTTGTCTAGCAGGCTAAGATAAAAGGTAGGGAGGAGGGACTTGGGGGCGGGGCGTCGGAAATGTGATAGGTGGAAAGAGGTCAAGGTGAGGGTGATAGGTCAGACTGGGGTGGGGGCGGAGAGGTCGGGAAGAAGATTGCAGGTTAGGAAGGCGGTGCTGAATTTGATGGATTTGACTGAGACAAGGTGGGGGGAGGGGAGATGAGGAAACTGGTGAAATCCGAATTCATAATAATTTAAACTGATTGGCCAAATTCGAATTTGTTTTTGTCTCCAGGGAACCAGCTACCCTAGCTGCCAGACCACATGTTTCATTATATCTTGTTCAGAACACTTGGTGCTGTCAGGTAGTTCTGCTAACTTGTAACTTTCTTAAAGATACAGTACACTTCTACACCTTCATAACATTATTTGTACCTAAGTCTTGTACCTAGGTACCTTTGGACTTAAGCTGGTGACATATGTCACCTCACTATTGACATCCTGGGGACCAACATTAACTTGAAACTGAACTGCACCAGTCATATAAACACAGTGGCTACAAGAGCAGAGCAGAGCAGAGGCTAGGAACACTGCAGTGAGTAACTCATCCTGGGGTTTATATTGACCAGAAGTTTAACTGGAGTAGTCATAAAAAGGCAGCGGCAGAGGCTAAGAATCCTGCAGCAAATAACTTACCCCCTGACTCCTCAAAGCCTGTCCACCATCGACAAGGCACCAGTCAGGAGTGTGATGGAATACTCCCCACCTGCCTGGATGGGTGCAGTTCCAACACCAAGAAGCTCGACACCATCCAGGACAAAGCAGCCACTGGATTGACACCAGTTCCACTCCCCCCATCACTAACACTCAGTAACAGCAGTGTGTACTATCAACTAGATGCACTGCATAAAGATCCTTAGACAGTACCTTCCGAACACATGACCATTTCCACCAAGAAGGACAAGGGCATCAGATATGTGGGAACACCACCCCCTGCAAGTCCCCTCCAAGCCACTCACCACCCTGACTTGGAAATATATCACTGCTCCTTCACTGTCACTGGGACAAAATCCTGGAATTCTCTCCCTAACAGCTCTGTGGGTCAACCTATAGCACATGGACTGCTGCGGTTCAAGAAGGTAGCTCCACCATCTTCTCAAAGGGCAACTAAGTCTGGGCAATAAATGCTGGCCCAGCCAGTGACACCCGTATTATGTGAATGAGTAAACAGATAAAAGTAAAACGCTGTGGACTCTCTTCGGATGGTGATTCCTATTGGATGTTCTTCCCAAGTAAAGATACTTCCCTCATATTCTCTTTAAATGCTGACACATACTAGTAGACCTCTTCTTGATAACAATTTGCTCCTTAATGTTCTGTCATTATTTAACACACCTGAAGACCTGTTAGGAATCTAGGAACAGGAGTCCATTCAGCCCCTCCAGCCTGCTCTGTCATTCAGTTGGATTGGGATGTGTTCTTCAGTCTAGTTCCATCAACACACCCAGACTCCTTACATCCCTTCCCTTCTCTGTAACCTCCCCAAGACCGTACACTCCTCTCTATAATCTGTAATCTTCTCCAGTCCAACCCATTCCTTATCTCTGTACCTTGCTCCAGATCTGCACCCTTCTGATATTTCCAGGCCATACCCTCCATAACCTGCTCCAGACCTTGCATTCTTCCATATCTCTGTAATGTAGTTGACTCTGAACAGCCCGCTGGGCAATTAGGGATGAGTGATAAATGCCAGTGATGCCATCTTCCCATGAAAAAATAAAGAAAGAAACATCGTATCCAGGTCTCATTCCCCTCTTTATCTCCATAACCTCTTCCAGACCCTACACTCTTCTCCATCTCTGTAATCTTATCCAGGTCTTATTTCCACCTTTACCTCTGTAACCTCCTCCAGACCCTACACCTCTCCTTACGTCTGTGACCTCCTCCAAGCCTGACATCCCTCCCTACCTTTGTAACCTCCTCCATCTCCTCGTACCGTCCTCCCTTTGTCTCTAACGCCCTCGGAGTCAACAATCCTCCCTATCTCCGTAACCACCTTCTCGCCCCTACAAGTCTCCTAACAAACACAAGCAGAACGGGACTGTCTGCCTTGGCTCTGCTTTCAAACACTTGGAGTCCTCTCTGCTCTTCGACAGAGGCAATTCCTTTTCTGTCACCTCCGGCACTGGAGGGACAGCAGTTGTAATTAAAACCTGCAGTCTATAGCTGTGGTGGAACTAAAATGACAGGCAGCCCTGGAATTGAACCCACTGCCATCTGGTTCCCTCTCTACCTGACCTACTGAGCCCGTACCAGTAAGAGCAGTTTGCGATTCACTCTGAACTCCCATTGTAAAATGTAGCGTGCACTGTCCCTGATCTAGGGCAGCACCACAGTAAACAGTTTGCCCACGTCTGGCATTGCTATCACTCACACTGAGCTGTCTTGGGGGAGGTTTAGTGGACAGTTCAATTAATGCTGAAAGAAGCGCTACAACATACACAAAGACCTTAAGAAACTTAAACAGCATCTTGTCGACAACAAAGAGCTTTCAATGTTGTTCGAGGTTAGTGTGAGGTGGTCTGTTTTGATGGCGGGGGGGGTTGGGCTGAGGTGGGACGAGGAGATCAGGAGACCAAACGACGAATTCTCCCAACACTTGGACAGCGTTCGGCTGTAAAGAAACGAGAGAGACCAGGCCACAGTCGAGATCGATGCCTTTTCACGGTCTCAGTCCGCGTAACCGATTTGCAAATATTGCACAGGGGTTGGAGGACATGGACATCATCTCTATACATTGACGGGCCTGCTCCTGAGGAACCGTGACATCGGCCTCCTCACGCGCTGAAGACAGACATTCTCCAAGTCATTTTCCGCCCCCATCCCCGTGGGTTGGCACCCACGTTGCAATGGTCTTCAGATTGCCCTGACATCTAAATCCTGTGGTGTGGGTGCCCGTGCTCAGTCGCTGCAGGGTACAGCTTACAGGGGCACCTCCGTGTGCTCTGTGTGGCTGAGTGGGTGAGACTGACCTCTGGTGGGGCACGTCTCCCGGTGCCAGCTGCGTGGCATAGAATCTCAGTGCCCGAGGTTATGTCCTGCCACATCATGTCGCAAACATCTCTTTACTCTCGGTATTGTTGGTGGGTGCTCTGTGCCTCACACCCGTGATGATGTGATGCAAGAACCCAATAGGCTTTGAGCCTTATTCTAAGACAAACACTTTTTTTCCAAAGTCAGGGAGTGTGACTGCAGAAATGTGGAACTAACTTACACCAGGCGGCAGTGGGTTCTGTCACTCAATGTTATTGGAGAGGGCATATGCAAGGTGGCAAAGGGTCTGAATTGAGTGGAGGGGGTCTGTTGTTAGCAGTGACAGTGGGGTCTGGGCGTACCTGACCAGGGTACACAATCGATGTCTACTTCAGACTGTAGTAACATTCTCCATTTTCTTCTTGTTTTTTTTTGAAGTGGATTACTTGAAGGCTTTTAATCTTCGGAATTCTGCCACCCTTTCGTTTTATTTTTGGATGAGGATTAGTGTTTGAGCTACAAAGCTCATGAAAGGCAGGTTGGCAACGAGAACGCTTGCTGAGGTCACTCCCAGGCTGAGCTCCCATTTGTCCTTTTGGCTCTTACCCAGTGGAGGGTGATGGTGGGTGAGGTAACCTATGGGCACCAGAGAGAGGAGCTGGCCTCACGGATCTCTGTTTGATGATCTACTCTGAAGCCACACAACAATGCAGCTCTCCTGCAGTATTGATCAGTACTCCGCACTCTCAACTCTGTCCTCCAACCACTCCCATGGGACTTGAACCCACAATTGTTGGATTTCAGAGTGAGAGGGCCTCTGCCTGAGCCACTGCTGCTTTCAGGAACTGCCTGTCCAACGCGTCCTGTAACCCCTTCATACTTCCAACAGTGACTGATCTCTGATTCCTTCCTGCCCCCATTTGAAGTCAATTCATACTGACTTTGAAGATGACACTAGTGCAGTCTGATCGGTTGTCGGGTTGATTGTCAAGTTGGCGTTGTGTCACATCTTTGACAATCACAGGAAGTTCATAAGATCATTCTTGCATTCCCAAATAATAAATCGCTCACAGGCTTATTCGTGTCTTTTTTTAAGCAAACGGACGCTGAGAATTACACGCATTAAACATCCTCCCCATGCTTCTGAGAGACTGCGCGAAGCAACCCTGACCATCAGATCAACAGCAGGCCGCAGTAACTTTAGAAATACATGTCAAGCTGGTGACCCAGGTGAGGAAACTAAGCATTTATACAGTGACCGAGTTTCCGAACTACCTGTCTCTGTGTGTGTGTTTGTGTGTGTTTGTGTGTGTTTGTGTGTGTGTGTTTGTGTGTGTGTGTGTGTGTGTGTTTGTGTGTGTGTGCGTGTGTGTGTGAGAGAGAAAGAGAGAGAGCGAGGCTGGGTCAATCTGAGTCAAAATGATTCAATCCAATTCCCAAGTACCCCTTTGTTCTGTTGCATGCCTCTCCTCTTCCAAATCTGTATGTGTGTTCCTGTGTCTGTCTTACTGAATGCGAATGTCTCTCTGGTTCTTAGTGAGCGTGAATCCTTTTCTGAGTGTGTCCCTCCCTTTGCCTTGTCAAATACCTGAGTCCTTGCTCGCTCTCTCTCTCTCTCCACTGGTCTTCAGTACCCGCAGATGTGACAGTGGGGTATGGAGCAGCTGGTAGTGAATGGGCAACTCATTTTAAATCCTCGCTGGTATTCGCAGTGTCTCCCTAACTCCCTGGGGGACAGCTTACTCTCCTGGGGGTCCACTAACCTGAGATACAGTAGATCCCCCCCACCCCCCACCCCGTACCCGTGTGAGATATGTTCCAAGACCTAACGCAGAAGCCCGAAAGCACAGCGAGGTGTGAACCCATTTATTTATTCCCAGCAGCCTCCTGATCCCTGGTTCTGGAACGTTCCCTATTATATGTTCAGGCCATGTAACTGAAACCCCAGTAACCAGACCTACGAATATGGGGGTTGCCCTGTATATGGAACTCACTGCCTGAGAGTGTTCAAGGTACAGCCCTCAAGATCTGCCAGAACTGTGCATGTGAAACAGCATAGCACACAAAGCTATGGGCCGAAACGCTGGAAATGGGATTAGCAGAGTTGGATGTTTGATGACCACTGCGGTTTAGATGGGCCGAAGGTCCTGCTACATGCTGTAAAAACTCTATGATTGTGAAAGAAGCGAGTTTGTATTCACTACTTCTGTAGAAAGCATCAGGAGATAACAAAAATGGAGAGGAGAACGATGTCAAGTGGGAAGCTTGGAGCCTGAATGTTCCCTCAAGCCTCTCCTCGTTTATATCCATCCAGGAGCGTTTGTATGAAACAAGCTTTCAAATTTAATACAGGATTAATTAGAGTCTTTATCTCATTAAGGCCAAAGTAATTTGCAGATAAAATTGTTTGCAATCCCTCTTACATAATTACACACACCGTGTTTACTGTGAATGGGCCTCATTACAGACTATTTAGCAGAGTGAGCTACCAGGCTCTCAGTGTGCAGCTCAGAGTGGGCCAGCCACCTTTCCCGTTAACCCTTTCAAGGGAGCTTATGCTGCAGCTGTATAGGATGCTGGTGAAAGCACGCCTAGAGTACTGTGTACAGTTTTGGTCTCCTTACTTGAGAAAGGATGTGCTGGCACTGAAGGGGGTGCAGATGATGTTCACTAGGTTGGTTCCGCAGTTGAGAGGGTTGGCTTATGAGGAGAGACTGAATAGACTGGGATTATATTCATAGGAATTTAGAAGAACTCTCTCTCTCTCCACCCGGCGGGGTTGGAGGGGGGGGGGTGCAGGGGAACTGGTGTGTGTGTGTGTGTGCGCACATACGTGTGTGCATGTGTGTGTATGCGCGTGTGTACATGTGTCTGTGTGTACGTGCATGTGTGCATGTGTGGCTGTGTGTGGGTGCATGTGCATGCGTGTCTGTGTGTGTGCGTGCATGCGTGCATGTGTGGCTGTGTGTGTGTGTGTGTGCGTGTGTGTGTTTGTGCCTATGTTTATGTGTGTGTTTGTGTGTGTCTGTGTCTGTGTGCATTTGCTTATAGAAACATGTAAATGAATGAAGGGACTGGATACGATAGAAGCAGGGAGGTGGTTCCCACTGGCAGGTGAAACTAGAACTAGGGGGCACAGTCTCAAAATAAGGGGGAGCGAATTTAGGACTGAGGTCAGGAGGAACTTCTTTACCCATGGGGTTGTGATTTTGCGGAATCCGTGCTCAACATTTCGAGTACAGAGTGTGGCCACTCACTCAGCTTGGCAGAGCCTGCAGATACCTCCATCACAGTGGGTGTCACACAAAGGAAGAGAGTTCCAGACAAGAGGCTTTCCCACCATTTGAGACCTGGTGCTGACTGAATCCAATCGGTCAAGAGCAGAGTGGTGCTGGAAAAGCACAGCAGCGCAGGCAGCATCCCAGGAGCAGGAAACTCGACATTTCAGGCAAAAGCCGTTCATCAGGGATGAGATTAGGACATTGGTTAGACCAATTTTAGACCACAGATTACTAACTAGTGACGCCCTCCAGTTTGGTGCAAACCCCCTAGTCCACAGTGAGGCTTGGGGTGAAGGACGGTGGTTCTCCTGTAGCAGAGCTGGCTCAGGATCTGTGCCTCAGCACGCCGCTTCCCCGGAAAGCCACGTCCTTGGCCATGGGTTCCTTCCGACATGTGGTCACCTCCCCCCGCCCCCCCCCCCCCCCACCCCCCCCAGGTTGTCTCTCTCAATGCCACCTTTTACCCCTTCCACAAGTGCTCATCAACCACAGCCATTCTCAGTCTCCTGATGAGACTCAGCCACTCCAGGACGGGATTAATCACCTCTTAAACACCGGGATAATCCACTTGTAACTCCGAGAAAAGATCATCGGCCTGTGAATCCATACGAATTTGATTTGAAAATCAATTTGTCCCTCCAGTTTACAGACGACAGATTCATGAACAGCACAGAATTAAGTGATATTGTCGTCCTAATCAACTTAGTTCAGTTTGACAGCTTGAGTCACAGAGTGTGATAGATGGCTGGCCTATTCACTTGCTAAGGGGGCTGGTCAGCTAGCTCTTTCAATCCTGTCCTCTCGCAGAATAATAGGGCTGTGATCCTTCCTTGTGAAGGCCACTTTTGATTGTGATCACATACCAACTTCCATCGACCAGCTCTATACCACCCTGAATGTGAGAGGCTGTTTTTTGGGAGTGCAGGCGGCATTTTAACATCCCCCCACTATCCACACTTCTCGCAGTGAAACTTACTCACAGTAAAAGTCCTTTTACCAACCATTGCTCCTTTGCATTATCCCCTCATTATAACTTTCCCTCACCAGCAAGGCCTGGGATTCCGTGAATGAGGGCATCAGTCTGTCAGTGACAAGAACAGAAGAGCAACAACAACATTGACGTGCATTCATATGTTGCCTTGAATGTAGCGAAGCATCCTGATGTCCTATAACTGAATGCAATCAGGCATAATTTGAAACCTGAGCCACATAATGACAATACCCGAGGTGTAGTGGACAGCGAAGAGGGTTACCTCAGATTACAACAGGATCTGGACCAGATGGGCCAATGGGCTGAGAAGTGGCAGATGGAGTTTAATTCAGATAAATGCGAGGTGCTGCATTTTGGGAAAGCAAATCTTAGCAGGACTTAGACACTTAATGGTAAGGTCCTAGGGAGTGTTGCTGAACAAAGAGACCTTGGAGTGCAGGTTCATAGCTCCTTGAAAGTGGAATCGCAGGTAGATAGGATAGTGAAGAAGGCGTTTGGTATGCTTTCCTTTATTGGTCAGAGTATTGAGTACAGGAGTTGGGAGGTCATGTTGCGGCTGTACAGGACATTGGTTAGGCCACTGTTGGAATATTGTGTGCAATTCTGGTCTCCTTCCTATCGGAAATATGTTGTGAAACTTGAAAGGGTTCAGAAAAGATTTACAAGGATGTTGCCAGGGTTGGAGTGTTTGAGCTATAGGGAGAGGCTGAATAGGTTGGAGCTGTTTTCCCTGGAGCGTCGGAGGTTGATTGGTGACCTCATAGAGGTTTACCAAATGATGAGGGGCATGGATAGGATAAATAGACAAAATCTTTTCCCTGGGGTCGGGGAGTCCAGAACTAGAGGGCATAGGTTTAGGGTGAGAGGGGAAAGAGACCTAAAGGGCAACTTTTTCACGCAGAGGGTTATACGTGTATGGAATGAGCTGCCAGAGGATGTGGTGGAGGCTGGTACAATTGCAACATTTAAGAAGCATTTGGATGGGTATATGAATAGGAAGGGTTTGGAGGGATATGGGCCAGGTGCTGGCAGGTGGGACTAGATTGGGTTGGGATATCTGGTTGGCATGGATGGGTTGGAACAAGGGGTCTGTTTCCATGCTGTACATCTCTATGACTCTAATATACTGCTCCAAGGCTTGGTCGAAGAGTTACAAGGCATTGTGAAAGGAGACGGGGAGGGGGGCGGGGGGTGAGGGGTGCATACGAGAGAGTTCTCATGATTCAAAAATCTGAAATCATGATTCCCAATGGTGAGGCAATTCAAATCAGAGTTCCACAGAATTGGAGCAATGCAGAGACAGCTCAGGGGCTTGTATAGACATCGGAAGTTGCAGAGACATAAAAGGTCAATGCCATTGAGGGAATCTTACGTTTATGTAACAAAGCCTCAAGAGGTTCCAAAGTGCTTTATGACCAATTCAAAAGCATTCAAATTTAAAATTGGGAGAATAATTCAGCGTAAAAAAGGCAACCAATTTGCTCACTGTAAGATTCCACTGTCAGCACTGTTAAGAACAACAAACTACTTAAAGTTGTGTTCATATCTTGCATTTTCCATGTCAAAAGGGAGCGATGTGATTAATTTCTAATTCACATAGTTTAATTTTAGATTTGTTCCGTGAGTGGTATTGTAGATCGGTTCGGTTTGCATGTGTTTTAATGAGGGTTTTGAACCTCGCGTTGAGGAGCTGGCACTGAACAGTTCAGCGCATCATTACAAAATAAGCCAAAGAGAAAAAAAACTCATGTTTTGTGGCTACATCAGAACAATGGTCCAGACTTGTAGAAAAACTGAGAAAATCAGTCAATCTGTGTTTGGTCGTGCCAAAGGTTGAAAGCAAGGCTGCTGCGATTCCGGCATTTGTTTTGAAGTTAAAAGCCAGCGTTAAGTTGAATGTTTCAGGTGTCCTGAGGGAGAGGTGCCAGCGAAAAGAAGATGATTGTGCAGAAAAGATACCAATCGCAGTTGTACCAGCCTAAATCTGAGCAAAGGGCTATAATAAGAAGATAAGACATGGAAGTAGATGAGACATTTCGCCTATCAAATCTGTTCCGCCATTTTATCATCATTTTCTCAACCCCATTCTCCCACCTTCTTCCCATAACCTTCATCCCTTCGCTATTCAAGAACCTATCTATCTCTGTCTTAAATACACTCAGTGACTTGGCCTCCACTGCCCTCCCTAGCAATGTGTTCCACAGATTCCCCACCCTCTGGTTGAAGAAATTCCTCCTCATCTCAGCTCGAAAGGGTCATCACTTCACCCTGAGGCTGTGCCATTAGGTCCTGGTCTCTCCTCCTCATGGGAACATCTTCACCATGTCCACTCTATCCAGGCCTGTCAGTGTCCTGTAAGTTTCAATCAGATCTCCATGCGACTTTCTAAACTTCATCGAGTACAGACCCAGAGTCCTCAACCATACCTCACATGATAAACCCCTCATTCCTAGGATCATTCTTGTGAATCTCTTGTGGACCCCCTCCAATGCCAGCACATCCTTCCTTCGATCTGGGACCCAAAACTGCCCACAATACTCCAAATGTATTCTGACCAGAGCCTTACACAGCCCCAGCAGTGCATAGACTCACAGAGATGTACAGCACGGAAACAGACCCTTCGGTCCAACTCGTCCAATCCGACCAGATATCCTAACTTAATCTAGTCCCATTGGCTCATATCCCACTAAACCCTTCCTATTCCTGATGCCTTTTAAATGTTGTAATTATACCAGCCTCCACCACTTCCTCTGGCAGCTCATTCCTTACACACACTACCCTCTGTGTGAACAAAGTTGCTCCTTAGGTCCCTTTTAAATCTTTCCCCTCTTACCTTAAACCTATGCCCTCTAGTTCTGGACTCCCGTGCCCCAGGGAAAAGACCTTGTCTACTTATCCTATCCATGCCCCTCATGATTTTATAAACCTCTACCAAGTCATCCCTCCCCCTCTGACACTCCAGGAAAAACAGCCCTAGCTTGTTCAACCTCTCCCTGTAGCTCAAATCTTCCAACCCTGGCAACATTCTTGTCAATCTTTTCTGAACCCTTTCAAGTTTCATCTCTGCTCTTGTATTCTAGCCCTCTCGAAATGAATGCTAGCATTGCATTTGCCTTGTAACTGCTAACTGAACCTGCATGCTAACCTTAAGAGAGTCCTGATTTAGGAGTAAGTCCCTTTGTGCTTCAGATTTCCAAAGCCTTTCCCCATCTAGAAAATAGTCTCTGCCTCTATTCTTCCTAACAAAGCGTATAACCTCACACGTACCCACTTTTTATTCCATCTTCCAATTCTATACCCACTCTCCTGGCCTGTCCAAGCTCTTCCGCAGCCACCCTGCTTCCTCAACGCTGCCTGTCCCCCCACCTAGCTTTGTGTCATCTACAAATGGCAATTCTTCACTGAGGTGTGGGTGGGATAAAAATAATGAAGTGAGTTTGAAGGCTGTTCTGATGATTTTTTTTTCAAACTTTTATTTTGTCTGGCATAATACAGTTCTTGCTTTGCTTGTTTAATAAACATTTTATTCTTTGCGAGCGTGTAAATGATTGACCTCCAGGGTTTAAAAGAGCAAAACCCAGGAACTAGCAGGCCAGATTTTATCCTGAATTCTGACCTGGCCAATATTGACATCATCAGAAGTCACATGACAGGAGGTTACAGTCCAACAGGTTTATTTGAAATCACAAGCTTTCGAAGCACCGCTCCTTTGTCAGATGAGGTGCTTCTCTGGGGTCACCATTTTATTTTTGATTTTTTTGTAATTATCTCTCAGCCTTAATTAATCGGATCATCGGTCATCCCTTCACTTGCTGTTGACGCACTACTCTCACATTTTGAGACTTTTGGATCACCTGGAAAGACTTGTTGTTCAGCCTGTCCACTCACACTATCTGTACTTATCTGTTGACACTCTTTATTACCTGGAATTATCTTGACATTATCTCTGCACCTTTATACTTTATGCCTGTGCGCCTCCCTCCACTTCACCTGATGAAGGAGCAGCGCTCCAAAAGCTTGTGATTTCAGATAAATCCGCTGGACTATAACCTGGTGTCATGTGACTTCTGACATTTGTCCACTCCAGTCCAACACTGGCACCTCCACATCAATATTACCATCGACTGGGATCATATCAGCAGTATGATAATGGCCAGGATATTAAAGAGAGCACCCACTTTTCTTCAAGATGGTGCTGTGTGGTAGTTTATGTTCAGCGGCAAGGATAGACAGGGTTACCATCTCACCTGAAGGATGGCGCCTCCAACAGTGCAGCACTCCTTCAATACCACGCTACGACATTAATTTTTACAGAGTATCACAACCAATCACAGCCCCGTTCCTCGTGATCAACCGTCCACTTTGTGGTGTTGGACAGGAGCAGGAGATTTGGCTGAATCTGCTCTCACCTTCGCGGTGGGGATATGTAAGACTGAGGAAGTCAACAAACTTTCCTTGCAGCAGAAAAGATCGATGTGTCTTGACTTCAATCTCTCTGACTGGCAGGAATCTATCCATGTGACTATATCCTAATTCAGCTTGATAATTGGAGATAGCAACCTGGGATCACCATGATCGACCATAAAATAGAAATCTTAGGGTAAGGAGTAGGCCATTCTGCCCTTCAGGCCTGCTCTGTCAGTCAATAAGATCATGGCTGGTCTCCACTCCACTTTCATGTCTGCCCACATAGCCCTTAACTCCCTTGACGATTAGAAGCTTGCTAATTCAGCCTTGAGCATATTCAATGACACAGCCTGCATTGTTCTTTGGGAAAGAAAAACCCATCTCATAGTGAAAAAGAAATTCTCCTCTTCTCCATTTTAAATGGGAGACCCTTTATCGTGATTCCTAGTTCTGGTCTTTCCCACAAAGGGACAAAGATGGCGATGGCAGTGAAATAGGCAGTGTCGGGGCTTTTGATCGCAGGCCTCGTCCGTTCCGTCTGCTTTTCTTTCTTTTCTCCTCCCATTTGATTTTTATTTTTTAAAGATTTTCAGTGCTTTTTTTCTTCCTTACCTTCTGGGGTGAGTTTGGTCATGGAGACAGTGCAGTGCAGCAACCGCTGAGGCAGTGCCAGCCCAGATGGTGGTCAGTGGCAGTGTACCAGCTGGTGACCTGGGCAGGACATGGCCCAGCATTGGGTGAAAGCGTGCCCAGTTCGGGTGAAAGTGTACCCCGTGTGGGTGAAGGTGAGCTCAGTCAGGATGAAAGTGCGCCCAGTGTGGGTGAAATTGTGCCCAGTGTGGATGAAATTGTGTCCAGTGTGGGTGAAAGTGCACCCAGTGTGGGTGAAATTGTGTCCAGTGTGGGTGAAAGTGCGCCCAGTGTGGGTGAAATTGTGTCCAGTGTGGGTGAAAGTGTGCTCAGTGTGGGTGAAAGTGTGCCCAGTGTGAGTGAAATGAGCTCAGTCAGGATGAAAGTGTGTCCAGTGTGGGTGAAAGTGCGCCCAGTGTGGGTGAAAGTGCACCCACTGTGAGTGTAAGTGTGTCCAGTGTGGGTGAAAGTGCGCCCAATGTGGGTGAAAGTGCGCCCAGTGTGGGTGAAATTGTGTCCAGTGTGGGTGAAAGTGCGCCCAGTGTGGGTGAAAGTGTGCCCAGTGTGAGTGAAATGAGCTCAGTCAGGATGAAAGTGTGTCCAGTGTGGGTGAAAGTGCGCCCAGTATGGGTGAAAGTGCACCCACTGTGAGTGTGTGTCCAGTGTGGGTGAAAGCATGCCCAGTGTGGGTGAAAGTGTACCCAGTGTAGGTGAAATTGTGCCCAGTGTGGGTGAAATTGTGTCCAGTGTGGGTGAAATTGTGTCCAGTGTGGGTGAAAGTGTGCCCAGTGTGGGTGAAAGTGTGTCCAGTGTGGGTGAAAGTGCACCCAGTGTGGGTGAAAGTGTGCCCAGTGAGGGTGAAAGTGCACCCGTGAGTGTGAAGGTGTGCCCAGTGAGGGTGAAAGTGTGTGCCAGTGTGGGTGAAAGTGTGCCCCGTGAGAGTGAAAGTGTGCCCAGTGAGGGTGAAAGTGTGTCCAGTGTGGGTGAAAGTGCACCCAGTGTGGGTGAAAGTGTGCCCCGTGAGAGTGAAAGTGTGCCCAGTGTGAGTGCAAGTGCACCCAGTGTGGGTGAAAGTGTGCCCCGTGAGAGTGAAGGTGTGCCAAGTGAGGGTGAAAGTGTGTCCAGTGTGGGTGAAAGTGCACCCAGTGTGGGTGAAAGTGTGCCCCGTGAGAGTGAAGGTGTGCCAAGTGTGGGTGAAAGTGTGTCCAGTGTGGGTGAAAGTGTGCCCCGTGAGAGTGAAAGTGTGTCCAGTGTGGGTGAAAGTGTGTCCACTACAGTTGAAAGTGTGCCCAGCGTGGGTGAAGGTGTGGGGGAGAGAAAGCCCTCCATGGGGAATGCGCACTGTACACATGTAGACCCATAGCTTGGGAAAGGACTGTCATCAATACCTTTTCATTTCCTCATTTTTCTACTTTACGCTCGGAAGAGGTGACGAACTTAACTTATTTCTATATTTTTCTATTTGTGTACCTAAGACTTTGTACCTTTTAGCACCTAAGATGGTGCCAAGAAAGGTGACATTGTGCACTTTTCACCATCCTCCTGTATCCCTGTACTTGATAAAACAGAGATCTAAATCTAAAAAAAAACTTACCCTCTCAGAAACCACTTGGTCAAGTCCCTTCAGGATTTGATATATTTCGATAAGACCATCTTTTATCCCTCTAAACTTCAACAGGCCCAATCTGTTCAACTTTTCTTCATAAGATAAACCCTTCAGTCCATGAGTGAGTTCAGTGAACCTTCTCTGACCTGCTTGCAACCCCCTTCCTTAAATAAAGACATCAAAACCATACACAGGTCTCCAGATGTGATCTCACTGGGCATCTTCATTCCTGATGAACGACTTATGCCTGAAACGTCGATTCTCCTGTTCCTGAGGTGCTGCCTGACCAGCTGTGCTTTTCCAGCGCCCACACTCTCGACATTGGGCACCTTCCCTTAGGTATACTTTCTGCAGTGGTTCAGATGATAGCAGTGCCTTGTCTGGTTCAAAGGGTGACTGGGTCAAACCTTGCTGCCAAGACCTATGGAGCATTAGCCTGGCTGACTTTCCAAGTCAGCATTTCCCATGGCTAATCCACCTCGGCCTGTACGCTATGAGCAATTTAGCATGGCCAATCCACCTGGCCTACACATCTGTGGGAGGAAACCAGAGCACCTGGAGGAAATACCACACAGACACTTGGGAGGATGAGCAAACTCCACACAAGCAGCCGCCTGAGGGTGGAATTGAACCTGGGTCTCTGGTTACTGTGAGGCAGCGGTGCTAACCACTCAGCCATCGTGCCATCCTGAGACTGGTCACCGTACTTACAGACAGACGCTGATCTGTTGGAAGGAGTTCAGAGAAGGTTTAATTGGAATGAGTGAATTGAGGAAAGGATAGACCTGTATCCTCTGGAGTTTAGAACAGTCCGAGGTAACTTCATTGAAACATGTACTATCCTGAGGGAACTTGAACAGGCAAATGTGAAAAGGGAGCGGAAGTGTGTATCGCAGGCGCTGGAGATCAGAGTCAAGATCGGAGTGGTGCTGGAGAAGCACAGCAGGTCAGGCAGCATCCGAGGAGCAGGAAGAATCGATGTTTCAGGCAAAAACCCTTCATCGGGAGATTTGAAAAGAATGTTTCCTCTTCTGGGAGAGTCTAGAATCTAAGTTAATCGCAAGGGGTCACCCATTCAAAGCAAAGATGGGGAAACATGTTTTTCTCCCAGAGGGCTATGGGTCTTTGGAATTCCTTTCCTCAAAAGGTAGTGGATGCAGAAACGTTAAATATTTTTAAGGCAGGGGGTTAGATATGTTCTTGATTACTGTGGGGATGGAAGATTATCGGGGAATGTAGAGTTGAGGTTAAACTCAGATCAGACGCAACTGTATTGAATTGGGGAGCAGGCTGGAAGCGCTTACATTTGTCCCTTGTTGGTACATCCATTTTGGTCAATACCTCCCAAGAACCTAATGGGAATGGCTCATTTGCTATTGGTGGGGGCTTAAAGAGAGGAAGCTACATTTTGCCTGCGAAACAATAGTCAGCCTTGAAACCAGGAAGACATGGTGCTGGATTCCTCTCTCAATGTTGCCCCGAGCGAAAGCACATGCCAACACACGCAAACCTCTTCGTCATGTGGAACGGACCCCGGGTGATGCTTGTGTTGCTATTCCAGGCAACACCCTGCAGTTCAGGGTAAAGGAGGCAGCCTTTATCAGTCAGGGTGTGCAGTGCAATGGAGGAGGTCACAAGGTAGGGGATTCCAATGCATGCAGCGTGCTCCAGCTGGCTTAGATAAAAGCTGCTTTCCTCCCCATTGCTGTACCAGACAGCAAAGGCTCAAGCTCAGCGAGTCAAAAGGTTACATCAGTACTGAGTGAAAGGCAACTGTTGTTAACGTCAATATTAAAATTCATATCTGCTGGTTAGCTACTGTCAGCTTCATTTTCACTGACAAGAGATCACAAGCGTCTCTCGGGCTAGTCTGACTGGGGAGAACACCGTGAATGAAAAATACTGACCCCAGCCTTTCTGAAGACTGACAAACTTCAGCATCATTTCCCTGCAGCGCGTTAGTTTGATGTTAGGTTTTGCCAATAATCTGCATTGTCCGAAGGATTGGCTTATTGGAAGTAAAAGGCAGGAGGCGAATTGCTCGAGTGTAATGTTGTCGCTTCCTCCCCCCCCCCCCCCATCGTTGTGAGCATTTATTTCACGTTGAGGCTTTCTCGTTTGCTCCTTCAGCCTCAGAGTGAAAGAGGCACTCGAAGCAGTCCAGAGAAGATTGACCGATGCCCCTGGGATGGAGTGGTTATCTTACGGGGAAAGATTGGGCAGACTGGGTCCGTACCTATTAGAGTTTGGAAGCTCGAGTGGCGATTTCGCTGAGGCATATCCCACCCTGAGATGCTTCGACAGAGTGGATGCTACAAGGGTATTTCACTTTAAACAGCAAGAATGGGGAGGCATAGTTTAAAAATAAGGGGTTGTAGAGTCATACAGCACGGAAACAGACCCTTCGGCCCAACTCCCCCATGCCGACCAGATATCCTAAATTAATCCAGTCTCATTTGCCAGCACTAAGCCCATATCCCTCCAAACCCTTCCTATTCATATACCCATCCAGATGCCTTTTAAATGCTGTAATTGTACCAGCCTCCACCACTTCCTCTGGCAGCTCATTCCATACACGCACCACCCTCTGCGCGAAAAAGTTTCCCCTCACGTCCTTTTTAAATCTTTCCCCTCTCACCTTAAACCTATGCCTTCTAGTTGTGGATCTCCCTACCCTTAGGAAATAGACCTTGGCTATTTAACCTATCCATGCCCCTCATGAATTTATATGAGGGTCACCTCTTATCCTCCGACGCTCCAGGGGAAAACAGCCCCAGCCTATACAGCCCCTCCCTTTAGCTCAAACCCTCCAACCCTGGCAACATCCTTGTAGATCTTTTCAGAACCCTTTCAAGTTTCACTACGTCCTTCATATAGCAGGGATACCAAAAAGTGAACACAGTATGGTTTCCCATTTAAGACAAAGGTGAGAAGGAATTTGTTTTATCAGAGGGTCATTACTGTGCAGAATCTCATAGACCAGTGTTGAGTATTTGTGAGGTAGAAATCAATCGATTTTTGTGGAGAGGAAAAACAGAGCGAACATTTCATGTCCGTTTCGAGTTCTGAGGATCCATTCTGAAGAAGTTTGACTCGAAACATTAACTCGGATGCTGCGTTTTTCCAGCACTTTCTGTTTCGGTTTTAGCTTTCCAGCATCCACAACATTTTCCTTTAACTATTTATAGTGATGGGTGGATTCCTGACTCTCAAGAGAATTGAGGATTACTGGGAGTGGGGCAGGGATCAGGAGTTGAGAATATAATCATCTCTCCGCCATCAGTCGATGGCAATCTGTCAAATCAGCCATGATTTTATTGAATGGCAGACCAGGCTCAAAGGGGCTGAATGGCCTACTTTTCTTGCCCTGAATTTATTTGTCAAGATTAGAGTGGTGCTGGAAAAGCACAGCAGGTCAGGCAGCATCCGAGGAGCAGGAAAAATCCTGATGAAGGGGTTTTGCCTGAAACGTCAATTTTTCCTGCTCCTCGGATGCTGCCTGACCTGCTGTGCTTTTCCAGCACCACTCTAATCTAGACTCTAATCTCCAGCATCTGCAGTACCCACTTCTGCCTAGCTAAATTTGTATGTCCCTACACAGCTCCAATAGCTTCACAAATTACTGTGAAGGACAGTGACTGTTATAACACTGGAACATGCTACTCCTGACTGAGTGTATAGGAATGATAGTCTTCTCTATCCAGTTTTGGGTCTGGTATTAATTGAGAGTGGGGCACTGCCCAGGTTATCATGATCCTCATCGTCTCACAAGGCTGTGGCATCCTCTAGCCCATCTCTGACACTATCATTATTTCCTCACCAACAGCCCAGATCAAGGTCTCCAGGATTGGAACTTGAAGCTACACTGTTCTGACTCAGAGACAGCAGGAGGAAACTCCGACCAGGGGACAGCAGAGTGAAGAGGGAGGTGGCAAACTCAGAAAGTCAGAGGTATTCACCACATTGTTACCTACTGAGTTTCTTTTGCTTTTTTTTTGGATTGCTTTTACTACGATGATTCACGATTCCAGTGATTGCTAAACTGCAATTAATTATAGACAATTACAAGCACTGAGCATTGTCAGAGTATCCTCTCGGGACCCGCTAATGGCCACATCATGTAACTGTGGTTATTGGGTTAGGACGTGCACACTTGTAAAGTGTATCTCCGTTAATAAATGACTATAAAAGACTGGCTCCTGTTCTATTCTTCACCATTTCTGGGAAGAGAACAAAGAGCAAACCATGGGCCGATGTTTCCCAGAGTTTGGAAAACTGGAAGATATTCTCATTCAGATGTCCAAGATTCTGAAGGTAGAGACTGATAGTTCTCGCTGGTCAAGGGGATCTAGGGAGTCTCAGGGTGAGGGGAACGGTCATGTAGGACTGAGATGAGGAGGCATTTTTTTCACTGAAAGCGTTAAGGATGTTAGGAATTCCCTACCCCTCTCTCAGCCACTGAGTACAATTAAGGCTGAGATGACTTTTGTCTCAGACAATCAAGGGATATGTGGTGGAGCCAGGAAAGTGGGGTTGAGGCCTAAGACTGATCATGAACATTTTGAATTGTGGAACAGGTTTGATGGGCCAAATGGCCACTTCTGCCCCTAGTTAGAGTCACAGAGTATTAGAGATGTACAGCATGGAAACAGACCCTTTGGTCCGACTTGTCCATGCCGACCAGATATCCTAACCTAATCTAGTCCCATTTGCCAGCCCTTGACCCATATCCCTCTAAACCCTTCCTATTCACATACCCATCCAGATGCCTTTTAAATGTTGTATTTGGACCAGGCTCCACCACTTCCTCTGGCAGCTTAGTCCATACACAAACCACACTCTGTGTGAAAAAGTTGACCCTTAGTTCCCTTTTAAAACTTTCCCCTCTCACTTTAAACCTACGCCCTCTCATTTTGGACTCGCTCATCCCAGGGAAAAGACTTTGTCTATTTACCCTATCCATGCCCCTCATGATTTTATAAACCTCTATAAGGTCACCCATCAGCCTCCGATGCTCCAGGGAAAACAGCCCCAGCCTGTTCAGCCTCTCCCTATAGCTCAAAATCCTCCAACGCTGGCAACATGCTCGTAAATCTTTTCTGAAGCCTTTCAAGTTTCACAACATCCTTCCGATAAGAGGGAGACCAGAAGTGTACACAGTATTCCAAAAGTGGCCTAACCTATGTCCTGTTCAGTTGCAACATGACCTCCCAACTCCAGTGCTCAATGCTCTGACCGATAAAGGAAAGCATTCCAAGCTTCTGATGTTCTTGTGAACTGGAAGCTCTTAGAGAGGAAGGTTGAAGTTTGTTCGGAAAGACCAGACTGCTAAGACAGGATGGATGGCGTTTCCTTTGTTAATTATCTGCTGTGGCCATTAGCGGTGATAGATTAGCGGAAAATCCAATAACACAGACAGCTCCAGACCACGAGCGCAGTTCGCACCAGCTGCCGACACACACTGGAGGGTAAACGAGGACTGTAACACCTCCATAGACATCACTTGCGAAAGAAACAAAATGGCTGTTGAGTAAAATGAAACAGAGAACTGCTGGAGATCTGAAGCACAATCAAACATTGCTGCCGACACTCAGCAGGTCTGGCAGCATCTGCAGGAAGAAAACCAAGTTAACGTTTGGAGTTCAGGAGTCTTCATCTGAGCTGACAGCAGCTGGGGTAAAAGGAGCATTCATACTCGCGCTAGTGAGGGGAGGGGGCTGCGGGAGAACGGGGGAAGTGAGTGTATAGGTGGAGATGGAGCCCAGAGAGAGAGAGAGAGAGAGAGAGAGAGATTTGAAAGGGGGACGCAAACAAGGAGATAATGGATAGCAGGCGAGGACAGAAGACAAGCTGAGTAAGTGGCAATGGGAGAATGGGTGAGCTGTACTGAAAGCGACCCATATAATGTGAGGGTGGCTGTGGAAACGGATTTTGGCAAAGACTTTATCGCTGCCACATCTCTTTCAGGCAAAGCCCAGTTTGATGACGTTCTGCTCCTCTCTCCAAACTGAGTTCCATTCTAACCTTACTTCTTGCTCGCCACCATTACTTCCGTTTTCTCTCCTGGTATTTGATAGCATCGTGACCCAAGCTTGCTTCCACGGATAGCTCAGTGGTTAGCACTGCTGCCTCACAGTGCCAGGGACCTGGATTTGATCCCAGCCTCAGGGGACTGTCTATGTTGAATTTGTTTGCATATTCTCCCTGTGCTCGTGTGGGGTTTGATCCACTTTCCTCCCACAGTCCAAAGATGTGCAGGTTAGGTGAATTAGCCATGCTAAATTGCCCATAGTGTTCAGGGGCGTGTAGGTTAGGTGCGTTAGTCAGGGGTAAATGTAGAGTACTCGAGGAATGGGTCTGGGTGGGATACTCTTTGGAGGTTTGGTGTGGATTTACTGGGCTGAAGGGCCTGTTTCCACACTGTAGGGATTCTATGATGATGAGATTCAATGAAACCTTTCAAAAGGAAGGTGGGTGAGTACTTATGGAGGGCAGGTTAGAGGGGTGCTAGGGAAAGGGCAGGGCGACTCGAATCCATTTGAAGGATGGGCCAAATGGCCTTCTCCTGTGCTGCGCAATTCCAGGTGACTCGCAGCCATGTCAATGGAGTCTAGCCAACCTCCAAGATGGCCGCTTCCCTGAGCTGTGCTTTCCTGGGCCGATAGAGACGCTGTGTGGGAAAGGTGCAGGAAGCCAGGCTCCTCTCATTTGAAAAGGAGAACCCTCTGTCAGTGAAGATGATGTCAGATAACGCCCATCAGACAGGCCAGCCCTAAGTACCAAGCAAGGACAAAATGAGGACTGCCGATGCTGGAGATCAGAGTTGGAAGGCCTTATGCCCGAAACGTCGATTCTCCTGCTCCTCGGATGCTGCCTGACCTGCTGCGCTTTTCTAGCATCCCACTTTTCAAATCAAGAACAAAGCTGGCAAATGGTGACTTCAGTCGGCTGAAAGCCCAACTGATGCCGCAATCAAGATGGGAGCTGGTGGTGTAGTGGTCATATCTCTGGGACCAGTCATTGAGGCTCAGTCCTCTCAGGAATCCTGCCGGGAATTGAAATTCAATCAAGAAATCTGCAATTGACATTTCGCCATGTAACCATGGAGAAAAAAAAATCATAACAACAGCAGTTTTTAAAAGGGAGAGGTACAGACAAAGGAAGCACATGGTGAGGTCAGTGCAGGAGAGAGAAAGAAAGAGAGAACCTGACACCACAGTGAACCTGCACAGTTACTGCCTTTGCTGTTTGAATTCACGTATCGGAGTGTGTCTGGGAAAATTAACAAACAGTGAAATTCACAACTCATCTTGGAGGAACTGTTTGGGCAAAGTCACTGCACAGAAACAGATAAGCGAATAGTTTTAAGTGTAGTCACTGCACAGAAACAGATAAGCGAATAGTTTTAAGTGTGGCCTACAGAAAGTCTGCAGTAGTGGGTAGGGTGAGTTCTTTCTTGATTATATGTTTTTTGAGATATATCTCTTGATTAAACTTAAAATATAAGCCATAGCTATTAATTTAGCCTGGGGCGGTGTTTTTTTCTGGGTCTTTAGATTGTGAAGGAGTAAAAATGGCCTTTAGTAGAGTGATATATCCTTCTTGTCGGATGTGGAAGTTTAAGGAGAGTTTACAGGTTACTGCGGATTATATCTGCAATAAATGCTGTTGGTTGCAAATCCTATCAGATCAAGTGGATCGGTTGGAGACAATGAGGAATTTACAACAGTAACAGTATGTGATGGATGGCAGTTATAGGAAGGGGGGAAAGTCTCAGATACAGTCACATAGATGGGTTAACTCCAGGAAAGTTAAGAGAGGTAGGCAGCTAGTGCAGGAGCCTTCTGTGGCTATCCTCATTTCAAACAAGTACATTGTTTTGGAAAATGTAGGGGTTGATGGATTCTCAGGGGAACGTAGCACGAACAGCCAAGTTTCTGGTACTGAGACTGGCTCGAATGCAATGAGGGGTGCATCAGGTTCCAAGAGATCGATTGTATTAGGGGACTCTCTAGTCCGAGGTACAGACAGACGTTTCTGTGGCCAGCAGTGAAAAAGCAGAATGGTGTGTTGCTTCCCTGGTGCCAGGATCAAGGATGTCTCAGAGAGGGTGCAGAATGTTCTCACGGGGGAGAGGGGCCAGCCGGAGGTCATTGGAACCAACGACATTGGAAGGGAAAAGGTTGAGACTCTGAAGGGAAATTACAGAGAGATAGGCAGGAATTTAAAAAGGAGGTCCTCAAGGGTAGTAATATCTGGATTACTCCCGGTGCTACGAGCTAGTGAGGGCAGGAATAGGAGGATAGAGCAGATGAGGAGCTGGTGTATGGGAGGATTCACATTTTTGGATCATTGGAATCTCTTTTGGGATAGAAGTGACTTGTACAAGAAGGACGGATTGCACCTAAATTGGAAGGGGACTAATATACTGTCAGGAAAATTTGCTAGAGCTGCTTGGGAGGATTTAAACTAGTAACGTGGGGGGGGCGGGGGGAACCCAGGGAGATAATAAGGAAAGAGATCGGCCTGAGACTGGTACAGCTGAGAACAGAAGTGAGTCAAACAGTCAGGGCAGGTAGGGACAAGGTAGGACTAATAAATTAAACTGCATTTATTTCAATGCAAGGGGCCTAACAGGGAAGGCAGATGAACTCAGGGCATGGTTAGGAACATGGGAC
>NC_057720.1:81027088-81035487 GCF_004010195.1 Chiloscyllium plagiosum | reverse complement strand
ATGGAATGAGCTGCCAGAGGAAGTGGTGAAGGCTGGTACAATTACAACATTTAAGAGGCATTTGGATGGGTATATGAATAGGAAGGGTTTGGAGGGATATGGGCCGGGTGCTGGCAGGTGGGACTAGATTGAGTTGGGATATCTGGTCGGCATGGATGGGTTGGACCGAAGGGTCTGTACATCTCTATGACTCTATGATATTGACTGATGTCCCTTTGGGGAAGGGTATCTGCTGTCCCTACCCAGTCTGGCCTACATGTGGCCTACAGCCTGCCTCAACGTACCGCATAACACCCCCTTGAAATGGCACAACCTCCAACCAGAACAAGGGCAGTTCGGGGTGGGTAACCGAAGGCTGGCTTTGCCGGTGATGTCCATGTCTCATGAAAGGACAAAGCAGCAGTCACAGACCCAAAGACAGAGGCTTGGAAAGCAACAAGAACTGAGGAAAAATAGTTAAGCCTCAAATACAGAAACTGGAGGCACTCCAAGGACCATGACTAATACGTGGCTAATGAATTACTTCTCAGGAAGCTGCTGAGTCTGTGCCAGGGTTTGACTGTGTGTGAGTAGCATGTTATTGATTGCAAATTGAAAAAGAAAACAGCCTCCCTGTGAAAACGCAGGTGTATCAGTTAATAAGGCAGATGGGTTAAGTACACAAAAACCTGAAAAAGATAAGGTAAAATAAAATTCACAATCAGCAATAATTTACTGCTTGGCTCATCTCGTAAGAGGCTGTCAGCCAAGAGATAGCTGTCATCTCCTCGATGTCAGATTGCAATTGGTTTAAGCCCCTGTGGTGTTCTCTATTTGATTGAGTGAGTCGATTTACAATTGATGTGCACTGCGTTTGGCTGGTTAAGTCTGGCTGTGGACTCAGAGAAAAGGAAAATAAGCTGGAGAAAGAGCTGGAAGCGAGAGCTAGACTCCTATCAGTTTGGCACAACTGGGGCCTAACCCCTATGCGTTCCAGTCCTCTCGATATAAAGCCCACTAATCTTTGTTTGTATCTCTTCCCTCTGGAAAGGAAACAGCCTTTCGTTTGAAAGTTCTGATATGAATCACTAACCCGAGTTGATGCTAAATCCAATTACTAAATCCATTTGGGTGGCATGGTGGCTCAGTGGTTAGCACTGCTGCCTCACAGCGCCAGGGACCCGGGTTCGATTCCAGTCTCACGTGACTGTCTGTGTAGAGTTTGCACATTTCCCTCGTGTCTGGGTGCTCTGGCTTCCTCCGACGGTCCAAAGATGTGCAAGTTAGGTGAGTTGGCCACCTTAAATTGCCCACAGTGTCCAGGGACGTATAGGTTAGACGCATTAGTCAAGGGAAATGTAGGGTCATGGGTCTGGGTGGGATACTCTTCGGAGGGGCGGTGTGGACTTGTTGGGCCGAAGGGCCTGTTTCCACACTCTAGTAATTCTAATTCTAACCGCAAGGGGTGTATCAGTAAGGGGGCTTGATTCAGATTGGAGCCTGCCTCTTGGATTCGGAGCTAAACTCTGAGCCAAAGTCTCGGCACACTGTCAAGGTGCATCAGAGTCACAGGTCACCTCCACTCTCTGCATTTCCCAACAAACTCCTGGAAATGCTGTCTTGGTGAGAGACAAATTTCAATGTTCCTAATCATGTGCGTAACAGTAGGGCGGGTCAGAATTAGGATTAGACAAACTCAAGTGGTCTTTGGAAATCTTTCACGGGACATGGGGTGTCTCTATGGCTAGGCCAGCATTTATTGCCCATCCCTAATTGTCCTGGAACTGAGTGGCTTGATAGGCCATTTTCAGAAGGAAGCTTAAAGCACTATTGTGGGCCTGGAGTCATATGTAGAGAAAGGATGGTGGATATTCTTACCTGAAGGACATTAGGCCAGTTAACAAGTTGAGATCCCATGGTGTTGGAGGTAGTATATTAACAGTGACAGAGGACCAACTAACTAATAGAAGACAGAGAGTGGGAGAATGGGGCATTTTCAGGATGGCAACCTGTAACGAGGGAAGTGCCACAGGGATCAGTGCCAGGGCCGTGATTATTCACAAAACATGTACGTGACTTGGATCAGGAAAGTGAATGTACTATCACGAGGACTGTGGGTGACTCAAAGATAGGTGGGAAGGCAAGAGGTGAGGATGACACAGAGGGCCAGCAGTTCTTGAGTATTAAGGGTAATGGGGAGAAAGTGGGAGAACGGGGTTGAGGAACCAATCAGCCATGATTGAATGGCAGGGCAGACTCGATCTGCTGAATGGCCGAATTTCTGCTCCTATGTCTTACAGTCTGATGACATAGACAGGTTAAGCATCTGAGAAAAACAATGAACTTGACAGGTGGAATGTAATGTAGGGAAATGTGAGGTCATGTGCTTTGGCAGGAAGAATAGAGGAGCTGAATATTATTGAAATGGAGGAAGACTGTGGAAAGCTACACAACAGAGAGATCTGGGAGACCTTGTCCATGAGTCAGAACATGTTAGCATCCCAGTTCAGTAAGTGAAATGTCAGGTTTTATTTCAAAGGGAATAGAGTATAGAAGATTAGATTAGATTCCCTACAGTGTGGTAACAGGCCCTTCAGCCCAACAAGTCCCACACTGACCCTCCGAAGAATAGCCCACCCAAACCAATGCACCTAATACTATGGGCAATTTAGCATGGCCAATTCACCTGACCTGCACATCTTTGGACTGGGGGAGGAAACCCACACAGACGCGGGGAAAATGTGCAATCTCTATACAGACAGTTGCCCGAGGCTGGAATTGAACATCACTGGTGCTGTGAGGCAGCAGTGCTAACCACTGAGCTACTATGCAGGCCCACGGTTGGGTGGTTGGGTGGTTTTGTAAAAACTGTACAAGGTGTTAGCCAGAGCACAGCTGGAATACTGTGAACAGTCCTGGGCCCTTTATCTAAGGGAAGACGTTAGAGGGAGTCCAGAGAAGGTTCATCAGCCTGGAGAAGTTGTCTTTTGAGGAGAGGCTGAGTAGGTGAGACCATTACTCAGTATTATTTAGAAGAGTAAGCGGCGACCTGATTGAATCATACAAACTTCTTACACACCTTAACAGAGTAGATCTGAAGAGATTGTTTCTCTGTGTGGGGCACTCTAGGACCAGAGGCATATCTCAGAATAAGGAGTCACTCGCTTTAGACAAAGATAGAAGGACTTTCTTCTTGCAAAGGGTAGTGTATCGATGGAATTCTTTACCACTAAGGGCTGTCGAGGCTGGGACAGATATATTTTTAATCAGTAAGGGTTATGGGAAAAACAGATGAAAGTGGAGTTTTGAATTGAATTGATTAAGCTTTATTGTCACATGTACTGAAATGAGTACAGTGCAACGTTTACAGGTCGCCACTTTACCGCACCATTTTAGATACAAGGTGCCCAGGTATAGGTTCTTCAGTAGAAGTTCTTAGGAAACAAAAATGTGCAAAGTAAAGAAATAAAAAGTCAGCAATTATCAGATCGGCCATGAGTGCCTGAGCAGACTCAATGGGCAGAATGGCCCACTTGTGCTCCTACATGTCATGGCAATCAGTTGGGTTTTCACAGCAACCAATAGTAACCGAGCATCACTGAAACTAGCTTCCTATCTGTGAACTGAAATTCACTTCCAGCAGCTGCCTTGGTGAATTTGGACCCACGTTCACCGCTGCATTGGTTGGGGCCTCGGGGATGCTGGGTGTAACTCCCACTATCTCCCGGTGTTATTGGGGCACCCTGATGAAAACACTGACGCCTCCAGAGATCACGGAACGAACGCACTCCCAGCAGTAAACGCCAACAGCCCGTCCACACCTTCAACAGGCACTGACATTCCCGGAACCTGTCGATCTTCCAACGGAAAGAGTTGACCCCGACCGAGTGTCGCAGACTGGCCCAGTCCAAGGTCCAGGACTATGTGCTGAGGGACCCACTAAAACTTGGGGCAGCTGCTGCCAACTCTGCTTCTCTCCCCGTAGGTGCTGCCAGACTCCCTGAGATTCCCCAGCATTTTCTGTTTCTATTTCAAATGGGCAGCGATGGTGTTGTCAGCTTCTGTGGATCACCAGGACAACGGCAAATAAAGACCAGAGCATCAGAGAGACATTCAGGCTATCGCACAACCCCACATACAGACTCATTCTAAGGTGGCGTCTATGAAGAAGGAGACGTGAAGCTGGTTCAGTATTAATGATACTGATTTATTATTAATGATTTCAGTATTTTATCATTTATATGATTTATGCTGGAATCCAAAGTGGGGCCAGAATGTGGCGACATTATCCACCAGTGACAATTTATTAAATCAATCTAAATAAATAAAACAACCTTCACTGAGCAAAACTCTATCAGTCTCAGTTTAGCCGTTTGTCAAGTGAGCCCGGGTCGCTGCGGTAAGTTTTTAGGGGAAGGATTTGCAAATTTCTTAGTGTGAAGACAGACCTCGCTTGTTGTGGCCTCACCCACTTGATGTCACTGTGACCCTCCTTCTCTGACTTTTCTCCAGCCTCCCTCAGTGCACGTATCAGCATCATCCACCTGTCTGCTTTCCCTTCTTTCCCCCCCCCAGTTGTATTGTCAGTTCCTCCTTCAACTGTTATCAGAACAAGGGTCTTCATTTTGAATGTCCATACATACCTGTCCTTCTCTCTCTCTAACTATACGTACTGACCCTTCCGGATTCCAAACCTCCTCCATCGGCCCCGACAGACCTTGGCTGCAGTACCATGTACTAGGTGCACTGTGAGCCACCCCATCCAACATACAACACCCACCACTCAGAGTGTGTGTGTGTATGTGTGACTCTCCAGCTCACATACTGCCATTCATCAGCTTAAAACTCCACTGGGGAAGCACCTTCACCACACAGATAACTGGGAGTCAGTGAGGGTGGCACGGTGGCTCAGTGGCTAGCACTGCTGCCTCGCAGTGCTAGGGACCTGGGTTCGATTCCAGCCTCAGGTGACTGTCTGTGTGTAGTCTGCACATTCTCCCCGTGTCTGTGTGGGTTTCCTCCCACAATCCAAAGATGTGCAGGTTAGGGATGTGTTCAGGGATGGGTAGATTAGGGTGCATTCGCCAGGCGAAATGTAAAGTAAGAGGGTAGGGGAATGGGTCTGGGTGGGTTACTCTTCGGAGGGTCGGTGTGGACTTGTTGAGCAGAATGGCTTGTTTCCACACTGTAGGGATTCTATGAGTCAAATACCCCAGTGTTATATCTGCGATGCACAGTGTGGGCAAACACTAGTGTGATAGCAACAGTACAGGCCAATGGATCCAGGTTAGTGCTGTGGGGACATCAGGAGTAGGCCGTCTGGCCCCTTGAGCCTGCTCCCCCATGCAGTACGAACATGGCTGATCTTTGTGTGGACTCAGCTCCTCTTACCTGCCCTCTCACCATAACCCTTAATCCCTTCACTGTCCAAAAAATCTCTCTATCTTTGCCTTAAAAACATTCAAACGGGAAGCCTCAACTGTTTCACTGGGCAGGGAATTCCACAGATACCTTTGGGTGAAGAATTTCCTCCTCAGCTCAGTCCTAAATCTGCTCCTCCTTATTTTGAGGCTATGCCCCCTAGTTCTAGTTTCACCCGCCAGTGGGAACCACCTCCCTGCTTCTACCTTAGCTGCTCCCTTCGTAATCTTAGATGTTTCCATAAGATGTCCCATCCCCTCCATGCTTCGATATTCCAATGAGTATAGTCGCAGTCCAAGCAATCTCTCCACATCAGCCAGGATTTCAAGGCCTGGTGGACTTCAAATTTAATAATTTGGAAATCTGCCATTATTTGGCCTACAGGCAGCCCTTACACTATAAGTGGCATTGCCCCTACCTCTGGGCCAGAGCGTCTGGGCCTTAAGCCTTACCTGCCCCAGAGGTGTGTCTGAAGCGTTTATAAAAAAGAATGGTGATGGTGACTCCAGCCGTGTTTCACCTGCCCCCTCTGAATTCGTCCAGCCATGCCACCTAGCTCAGGGACAATTGACGAGGGGCGATTGGCCTTGCTAGTGGTGCCCATACCCCTTGGAGGACAGAAGTGAAGGCAGGGGCCACATCTTTTGAAGATATCAAACTGGACATCTGTCTGCCATCGTGGGTAGGTGTAAGGGACCATGCTGGGCATAAATTGGTTACCACCCTTCCAGCAATGATGACTGCACCTCAGGGGCGTTGGCTGTAAAAGGGCTTTCTGATGCCGTGCTGCGAAAGTCGCTATGTAAATGCAGCTCTTTTTGTTTGAGAAGGCCCCTGGCTACCTGCTGAAGGGCGACAAGGAATGGGCAATGTGTCCCCGTTGGGCCGGTGATAGCGACATCCTACAAACGAATGCATTTTTAAGAAGGGTGAGAGGCTCCTCAGTGTTTTGCCATTCCCCCCGCAGCCCGGATGTAAGTCCCAGGTGAAGAGTCGCCAACCCTGTTCTTTTTGCTCTGAGACCTCCTGGCACTTTACCAACCAGCAGACCAGAGACTGCCTTGTGTTAGAAGGTGTGACCATCAGCACACTATCCTCACAGGGCACCACACTTGGGGACATGGGCAGGGCTGCGGGGATAGGCCTCAGGTCAAAGATGGTCGGGCTGAATCCTGCAGGGGCCTGAACGAAGTGGGCCCTGCCCCGAAAGGGGGCAGAGTCGCAAAAGGGGCCCGGATAGGCTGACCTCAATTTCAGCAACAATCGCCCAACATCTTTCAACGAAGTTCCAGGCGTGATTTTCACCAGGGTGCGATGCGTTGCCCATTCCAGGCAGGTTATTGCTTGTGAACGGACGTGTTAACTGTACATCTTACCTCATTCACATGCAGGTTCCCATCCACCATGAGCAAGGCCAGGCACTGAGACTTTTCAACGTGGGTGTCAGAGCGGGTACCTGGCGGATACAGGTCACCTGAAGAGTCTCCTGGCACGATCCGCAAGTGCCAGCCTCCGGGGTCCACAGACACCAGCGTTCGACAATTGTCAACCTTTCACAAGCACCGTAGCACCTCTCCGAAGGGATGGGTTAGACCATGTGAGGTTTAGGGTTACCACCGCCCACAGCGAGCTGACGGTCACCTTCCACCATTGCTGGAAATCGAAAGCGCGCCGTTGGGAAAGAGAAATGGCTGCCAGCACAACTCAGAGCGGGCGGGGTAAGTGAGAGGGAGCACTGACGCCGCTGTGTGGCACATTCTGCAGGGGATGTGAAGTTAGAAACCATCCTGGCATTGTTACATTCAGAGCTACACAGAGACTGAAACGCAGAGACGTGATCCAAAACCAATAACACCGATGCAAACATCCGACCTTATGCAAAGTACGCTACCACCAAAGTGCCTCCAAGGTGCGCTGAAACGTCTTTTCCTTTTTAGCTGTTTCCCTCCCAGTAGGCCTCAGTAGGCGAGGGTCACCGGTGGGGGAGAGGCAGGCAGGGTAGGCCTCCCAGTAGGCCTCAGTAGGCGAGGGTCACCGGTGGGGGAGAGGCAGGCAGGATAGGCCTCCCAGTAGGCCTCAGTCTGAGAGGGTCACCGGTGGGGGAGAGGCAGGCAGGGTGGAGGTGTATGTGGTTCCTCTTGCACTGTGGCACGGTTCCCATGTCTCCCTGTGAGGTATGGCCAGGAGATCTGTGTTTTGGTCACACAGGGAGCTGGGCCACATCCTACCCCTTAAATCATGGAGCGTGACATTTTCTGATCAACTAGAAACCTTCTTGTCTCAATGCTTTGTCCTCTCGTCAAGACTGAACAATGAAACTTTGAAAATGATTCTGTGCTGAATAGCTTGCTTTCATGCTAGTTTTAATTGTTCTTATATATATATTGTTGTCACTCATTGCATTGGAGTCACTTGTTTGCTTTCTGAATATTTCATGTTCAGCTGTTTTAACCTCGAAGGGTGCGTGTGGATTGGGGTGAAGGATTCCTACAGTAAACCACACCCAGGGTGGGTGCAAGGAGGGAGACTGTTGATAATATTCGTGACTTCTGTGAATACTGTCCTCCTCTCCTCAACTCCCGAAGGAAAATTACCTTCTCAGATAGTAACAGTGATGGCTTTACAGTAAGTAGGATTAATAATGGGACTGAGGCAGGTTCTTTATGCAGAGAGTTGGTGGGTGTGTGGAATGCACTGCCCGCTGTGGTAGTAGAGTCAAAGACATTACGGACAGTTAAGCGACTGCTGGACAAGCACATGGACAGCAGTAAATTGAGGGAGGTGTAGGCCAGGTTGACATTAGATTAAGATAAATGCTCAGCCGAGGGGCATGTACTGACCTGTACTGTTCTATGTTCTGTGTTCTATGTTCTATGTTCTATGCTCCATATTCTGTGTTCTATGTTCTGTGTTCTATATTCTATGTTCAGTGTTCTATGTTCTGTCTTCTATGCTCTGTGTTCTATGCTCTGTGTTCTGTGTTCTATGTTCTGTGTTCT
>NC_057720.1:81025826-81027079 GCF_004010195.1 Chiloscyllium plagiosum | reverse complement strand
TCTATGTTCAGTGTTCTATGCTCTATGTTCTGTGTTCTATGTTCTGTGTTCTGTGCTCTGTGTTCTGTGTTCTATGTTCTATGTTCAGTGTTCTATGTTCTATGTTCGATGTTCTGTGTTCTGTGCTCTGTGTTCTACGTTCTATGTTCTATGTTCTGTGCGCTGCGTTCTGTGTTCTATGTTCTGTGTTCTATGTTCTGTGTTTTGTGCTCTGTGTTCTGTGTTCTGCATTCTGTGTTTTGTGCTCTGTGTTCTGTGTTCTATGTTCTGTGTTCTATGTTCTGTGTTTTGTGCTCTGTGTTCTGTGTTCTATGTTCTATGTTCAGTGTTCTATGTGCTATGTTCTAGGTTCTATGTTCTGTGTTCTGGATTCTATGCTCTATGTTCTGCGTTCTGTGCTCTGTCTTCTGTGTTCTATGTTCTATGTTCTATGTTCAGTGTTCTATCCTCTACGTTTTGTGTTCTATGTTCTGTGTTCTGTGCTCTGTGTTCTGTGTTCTATGTTCGATGTTCAGTGTTCTATGCTCTGTCACTATGTTCTATGTTCTGTGTTCTACGTTCTATATTCTATGTTCTATGTTCTGTGCGCTGTGTTCTGTGTTCTATGTTCTGTGTTCTGTGTTCTATGTTCTATGTTCAGTGTTCTATGTGCTATGTTCTACATTCTATGTTCTGTGTTCTGGATTCCATGCTCTATGTTCTGCGTTCTGTGCTCTGTGTTCTGTGTTTTATGTTCTATGTTCTGTGCTCTGTGTTCTATGTTCTGTGTTCTGTGTTCTATGTTCTGTGTTTTGTGCTCTGTGTTCTGTGTTCTATGTTCTATGTTCAGTGTTCTATGTGCTATGTTCTACGTTCTATGTTCTGTGTTCTGGATTCTATGCTCTATGTTCTGCGTTCTGTGTTCTGTCTTCTGTGTTCTATGTTCTATGTTCTATGTTCTATGTTCAGTGTTCTATGCTCTACATTTTGTGTTCTATGTTCTGTGTTCTGTGCTCTGTGTTCTGTGTTCTATGTTCTGTGTTCTGTGTTCTATGTTCTATGTTCTATGTTCAGTGTTCTATGCTCTACGTTTTGTGTTCTATGTTCTGTGTTCTGTGCTCTGTGTTCTGTGTTCTATGTTCGATGTTCAGTGTTCTATGCTCTGTCACTATGTTCTATGTTCTGTGTTCTACGTTCTATATTCTATGTTCTATGTTCTGTGCGCTGTGTTCTGTGTTCTATGTTCTGTGTTCTGTGTTCTATGTTCTATGTTC
>NC_057720.1:81013454-81022438 GCF_004010195.1 Chiloscyllium plagiosum | reverse complement strand
TGTTCTGTGTTCTGTGTTCTGTGTTCTGGGTTCTGTGTTCTGTGTTCTGGGTTCTGTGTTCTGTGTTCCATGTTCTGTGTTCTGTGTTCTGTGTTCTATGAATGGAGCAGTTGGTAGATCTCTTCTCTGTCATTGAGTCACATCGCACTCCAGGATTGAGTGGCCATGGGGTGAGACAAGGAACAATGTTACAGTCTCGTTAATGTGCAACCGTGCTGGTCCCTGGCAGCATCTGGCTATAAAACATCCCAAAACCAACAGTTGATGCAAAAACTGACATTGTGGCTATTCCATGTGTCCAAAGCAAGATGAGAGGTGAACTACCAACCGCTCCCTGCACCTATACTGGCTGCTATATAACCTGTTCCATCCGTATCAGTCTGCAGTGTTTGAGTGCAATATAAACAGGAGTTAATTTATCGTTTAGCATGGCTCACAGGAGAGAGGAGCAGCTCAACAGCAGAATTTGCATTTTCATTTCATTTTCTCCTTTGGGTTCATTCATTAGCTGTGTGTTTTATGACACGGTTTAATTATTCAGAGGCAAGAGGGCTGAGTGATGCTGGAAGGTCTGGTCTGGGACAGTTTCCCACTGCCCAGTTTCAGACGCAGCATGTAACCCCTGGGTCTTCCTCAAGCTGTCGTCAGGTTGATGTTGATGGAGAGATGGAAGGGGAAGCCAGCCACGATAAGGTGAAAGTGAGGACTGCAGATGCTGGAGATCAGAGACAGAAAGAGCGGTGCTGGAAAAGCACAGCCGGTCAGGCAGCATCCGAGGAGCGGGAGAGTCAACGTTTCGATCATAAGCTCTTCATCAACATTCCTGACGCTAAACCTATGCCCTCTAGTTCTGAACTCCCCAACCCCAGGGTATAAATTTTGCCTCTTCACCTTATCATGCCCCTCATAATTTTATAAACCTCTGTAAGGTCACCCCTCAGCCTCTGATGCTCCAGGGAAAATAGCCCCAGCCTGTTCAGCCTCTCCCTATAGCTCAAATCCTCCAAACCTGGCAACATCCTTGTAAATCTTTTCTGAACCCGTTTAAGTTTCACAACATCCTTCCTACAGCAGGATGACCGGAATTAAATGCAGCATTCCAACAGTGGCCTAACCAATGTCCTGTACAGCTGCAACATGACCTCCCAAAGCCTATACTCAATACCAATAAAGGAAAGCATACCAAACACCTTCCTCACTATCCTATCTACCTGCGACTCCACTTTCAAGGAGCTATGAACCTGCACTCCAAGGTCTCTTTGTTCAACAACACTCCCCAGGACCTTACCATTAAGTGTATAAGTCCTGCCATGCTGAGCCTTTCCAAAATACAGCACCTCACATTTATCTAAATTAAACTCTATCTGCCACTCCTCGGCCCACTGACCCACCTGCTCAAGATCCTGCTGTACTTTGAGGTAACCTTCCTCGCCTCCAATTTTGGTGTCATCTGCAAACTTACTGACCATACCTCCAATATTCACATCCAAATCATTTATATAAATGACGAAAAGTAGTGGACCCAGCACCGATCCTTGTGGCACTCCATTGGTCACAGGCCTCCAGTCTGAAAAACAACCCTCCACCACCACCCTCTGTCTTCTACCTTTGAACCAGTTCTGTATCCAAATGGCTAGTTCCCCCTGTACTCCATGGGATCTAACCTTGCTAATCATTAGGAACCTTGTCGAACGCCTCACTGAAGTCCACGTGAATCACGTCCACTGTTCATATGAGAGAGTGTCTGTTTTGGAATGGGGTTTTTGACTGGGAGCTGGGATGCAGTTGCATGACGTGCGAAGATTCAATGATGTGTCTTGCACTCAGAGAATGAGTCCCGGTTTGATATTCTAGCTGTTAGGGACTGAAGCTGTTCTTCGTATCCTGCTATAAACAGCAATTAGAATCAGACATAAGAAATGGACACTGAAGCAATTCAACGTGTGCACAGTCTAGTCACATGATGTGGTAGCATCCAACAAGTAATTCAGAGAAACGAGGCAATTGTCAGGTGACTAACTGGAATGCCCGATCAGTCTTACAGGAATAATCCCTTTGTGTACGGCCTTCATGGGAGTCAGGTCATCTCTTATAAGAGGGAGCAGGCCAGTTCTCTCAGAGTTAAAGGAGGTATTCATGAACATGCCAGCTTTGACATGCAGTAACTCCTGAGGAGCTCCGGCTAATTCCAATCATGTGATTACAGCGGCCATCTTAGGAGGCCGGTAGTATTGACCATTTGTTTGTCTTTTTAAAAATTATTTCAACCGGAACATCATGAGGAGAATATCATTTGATAAAAACAATGATTGACCTCCAAGCCCTCTCACCATGGCACAAATATATATTTCTGAAAAGAGAGATATTTTTGACAAAATGCTTCCTCTTGCACTAATCAGAAACGCCAGATTTCAAAAGATCAAGACAATTTATACCGCAGGGGGAAAATGTACAGACTGTGTTGTGATTTGACAAGACATTCAAGGGTAGAGCAACAAAGACTGATAGGCCCCTCAATCTCCCAAGTCGTTCAGAAAAGGCGTGAGGCGTGTCTACACCCCTTTAGTTTACAGATGTTGGTTCCTTATATATACACTTCTAGCAAAGGTAAACGAGCCACATTACAAACTTGGCTGAATATCTTAAGCTGTTGCCACACACAAGATGAATTAGCAGGTACTGCCCAGTTATCGAGATACATCTAACGGGAATCATTTTGTTTTGGTTTGCAAGTGTAGAGCATTTGACTATGGTCTGTACTTTGCATATTATGAACAAACAAAGTTTGTTTGATTCGAAGAGCCAATCGTCAGGATATACAGTAAACATACTTGATATCACACCAGCACTGAAATTGATAGATTATATTATTGGATTACATAGGAGGGAGATATCCTTTCTGGACTGGTGGTAGAATCCTGCTAGTGCGAAATACTGCTTTCTCAGTCACTGTACAGTCACAACATAACTGCCCATGAGAAGGTGGGGGTGAGCTGCTTTCTTGAACCGCAGCAGTCCATGTGCCTTGGGTTGACCCACAATATCCTGAGGATTTCGACCCTGAGAGAGTGAAGGAACTGCAATACGTTTCCAAGTCAGGCTGGTGAGTGAGTGGCATGGAGGGGAACCTGCAGGCAGCAGTGTTCCCATGTATCTGCTGTCCTTGTCCTTTCAGAGTGAAGTGGTCGTGGGTTTGGGAAGGTGCTGACTAAGGAGACTTGGTAAATTTCAGCGGTGCATCTTGTAGATGGTACACACTGTTGCCACCATCAGTGGTGGAGGGAGGGGATGCTTGTGAATGTGATGCCAATCAAGTTGTCAACTCTGTTTTGAATGGTGTCAAACGTCTTCAGTTTGTTTCTTCGTGGAAATGGTCATTGTTTGGAACTTGTCTGAAGCCAGTGTTACTCGCCAATTGTCAGCCCAAGCCTGGATATTGTCCAGATCCTGTTGCATTTGAACATGGACTGCTTCAGTATCTGAGGAGCCGCAAATGGTGCTGAACATTGTGCGATCATCAGGGAACAGTCGGCAATCACTTCCGATCTTATGTTGGAGGGACGGGTCGTTGGTGATGCAGCTGAAGAGGGTTGGGCTGAGGACACTACCCTGAGGAACTCCTGCAGAGACGTCCTGGAGCTGAGATGACTGATCTCCAACAATCAAGACCATCTTCCTGTGCACCAGTGTTACAAAGCAGATGATACCCCCCCTGATCATTAAAACCTGAAACACTCAGACAAGGTAACCTCACTTTGTAACCTGATAAAAGAAGTATGACAAGTGGTATAATCTATCTATTACCCTCAATCTGTTATAAAGGAGTGGTTAAATGAAATGGAATCCTTTCACCCACTCTACAATTAACAAGAAACAATTTATTTTATCTAACTCCGACAGTGAACAAATTAACAGAATTACTATCAAACTGAACAATTTCCCCCTAAGTACTAACTATCCCCTAACTGAATTAAATTCTACTGGAATGAATGCTGTTCAGATAAATACAATTTGCATTTATATCAACCTCATTATTAATTAAAGAATAAATTTAAAGTTAATCTCTCCAAGTTCGCATAGTCTGTGTCTTCTCCGCTTTCTCTCCAATCTTCCTTCTGTTATTCTCACACCTTTTTTTCATCAGATTTTGGCGTCCAAAACACCTCTCTCTGTCAAATTCTTGTGCCGGAAATATTAGTTACGAGTGCCGTGTACCTTTAATCAGATCCTAAAGATTTCTGTGAGAGCCTGCTATTTATTCTTCAGATGACAGTTGGCTCTCTAACGCCTGCTTCTTTTATACCCGTGATTACATATTAATTCCTTTACAACTGGATTGGTTCGAGCTAGTCAAAACCGACAGATTTCAATTGAATTGGTTCTTTGACTCCAAGTGCCTTTTTAAATTAATTGGCTGAATTTAAACTGTTGTCTGGGTAAAAACGCTGCTTGGGCCTGCTGACTGAAAAAGCCTCTGATAAACTTCATTCAATTTATGGACTCTCTGAACAATGCTCTCAAATGTCCAAGCACAGACACAGCACCATCTCTTCCATCTCTTAAAGGCACCACACACTTCTGGTCAATTCATTTTACAATTTTACCATTTTCCATGCCAACTTAGTGACAACCAGATGTGACTCTAACCACCGGAGAGTTTGCCCCCCTGACACCCATTGATTCCAGTTTTGCTACTTTCACTCCTTGATGCCACACTCGATCAAGTGAAGCCATGGTGTCAGGGGGGGGCTGTCTCTCTGCCCTCCCCTCTGGAATTCAGTTCTCTTGTCCATGTTCGAACCAAGGCCGTAATGAGGTCAGGAGCTGAGTGGCCCTGGGGGAACCCAAACTGGGCGTCAGTGAGCAGGTTATTGCTGAGCAGGTGATGCTCGATAGCGGTGTTGATGACACCTTCCATCACTTTCCTGATGATCGAGAGGAGACTGATGGAGCAGTAATCAGCTGGGTTGGGTTTGTCCTGCTTTTTTTTGTACAGGACATAGCTGGGCAATTTTCCACATTGTCAGGTAGATACCAGTGTTGGAACTGCAGTGGAAGAGCTTGACTAGAGGGAGTGGAAAGTTCGGGAACACAAGTCTTCAGTATTGTTGCCGGAATATTGTCCAGAGTCTCCAACCATTTCTTGATATCGTGTGGAGTGTATCGAGTTGACTGGTAATGCTGGGGACCACTGTAAGAGCCCGAGACGGATCATCCACTCAAAAGGCTTCGGCCTTGTCTTTTGCATTGAGGTGCTGGGCTCTTCCATCATTGAGGATGGGGATGTTCGTGGAGCCTTCTCCTCCAGAGAGTTGTTTAATTGTTCACCACCATTCACCAATGGATGTCACAGGACTGCAGAGCTTAGATCTGATCCGTTGATTATAGAATCATTTAGCTCAGTGTCTAATATATTGCTTATGCTGTTTGGCATGTAAGTCGTGTTGCTGGTACGCCGGGTGCTGCTCCTGGTACTCCTGAACTCCACATCCATCAAAGTTTTACCTGCACATCCACCAATATCATTTATTGTATCCGTTGCTCCCGATGCGGTCTCCTCTACATTGGGGAGACTGGGCACCTCCTAGCAGAGCGCTTTAGGGAACATCTCCGGGACACCCACACCAATCAACCAAACCACCCCGTGGCCCAACATTTCAACTCCCCCTCCCACTCTGCCGAGGACATGGAGGTCCTGGGCCTCCTTCACCGCCGCTCCCTCACCACCAGACGCCTGGAGGAAGAAAGCCTCATCACGCTTCAGGCTCTCTGCCTTTATTCCTGATGAAGGGCTTTTGCCCGAAATGTGGATTTTCCTGCTCCTCGGATGCTGCCTGAACTGCTGTGCTTTTCCAGCACCACTAATCCAAACCCCTGAACTAGGGTCAATCCCCTGGCTTGATGGTGTGACAATCCTGCGGCTTTAAGAGGTGTATCTTGCTGGGTTTTTTTGAGCCATTAGTGATGAGCTGTCTCCCCCAAGCCAATAAAGTCAACTGTTTGAATTTTTAAAAACGTTACAATAACAGAAGCAGCATGAAGGGGTGGGGTCAAATTCCCACAGAACAGGGTTTTAGTCTAACTTTCGGTTGTTGCTGGGGTTTAGAAGCTGGATGTGGAGCTATTTTTGCTCTCTCTATTTGAACTAAAAACTAGAATTCTTGTCCTGCTGCTAGAATTGCATGTGAGACAATTTATTTGACTGAATTTGTCTTTGCCAAGGGCGTGTTTATGGGATGATTAGATTAGATTAGATTCCCTACATTATGGAAACAGGCCCTCTGGTCCAACAAGTCCGCACCGACCCTCCGAAGAGTAACCCACCCAGATCCATTCCCCTACTCTATATTTACCTCTGACTAATGCACCTATCACTCTGGGCAATTTAGCATGGCCAATTCACCTGACCTGCACATCTTTGGACTGTGGGAGGAAACCAGAGCACCCAGAGGAAACCCACACAGACACGGGGAGAGTGTGCAAACTCCACTCCACAGACAGTCGCCTGAGACTGGAATCGATCCCATGTCTCTGGCGCTGTGAGGCAGCAGTGCTAACCACTGAGCCACCGTGCCGCCCTATGTTACTATATTTGGAACAGTCCTTATTTAGTAGTGAAATAATCTGTTATTTTGTTACGTTTTCCAATGAAAGTAGTTTCCTGATTCTACTTTCTTTTGTTTATATTTTAACTGTAGGGTAAAAATAAAATGTGCTTTACTTAAAGCTGAATAGTCATAGGATCATAACAGAGTGGAAACAGGCCATTTGGCCCAACAAGTCCACACCAACCCATTCCCCTACTACTCTACATTTCCCCTGACTAATGCACCTAATCTACACATCCCTGAACACTATGGGGCAAGTTAGTACGACCAACTCACCTAACCTGCATATCTTTGGACTGTGGGAGGAAACTGGAGCACCCGGAGGAAACCCACGCAGACACGGGGAGAACGTGCAAACTCCACACAGACAGTCGCCTGAGGCTGGAATCAAACCCAGGTTCCTAGTGCTGTGAGGCAGCAGTGCTAACCAACATGCCACCCTACTCCCTCCTCTTTGTTTTATATGCCTGTGGAATGACTAAATCAAATTGATTGAAAAGTGCAAGATGATTTGTTTTTACCCCATAGCTCCAAAGTTATTGTTACAGCTCTGCTATAGTCTCTTGCTTTGGTCTGTGATGGTGTTCTCTTATATATTTCACACATCCCACAATTATTGCTGATCTTTCTGTATGTTAAGTGCACTCACCATCCCCAATTCCTCTATCTTTTAGTAAGCGAGAAGGTAGATGGGCAAACTGCTGATGTAGCTGGAAAATAATTACTCTTTTTTTTCCCTTTGAGCTCCAATCTCCTGATGCCAATGACACCTCATTAATATTTTTGTCGGAGATGTTCAGTCTCGTTAAAGGAATGTCCAGAATGTGTTAACTGTAAATCCACTAACTTTCCAAAAACAATTACCTTACTGTGTTTCCTGTCTGGTTTTATTTGAGGTTTCTCTATAGACAGCCTGCTCAACAACATTTCACTTCACGTCATGTCAGTGCTGATAAAGTGGTTTGCAGAATCACAGAAGAGTATTGCACAGAGGGAGACCATTCTCCCCATCGTGGCTGCACTAGCACGTTAATTAGAGCATTATTACCCAGTGCCAATTTCTAGTGTTTTCCCCGGCTGTGTTATAAGGGATCATCTTTTTTTTTTAGCACGTCATTCTGGAACCTGAAGTGTTCTCCAGTTCTCCAGTTCAACTTTGCTCTTTATTATTTAATGGATCGAGTAACATTTTAACTTTGTGTACACAGTGGCCTTTCATCCACTGCCCGAACCAGCGCAATTTGGCTAAAATGTTCGTTACTGGCTGAAGCTTCTTACAAGCAGTACAGTTCCCTTTGTCTAATCAGAATCACCATCTTCTCCTTTCAGACATTGTCCGTCATGTGTCATTTTATAAGCCTTGTTATTCAATCCAGGACAATTTAATGCAATAGTCATACTTTAGGTTATATACAAATCATCTGTTTAAGCATTCCAAGACATATGACCTTTTGAACTCCAAGATGGTGACAAAGTAGGACTCTTCAGCCTAAGCTCACCAGCTCCGTCCATTTCTTTTCTCTTTTTGTGCTATATTTTCATTCTTTCTTCTTGGCGATCTCCTGACCTCCTGATCTCAGCATGGACTCAGATTCCTGGCCTCTTTCAGTGGCCTATCTTGGGGTGGTCTTGTCAAGGACGTCCGACCTCAAGGTGATTCCAGAATGGTGTCCCAGCCCCAAAAGCTTCAAAGTGAGGCCTGGCACAGCCTGGAGTCAAGGCCCAGTGCAGACCAAAGGCTTGGTACCAACATGGACTGGACTAGAAGGACTGTTCGTCTGAACTCTTTACATCTCTATTTTCTAATTTATCCCTGGATCTGCAATGCTGGACGTTTTATTTCTTTATTTTCGACATTTCTTTCCTGAAGAATTTCTACTTAAGAATCTGCGCCTTGGTACCTTAACAGAGGGATGAGACACACTAACTGATGCAGGCGAAGTGGCCATCCCCAACAAATTGAAGATGGGACCTAAGATGGCGTTGTAAGTGGCGACTTGTAAACGTTTCATCTCAGTACACGTGACAATAAAGCTAATTCTAATTCTAATTTGTGGGGTTTGTTCTTCTGTTATCGCTCCTCAATTCCTATTGTCTGCTTTAATAGACAGGCATACCTCTATTCTCAAAGAAACGCAAAATACACCAGATGCTGGAAATCTGAAACAAATCCAGAAAGTGCTGGAGAAACTCAGCAGGCCTGGCAGCATCTGTGAGGAGAGAAGCAGGGTTAACGCTTAAAATCTGGTGTGACTCATCCTCAGAGCAGAAAGGAGCTGGAAAATAATATGGTTCTTATTTTCAAACGCTAGTGCCAAGTGATCACGGTGATGAGGGAGTGATAGTGATGTAAGTTAGGTGTAAAAATTCGGGGTG
>NC_057720.1:80989004-81013431 GCF_004010195.1 Chiloscyllium plagiosum | reverse complement strand
GGGGGGGGGGGGGGCATAAGAAACGTGGTGAACGGAGGTCATGTCCTGAATTTGGTGGAACTCGACAGTGGCTGCTGGGGTCTATGAAATGCCTAAACGTGGACAATGAGGTGCTGCTCCTCCAGTTTACAACGCGCTTCATTCCAAAACAGAGACTGGGCGACCGCTTTGCGAAACCCTTCCAACTCTGTCAGTCGGGATTACCCTGAGACTCCAGGTGCCCGCCATTTCAATAAACCACTGCACTTCCATGCTAACACCTCCATCCAGGGCCTGGCATGAGGCGCTCAGTGAGCTGATTGAAGTGTTATCTCACTTTACATTAGGCTCCATTCAGTCAGAAAGGAGAATGGTGTTGGATTTGATTAAAGTAAGACCTACATCAATCTCAGGAGCTCAGGCCGACTGGGAGGTACAAGCTGTTGCAGCTGTTAGAGGCTTCCTAAAACCACTTTTGTCAAACAATCCCCTTGTAAGATGGAGACAGATGCACTTTCAAAGGTGTCACGTAATGTCCACGCTGGGTGGGCAAGAAGGATAAAGAATCCAACACAAATCCAACTCATTGCATCATCTTCAATCTGTTGGGGATGGCCCCTTCGCCTGCATTAGTTAGTGTGCCCCATCCCTCTGTCAGGATACACTCTACAACATCCTTGACCGTTCACACCCACCCCTCACCACAGGGAAGTGAGCGGGGTCACAACAAGAGTAACTCAGCATTTACCCCACTGCACCTCATTCCGATCAAGCACTTGACAAGCCAACCCCTCACCCTCAATGGCCCTGAGAATTTTTGGCAGCGAAACTGCGTGGGACAGGCTGAATCATAAGTGCACAAGCATAATTAGGTGTTCAGTGATGACCATGAAACCATTGTCAATTGTCAGAGAAAACCCATCGGGTTCACTAATGCCCTTGAGGGAAGGAAATCTGCCACCCTTACCTGGTCTGGCCTATATGTGACTCCAGACCCACAGCGATGTGGTTGATTCTTATCTACCTTCTGGGCAATTAGGAATGGGCGCTAAATTTTGGCCTGGGGCATCCCATGAATGCATTTAAGGAAGATAATTAAAAATGAGAAATGGTTTATTTTCTTAAATGGCCACTACAAGGCCTAGTAGACTTCCTCTGCTAATCCAATCGTGTAGGATAGCTCCGGGTGAGAAATATGAATGTTGTTGTTTTCAAAACGTGTTACATATGATGGAACACCTTGACCAGATGTCAAACCTTCTGAGAACTGATAGCCAATCAGAGACGACCAGCACCACCAGGAGCGAGGACAGCACTACCCTCTCCCACCCCTGAAGGCCCACAATCATAGAAACCTCAAAGATAGGAGTAGGCCCATCAAGCCTGCTCTCCCATTCAACATATTCATGACTGATCATCTACCTTTGAGCCGCAGGGAGGGGCTGAACAGGCTGGGGGCTATTTTCCCTGGTGTGCCGGAGGCTGAGGGGTGACCTTAGAGAGGTGCATAAAATCAAGAGGGGCATGGATAGGGTGAATAGACAAGATCTTTTCCCCAGGGTAGGGAAGTCCAGAGCTTGAGGGCATAGGTTCAAGTTGAGAGGGGGAAGATATAAAAGGGACCCGAGGGGCAACTTTTTCAAGCAGAGGGTGGCGCGTGTATGGAACGAGCTGCCAGAGGAAGTGGTGGGGGCTGGTACAATTACAGGTCGATCTGCTACAATGTGTGTCTTGTTAATATGGATTTGCTATAACACAATTGATGAATTAGGGACACTGTTTCTAAAGCACCAACTTTGAAAGTGTGTGTTGGTTTTAACATGATTCTGGCCCCATTAGTTTAAATGGTGTTGCTAATACGCGGTTTTCTTATAACCCGGGATTTCATGAGAACAGAAACTGCCGCTTTATAGCAGAACTGACTGTACAACTTTTAAAAGGTACATGAATAGGAGGGGCATGGAGGGAAATGGGTCAAATGCTGGCAAATGGGACTAGATTAATTAAGGATACCTGGTCGGCACGGATGGATTAGACTGACGGGTCTGTTTCCGTGCTGTACATCTCTTTGACTCTATAACTCAGTCCCCTGTTCCCACTTGCTCCCCTACCCTTCAATCCCTTTAGCCTGAAGAACAATATCTCACCCTTCTTGAATACATTCAATGCTTTGGTCTCAACCACTTTCTGTGACAGAGAATTCCACAGGCTCCCCACTCTCTGGGTGAAGACCTTTTTCCTCACCTCAGTCCGAAATGGCCTACCCCATATCCATAGACTGTGACCCCCCCCCAGTTCTGGACTCCCCGGTCATCAGGAACATCCTGCAAGGATTTCATTGGTTTTTTATGAGATCTCCCTCTCATGCTTCTAAACTTCAGAGAATATAGTTCTGACCGATCCAGTCTAACCGATTTAGCTAGCTTAACTCACAGGAAATGAGAGTTTTTAAAAAGAACAGGTAAACAACGTATACGTCCTCAAATTCAGTAACATTAAGCACTCGGGCTGTGTAGATCTGATGCTCTTGGCTGTACAGGACATTGGTTAGGCCACTGTTGGAATATTGCTTGCAATTCTGGTCTCCTTCCTATCGGAAAGATGTTGTGAAACTTGAAAGGGTTCAGAAAAGAATTACAAGGATGTTGCCAGGATTGGAAGATCTGTGCTACAGGGAGAGGCTAAACAGGCTGGGGCTGTTTTCCCTGGAGCGTCGGAGGCTGAGGGGTGACCTTATAGAGGTTTACAAAATCATGAGGGGCATGGATAGGGTAAATAGACAATGTCTTTTCCCTGGGGTGGGGGAGTCCAGAACTAGAGAGCATTGGTATAAGGTGAGAGGGAAAAGATTTAATGGGGACCTAAGGGGCAACTTTTTCACTCAGAGAGTGGAGTGTGTGTGTGGATTGAGCTGCCAGAGGAAGTGATGGAGGCTAGGACAATTTGCGGCATTTAAGAGGCATCTGGATGGGTATATGAATAGGAAGCGTTAGGAGGGATATGGGCCGGGTGCTGGCAGGTGGGACTAGATTGGATTGGGATACAAGGTCGGCATGGACGGGTTGGAGTGAAGGGTCTGTTTCTGTGCTGTACATCTCTATGACTCTATGACATGCACCACTCCAATCGGTCAAGCTGTGAGCTAACCTGGTGAGACAGATCAAGCAGTTCTGTCAGGGGGACAATCCTTGCCACTGAGTCAGGAGGAAATGTGGCACTCGGTTTTGTGCACAGAAAGCTCATGCGAACACCAAAGAGGAACTGACCAGGTCATTAACTGACAGAACAAGATCAAAGTCAGGACACCAGGGAATCTGGCTTGTTCTTTGATTTATAATATCTTCAAGGGCGGGCATGACCCTGATGTATAGGATAGTACTTCTGACACAACAGGGATACCTCAGGAGATTTTTTTTTTCCCTATTCTTTCACAGTACATGAGCATCACTGGCTTGGGCCCAGCATTTATTATCTGTCCCTAGTTGCCCCTTGAGAAGGTGGTGGTGAGCTGTGTTCTTGAACTGCTGCAGTCCGTGTGGTTATAGGTACAAAACAGTGCAGTTTAGGAAGGAATCCCTGCACTTGGACCCAGCAACGTGCAAGAAATGGCAATACATTTTCATGATTTGGAGGTGCCAGTGTTGGACTGGAGTGGACAAGTTAAAAATAACACAACACCAGGTTATAGCCCAACAGGTTTATTTGGAAACACTACCTTCCAGAGCGCTGCTCCTTCATCAGGTAACTAGTGAAGGAGCAGCGCACTGAAAGCTAGTGTTTTCAAATAAACTTGTTGGTGTATAACCTGGTGTTGTGTGATATGTTTCCAAGCCAGGATGGTATGGGGGGGGGGAGAGAGACCTTGCAGGGGGTGGTGTTCCCATGTATCTGCTGCCCTTGTCCTTCTAGATGTTGGAGGTTATAGGTTTGGAAGGTCTAAGGTTCTTTTAGTGGATTTCTGCAGTGTATCTTGTGGATGGTACACACTGCTGCTACTGAGCGTCAGTGGTGGAGGGAGTGGATGTTTGTGGATGTGGTGCCAATCAAGCGGCTGCTTTGTCCTGGATGGTGTCGAGTTTCTTGAGTGATGTTGGAGCTGCACCCCATCCAGGCAGGTGGGGAGTATCCCTTCACACTCCTGACTGGTGCCTTGTAGATGGTGGACAGGGTCTGAGGAGTCAGGAGGTGAGTGACTCGCCCCAGTATTCTTACCTGCTCTTGTATCCGCTGCCTTTACACGGCGAGCCCGGTCGGGTTTCCGGACGCCAGCCTGGATTATGTCCCGTCGCCTCAGAGTTGAGTGTTGAGCTAAGAGGATGGCATACACATGCCTGAGAGAGAGAGCTGTAGGAAGTTTCTGGTTCTAACTGCTTATCAGGAGCTGTCCTGTCAAAGCTGCGATGCTACAAAGGATGATCGCACAGTGCATTTGCGTAAACAGTTCGGAACAACAATAGAACCACGTTGCAATACCTGTCGTGATTATGAGTACCCTTCAAATCAAACAATATAATCATAGGTGATTAAAACAATTCCCACCTTCTTTTACCTCCCCTGCATTGTTTGAATAAAGCAACCCATCACACACGAACGGCAGAGAATTCTCTTCCTTTCCGCTTTGTTAAGCAAGGTTTAATTTTATAAAGGGCTACACAAGTGAGAGCCGCACTCTCTGGAAGGCTGGATTCGCTTTGTCGGCGTGAAATCACACAAGTGCAGGAGACTAATGGGTGTGACCCACGGTGTGACCCACGGGTGTGACCCACGGTGTGACCCACAGTGTGACTCAGGTGTGACCCACAGGTGTGACCCACGGGTGTGACCCACGGTGTGACCCACGGGTGTGACCCACGGTGTGACCCACGGTGTGACCCACGGGTGTGACCCACGGTGTGACCCACAGTGTGACTCAGGTGTGACCTACAGGTGTGACCCACGGGTGTGACCCACGGTGTGACCCACAGTTGTGACCCACGGTGTGACCCACGGGTGTGACCCACGGTGTGACCCACGGGTGTGACCCACGGGTGTGACCCACGGTGTGACCCACAGGTGTGACCCACGGTGTGATGGGTGGTCTGATCAAGGTGTTTGTGAGGACTGAAGGGTTAGATGGGGTTGAGAGAGAGGTTACTCCGGCCTGGTGAGGGAATCTGAAAGGAGGGAAAATGGGCTTAAAACTAACATTGGGTTTTCCAGGAGTGAGGGTCGACTTTTTCACGCAGAGGGTTGTACGTGTATGGAATGAGCTGCCAGAAGGTGTGGTGGAGGCTGGTACAATTGCGACATTTAAGTGGCATTTGGATGGGTATATGAATAGGAAGGGTTTGGAGGGATATGGGCCGGGTGCTGGCAGGTGGGACTAGATTGGGTTGGGATATCTGGACGGGTTGGACCGAAGGGTCTGTTTCCATGCTGTACATCTCTATGACTCTATGTCAGAAAGTGATTCTTCAAATGGTGCATGGAAAGCTAGAGCATGCTACCACCCCACCTCTCTGCATCCCAAACTAAACAGTCAGAACAACAGATGAATTGGACATTGGAAAACTGAGATTAATAGATTTCTGCTCGGTCAGCCTATTGAGGGCACGTAGATGTGAATCCAGAGATGTGGATGCCACTGGCTGGGCCAGAATTTACCGCTCATTCCCCAGAATTCCCTGGAAAAGGTGGTGCTCGCTACCTTTCTGAACCACGTTACATTCTGTCCAACTCATTGACAGGAATTGCCAGCAGCTGGCATTGGTACATGCCCCGTTCCTGCCAACCCGAGATTGACTGGTTTATTCCTAATCTCTGCTTTCTTCCTGTTAACCAATCCTCAACCCAGGCCATTACAATACTGCCCCAATCCCATGGGCCCTTCCTACAGCCGAGGGCCTTGGAAAAGGCCTCCTGAAAATCCAAGTACAGCAATCTTTGTTTTAACGGGCACTCCTGACGCAGCAACAAAAACAAATTACGTATCCCAAATACCAGGAAGTTTACTGCATCATTCTGTCCAATTATTACGGTTCTTTTAAATTTATTTACCTCAGTGTAAATATACATGTTGTTCAATCATATGGTCACACAAAATATCAAGTTGATTCAATTGCAAGTCATTTTCTCCTCAAATACTGCAATGTCTGAGTTCAGGGTGTGAGTTAGAAGGCTCTCTGCCGGTAAGTTTTATTTAAGGCAAGGGTGTATTATTATTTAGGTGATCTAAGCCGTAAATACAGTATAACAGTGATGCGTATACCCCTGCATTAAGTTTCTATTTCAGTCATTTCTTATATAACACAACAGTTACATTCCGGTGCGACCCTATGCCGTACAAACATCGCGCAGTGCAAATAATACTAAAGTGTTGGCAATGTTACAGCCAGGGCACACTTTAAAAGTGTGCGTTTTAGAAAAAGCGTTCCCTACTCACCCAATCACATTATAACCAATTCGCGTTAATGAAAGTCTACTTAGTGTGTGTTTTTACATTGATGATGTGGATCTTTTGAGCAGTCGGGCGCTGCTGGTCCACTAGGTGTTGGATAATAAAAAGTTAACTGACACTAGTCATAGAGTCATAGAGATGTACAGCATGGAAACAAACCCTTCGGTTCAACCCGACCGGATATCCCAACCCAATCCAGTCCCACCTGCCAGCACCCGACCCATATCCCTCCAAACCCTTCCTGTTCATATACCCATCCAAATGCCTCTTAAATGTTGCAATTGTACCAGCCTCCAGCACATCCTCTGGCAGCTCATTCTCGTTCCCCTTTATCTACTCTGCTAGTCACACCCTCAAATAGCTCCAATAGCTTTATCAAATATGATTTCCCTTTCTTAAATCCATGTTGTCTCTTCAAGTTCCTACCCCTATTTTTAAGTGCACAGTTTGTAACAGTTTTTCCATGCTACTGACACCAGATGAATAGATCTATAGTTCACCGTTTCTCTCCCTCTCTAAATAGTAGAATTTATATTTCCTACCAGAATCTATGGAATGCTGTGAAACGATCACCAATGCATCCACCATAAATTAGCATGGCCAATTCACCTAACCTGGGAGGAAACGTGAGCACCCGGAGCAAACCCACGCAGACAGGGGGAGAATGTGCAAACTCCACACAGTCAGTCGCCCGAGGCTGGAATTGAACTCGGCGTCCCTGGCGCCGTGAGGCGGCAGTGCTAACCACTGAGCCAACGTGCCACTTCCGTATGGAATTCCATCTATGGACCTCAGCAGCAAGCATCAAAGTGACATCTCCAGACATCTAGTCCTGTCTGAAAAGTAATGGAGAAAGCCTCCTTGTCTCCAGCACTCAGAAGCCCCCAGTTTGCCCTCTTGTCTATTACGCTCGTACTAAACAGAGAGAAGGCAGGGTGACTGTTTCACTTCATTACTTTTGTTCACAAGAGATTACGGGTGTCTGAGTCCTAGAGCTTTCCCCTTGGCGTCAGTTTGTTTATCCTCTTGTTTGGGGTCTTCACTGAAAGACTAACAACTGTCGGGGGTTGGGGAGGTAGATGTGGGGGTTGTGTGTGTGGGGGGGGTGGAGTTTGCCATCCAAATACACCTAGAGAAAGTGAGGACTGCAGATGCTAGAGATCAGAGTCAAAAAGTGTCAGTCAGGCAACATCCGAGGAGCAGGAGAGTCGATGTTTCGGGAATTCCTGATGCAAGGCGTATACTTGAAACGTCGATTCTCCTGCTCCTCGGAGGCTGCCTGACCCCCGGCTGTGCTTTTCCAGCACCCACACTTTCTGATTCAAGTGCACCAATCTGTTCCCCTTTTCAATAAGTGATAACAGAGCACATCCAATCCTACACAGGCCCCCGTAAAGGATTGACAGTGCTGATTAATCCCTGAAGCTCAGGAGACTGTCGGGCAGGGTGGAGTTAAAGAATTAAATGGTCATAGTTAAATGGGAATAACGTGATGGAACCATGCAAGGACCTTGGTGTGAAATCAAAGGCACAGAATCCTAGAGCACAGAAACAGACCCTTCGGCCCAACCTGTCCGTGCCGACCATAATCCCAATCTAAACTAGTCCCACCTGCCTGCGCTTGGCTCATATCCCTCCTGACCTTTCTTATTCATGTACTTATCCAAATGTCTTTTAAATGTTGTAACTGTATCTGCATCCACCACTTCCTCTGGAAGCTCATTCCATAGACAAACCACTCACTGTGTAAAAAAAGTTGCCCCTCATGTCTGTTTTAAATCTTTCTCCTCTCACCTTAAAAATATGCCCCCTAGTTTTAAAATGCCCCACTCTAGGGAAAAGCCACCTGCCACTCACCTTACCCATGCCCCTCATGATTTTATAAACCTCAATAAGGTCACCCCTCAACCTCCTATGCTGCAGTCAAAAAGGTCCCAGCCTATGCTTATAACTCAAACCCTCCGTACGGGCAACATCCTGGTAAATCTCTTCTGAACCCTCTCCCAGCTTAGTAATGTCCTTCCTATAACCGTGCGACCAGACCTGGGCATGGTACTCCAGAAGAGGCCTGACCAATGTCCTGTACAACCTCAACGTAACATCCAACTCCTGTACTCCAAGGTCTGAGCAATGAAGACAGGTGAGCTGAACGCCTTCTGAACCATTCTAGTTACATGTCACATAAACTTCAAAGAATTACGTACCAGAACCCCTAGGTCTCTCCGTGGAAGAGAGAGAATGTACTTTGCCTCTGAGCACATGAGATTGGGGTCTGTATGCCCACATGAGATGTCCTCTCTTACACCCACTGTATATAGGTATGATCAAAGAAAATTGTTGCTGCCTGCTCACAAGAGTGTAGCTCTCACATTGCTGCACCCTGGGGTCAGGAGCTAAAGTTATGGGCACCAATGCCGGGAGAGGCAGGAGATTTAAAACAGAGACAAGAAATCGATAAGCATCTGTGCCTCGGAATGCTGCGAGGTGACAGAAATAACGAGAAGTGTGGAGGGATCCAAAAAGAAGAATGAGAATTTAGACATGTTGTTTAACCTGGAGCCAGGAGCCCAGCAGGCAGGGGGATCGACGCACTACGGCATGGGCAGCAAGTTTACATAGGGTAGAATTTAGGGCAGCATGGTGGCTCAGTGGTTAGCACTGCTGCCTCACAGCGCCAGGGACCTGAGTTCGATTCCAGCCTCGGGCGACTGTCTGTGTGGAGTTTGCACATTCTCTGCTGGGGTGTGATCCGGTTTCCTCCCACAGTCCAAAGGTGTGCAGGGCAGGTGAATTGGCCGTGCTAAATTGTCCCACAGTGTTCAGGGATGTGTAGATTAGGTGCATCAGTCTGGGGCAAATGGAGGGGAATGGGTCATCCTTCGGAGGGTTGGTGTGGACTTGTTGGGCCAAAGGGCCCGTTTCCACGCTGTGAGGATTGTACGTAGAATTCAGGAGGTGAGCCAGGATTGATTCAGAATAGTCAGGGGTCAGGGGTGATGAAGGCACGAGTGAAGAGGAGGCAACAGAGGGGCAAACAAGGGGGTGCCGCTAGTGGGTGCTTTTTTGGAAGTGAATCCAATGACAGTGCGGGTGTGAGGGAGCAAGGCCAGACCTGACAGCCAGGCTGTGAGTTGTCAGGTTCTGTTGCCAGGGGGAGGGATGAAATCACCGGCACACGGAGCGGAGCTCACGCCAGGATTGACACCAACCACGTCATTCTTCCCAGTGTTTAGTTGGAGGACAGTTCTGTTCATCCAGTCCAGGGTTTTTGGACAGACAAATCCTGGAGGAAAGGCACCATTCCTTATCCCAGGATGGTGCCTGGGATAAGGAATGACGAGAGAACGGTGTCGCTGCGCTGACAGCTGCGCTCTATGACTTGACCGATGGTGGTAGTTCCTTGGCCTGATGTTTCAGAGTGCCCTGCCCAGACCCTCCAATGAGAAAGGGGGACGCTCTCAGATTTCACAACTCATTGGCCCAAGATGGGCTGAGGATGTAGAAACACTGGGTTTAGGAGCAGGAGTTGGCCATTCGGCCCTTCGGGTCTACTCCACTGTTCAATAAGATGATGGTTGATCTGATTGTGGTCTCAACTCTGCTGTAAGTACTGCAGAATCAAACACTGGGGCCTACAGGTTGGTGTCACCAGCCCTCCTTTCTGTACTGGGTCTACTGGCCTGTTTGGTAGAGGATAAAGTACGAATGAGTTTTAACAAGAAGAGGCATTTATCCTGGTCAGTTGGACATCATTACTAAGGAGGAGAAAGTGAGGTCTGCAGATGCTGGAGATCAAAGTTGACACTTTATTGCTGGAACAGCACAGCAGGTCAGGCAGCATCCAGGGAACAGGAGATTCGACATTTCGGGCACAGGCCCTTCTTCAGGAATGAGCAGAGAGTGTTCAGCAGGAGAAGATAAAAGGTAGGGAGGAGGGACTTGGAGGAGGGGAGTTGGAAATGTGATAGGTGGAAAGAGGTCAAGGTGAGGGTGATAGGTCGGAGTAGGGTGGAGGCGGAGAGGTCAAGAAGAAGACTGCAGGTCAGGAAGGCGGTGCCGGGCTGGAAGGATCCGGCTGAGACAAGGTGGGGGGAGGGGGGATGAAGAAACTGGTGAAGTCCAAGTTCATCCCCTGCGGTTGGAGGGTTCCCAGTCGGAAGATAAGACGCTCCTCCTCCGACCGTCGGGTTGTTGTGGTTTGGCGGTATCAGGAGTGAGGAATTAAACATCTAACCTCATTAGCATCTTGAGACAGATTCCTCAATTCTCCAAGGTAGACAGGCAGGAGGCTGGAAAAACACAGCAAGCCAGGCAGCATCAGGAGGTGCAGAAGTCGACGTTTCAGGCGTAACCCTTCTTCAGGACTAGGGGTGGGGGAAGGGGTAGCTGCAGATAAAGGGAGTAAAGGGACAGGGTGATGAAGTGGGGCCAGGTGAAGACAGGAAGAGGGTACGGCCTGGTTGGTCGATGGGAGGGCTGATCCAGTTGATAGCTGGAAGGAAGGATCGATCAGAGGAATGGAAGGGAAGGGAAGTGAAAGGGAGGGGAGGGGCTGGGAAGGGAGGTTATTTGAAATTGGAGAATTCAATGTTGAGTCCTCCAGGCTGTAGGTGTTGTTCCTCCAATTTGCGGTTTCGTTCTTTCTGGCAATGAAAGATTGTCCACCCAAGACAGTACGGCATCATCTGATTGAGCTGCAACATAACCCTTTCAGAACCACTTACCTTTTACAATGGGCTCCACTATCCTGCCTGCCCACACTCTACATAATCCTCGACCCCCTTTCCTACCGGAAATCCAATTCGGCCACAAATAAATTCAATGATCCAGCCTCAACTGCTCTGTGGGAAGTAAATTGGGCTGGCTAATGACCCACTGACAGAAAAAACACTGTCTTAAAAGGAAGGAGGCGCAAGACAGTTAGAGAACCTCCCAGGCAGGACGTGTTTTGCATAGACAGGGGGTGGGGGAAAGAGGGAAGGTGTACAGAGGTCAGAAACAAAAGATCTCGATGGGAAACACCACACACAGCTGTGTCTCAGTAATGAACAATGGAGCCTCTCAAGGGCATTTCACAGGGCCATAAGTCATCGTAGGTCTCCGTCGATCAGTGAAATAATTCAGACTGAACGTCAGCTTTCCACAGCAACTAATCTTTCATCCTTTACCTCCCTGCAGTGCACACCTTGTCAGATTGTTAGGATAACTCACTTCCATGAGACTGAGAGGGGGACATTCTATCCCTGGCCTAGGGAGGGTTGTTTCTCTGTCTTATATCTGAGGTGTGGTGAGATGCTTTCAAAGGACGAGCGGGGCAACTAATAATCGCTTTTTTTGCCGTTGTTTTAATCACCATTTACCACCATTTTCTTTCCCCAAGAAACAATCACTTCCCTCTGTACATTCTGTGTAAATGTCTTCAGCAAAGAGGCAAAGTCTAGAATAAGATGATGCGCCCTTTCCCTCTTCCCAGATGAAATGTTTCTGAACTGTCGGTGTGCTAAGTTACAATTTCTGGTCTTGCTTGAGGTTTTGGACAGACTTTGGGGAGTAAGGAGGTGGGTTACTCGCTGTAGTATTCCTTGGCTCTGACCTGCTCTTGTAGCCACTGGGCTTTATGTGGGAAGTTCAATTGAGTTTCTGGTCAACGGCAACTCCCAGGATGTTGATAGTGGGGGATTCAGTGATGGGAACACCACTGAACATCAAGGGGCGATGGTTAGATTGTCTCTTATTGTAGATGGTCATTGGCTGGCAGTTCTGTAATGCGAACGTTACTTGCCAGTTGTCAGCCCAAGCCTGGATATTGTTCAGATCCTGTTGCATTTGAGCAGGGACTGCTTCAGTCCCTGAGCAGTCGCAGATGGTGCTGAACATTGGGCAACCACCAGGGAACAATCAGCAATCACTTCTGACCTTACGGAGAAAGGTCATTGATGAAGCAGCTGAAGATGGTTGGGTCTAGGACACTACCCTGAGGAACTCCTGCAGCGATGTCCTGGAGCTGAGATAACTGACCTCTAACAACCATGACCAGTTTCCTATGTGCCAGGTATGACTCTAACCACCAGAGAGTTTGCCCCATGACACCCACTGATTCCTGATTTGCCCGGGCTCCTTGATGCCGCACTCGGTTAAGTGCAGCCTTGGTGTCAGGGGGCTGTCCCTCTCCCCTTCCCTCCGAAATTCAGCTCCTTTGGCCGTAATGAGGTCAGGAGCTGAGTGACCCTGGCAGAACCCAAACTGGGCCTCACTGAGCAGATTATTGCTGAGCAGGTGCTGCTTGATAGTGGTGATGGATGGTATCATCAATACCATCCATCACATTACTGAGGGTCGAGAGGAGACTGATGGGACGGTAATTGGCCGGGTTGGATTTGTCCTGATTTTTTGTGTACAAGATGTACCTGGGCAATTTTCCACAGTGTCAGGTTGATGCCACTGTTATAACTACATTGGAACAGCTTGGCTAGGGGGAAACGACAATTTCTGAAGCACAAGTCTTCAGTTCTATTATTGGAATGTTGTCAGGGCCCATAGCCTTTGCAGTGTTCAGTGTCTCCAACTGTTTCATTATGTCACACGGAGTGAATTGAATCGTAGTATACCCTCCTGCACTCTCCACTGAACCAGGGTTGATCCCCTGGCTTGATGGTAACGGTTGAGTGGGGGATATGCCGGATTATGAGGTTACAGATTGTGCTAGAGCACAATTCTGCTGCTGTTGATGCCCAGTCTTGAGTTGCTAGATCTGTTTGAAGTCTATCCCATTTAGCAGTGATAGTGCCACACAACACAGTGGAAGGTATTCTCAATGTGAAGGTGGGACTTTGTCTGCACAAGGACTGTGTGGTGGTCACTCTAACTGATACTGTCATGGACAGATGCTTTTGCAGTTGCTAAGGATGATGCCCTCCTGTTGTTTCCCTCACCACCTGCCGCAGACCCAGTCCAGTAGCGATATTGTTTAGGACCCGACCAGCTTGATCAGTGGTACTGCTGCTGAGCCACCCTTGGTGGTGGATATTGAAATCCCCCATTCAGAGAACATTTTATGCCTATGCCATCCTCTGCAATTCCTCCAAGTGCTGTTCACCATGGAGGAGCATTGACTCATCAGCTGAGGGAGGACGGTTTGTGGTAATCAGCAGGAGGTTTCCTTGTCCATGTTTAACCTGAACCCATGAGACTTCAAAGGGTTCAGAGTCAATGTTGAGGACTCCCAGGGCAACTCCCTCCCGACTGGATACAATTGTGCTGCCACCTCTGCTGGGTCTGTCCTGCCAGTGGGACAGGACATATCCAGGAATGGTGATGGTGATGTCTGGGACATTGTCTCTAACGTATGATTCCATGAGTATGACTATATCAGACTGTTGCTTGATTAGTCTGTGAGACAGCTCTCCCAAATTTGGCCCTAATCCCCAGATGTTAATGAGGAGGATGGAGCAGGGTTGATAGGGTCTTTACCGGTTCCTACCAGCCTGGTAGTCCATCCAGTTTCGTTTCTTTGTCAAGCCTTTGTTGTAATTGTTACAACTGAATGGCTTGTCGGGGGCAACTGGGGATCAACCACATTTACTGAGGATCTGGAGCTACACGTAGGCCAGACCAGTTAAGGAGGGCAAATTTCCTTCCCTGAAGGACATTACTGAACCAGATGAGCTTTTCCTGACAACCCACAATGGTTTCATGATCTTCCATAGATTCTTCATTCCGGGGTTTTGTTAATTGAATTCAAATCCCATCATCTGCCATGTTGGGATTCGAACCCGGGCCCTCCCCCGGAACATTGGCTGAGTTTCTGGATTAATTGTCCAGAGATAATACCACTAGGCCATCACCTCCCAAAGCTTTGCAAATCCACCCTTAATCTGAGATAGTCTAGGCATTTTCCAGGTCTAAGTTCCTTTGTAACAATAAGAAATTAAGGTTTTTACTTGCTGAGATGGAAATATAAATTTCACAGAAGGCTATTCAGCCCTGTGATTCTACCCCCCCCGCCATTCAATGATTGATCCTGTGTCTTAACACCATATTCCCAATTTCTCTCCATAAGACTTAATGCCTTTAATACCTCGATCTCTTTCTTGAATATATTCAGTGACCCACTCCCCACAGCATTCTGTGGGAGGGAATTCCACAGGTTGACCTTCCTCTGAGTGAAGAAATGTTTCCTCACTTCAGTCCTACATGGTCTACCCTGTATCCCCCTGAGACTGTGTCCCCTGGTTCCAGACTCCCCTACCAGGAGAAACCTCCTCCCTGCCCAGTATATCAGTTTCCATCAATCCTCTCCTGTTCTTCTAAACTCGAGTGAATCCAGGCCCAGTCTCTCCTCTTAGGACATCCCTGATATCAGTCTAATGAGCATCAACAGCACTCTGTTTACAGCAGGTATATCTTCTGTTAAGTAGGAAATCCAAGCCCGCATGGTTTACCAAGACACTGAATGGGTGCAATAAGATATCCGTACTTCTTAACTCAAATCCTCCTGCAATGAAAGACAACACACTATTTGGTTCCTAATTGCTTGCTGTCCCTGCCTGCCTACTTTCAATGACCTGTGTACTCTTAGACCATTCCATGCTTCTATTGAAGAGTGATCCCAATAAACATCTCTCAGTGAATCAATGCAGCAATTATCACATTGGACATATCACAGACCAAACCCCCTCAAAATATATTCAGAAGACAATCTAGACCTTAACCTTTTCTTATTTAAAGGTGTGTAACATGTGCATTCCTGATTCCAAATTCGAAGCAATCACACTTTATTCATACACTACTGTTGAAATACAACAAAAGAAATTAAATCAACTTAACTCTATTGGGCAATTTAACAGAATGATAGATTATTTTATGAACAGTAACTGTTCCGATATAGTAACATCCCATTAACGCACCCTTGGCAAAAGGCAAGTTCAGAAAAATATATTGCCCCCTGGCAATTTTCCAATCCAAGGGAGGAAAGACATCAAGAGAAGACTCTGAGACAGACAGTAGCAGGGAGGGACCTACTGCAGCTTCCAAACCCGGCTTCAAGACCCCAGCAACTGCTACTGAAAAACTAAAATTAAACATCCTGGTTCTGAGAGAGCTTGACCCCACCCATTCAGTCTGCTTTTATTGTTCCAACTTCAAACAAAAACTACGAGGCCTCACAAGCTGTTTGCTTTATGGGCTTTCGATAGACAGCTCAATGCCTCTGCCTTAAAACCTCTCTTCAAACACAAAGCCTGGACAAAATACACCTCTTAAATCTGTAGTATCGTCACACATGCCAGAAAATGGTAGCACAGCATTAATCATAGAGTCATCCAGCATGGAAACAGACCCTTCGGTCCAACCAGTCCATGCTGACCATAATCCCAAACTAAACTAGTCCCACCTGCCTGCTCCAGGCCTGTGTCCCTCCAAACCTTTCCTATTCATGGATTTATCCAATCTCCTTCTTAACATTGCAATTGTATCACATCTGCCACACCCTCAGGAAGTTCATTCTGCACTCTCTGTGTAATGTCAGTGGGTTGTTAATCCAGAGATTCAGGTAAATGCTCTGGGGACATGCGCTCAGTTCCCACAATGGCAGTAACTAGTGGGCTCTAAGAATCTAAATTGAAGTAATTTGGGCGGCACGGTGGCTCAGTGGTTAGCACTGCTGCCTCACAGCGCCAGGGACCCGGGTTCAATTCCAGCCTCGGGTGACTATCTGCGTGGAGTTTGCACGTTGTCTGCATGGGTTTCCTCCAGGTGCTCCTCCCACAGTCCCAAAGACGTGCAGGACAGGTGAATTGGCCACGCTAAATTGCCCACAGTGTTAGGTGCATTAGTAGGGGAATGGGTCTGGGTAGGTTACTCTTCGGAGGGTCGATGTGGACTGGTTGGGCCGAAGGGCCTGTTTCTGCACTGTAGGGAATCTAATCTAATCTAATTAATCCGGAATCGAAAATTAATCGCAGTGTTAGTGACCGCTGGTCATTCTGAAAACCTACCACGTCCACTTCGGGGAAGGAAATCTGCTGTCCTTACCTGGTGATGGTCTGCATGTGACTCCAGCCCCACAGAAATGTGGTTGATATTCAACTGCTCCCTGAAATGGCCAAGTGAGCCACTCTGTTTAAGGGCATTAGGGATGGGTGGCAAGTGTTGGCCTTTGCTAACGATGCCCCCATTCCATGAAAGAATAAATAAAAACCTTCTTTCTGGTAACAGAAGCCACAATTAATTACCATATTTACTTTAGTAGGAACAGAAAATGAGCAATTAAAGCAATTTGTCAACTGTGAAGAGCAGTGTATCAGCCTGAAGCAGTGAAAGGTGATATATGAATGCAACATCATTTTGTTTCAGAGGGACTTGCATCAACAGGAGCAGATCGTTAGGGTAGTTAATGACCTAACTGTTGCAGTGTTAAAATATCCTGCTCATTAAAATCTTGATGTAAAAATCATTCATCATTAAAAGTCAACTGTCTGTCATAAACCAGAACCCATTAAAAATGGTGGGGATGAGTTCGACACAGATCCTAAGAGCTCAGCTAATTTACTTATTGGGCTGAAGAAGTGAAAAACCCACTCACACCCCTTCGTGTAAAACACGGCTGAGATCTTCAATGCCTCCTCTTCCTCGTTCCTGCCTGGCTGGGCTTTAACACCTGCAGGAGTCACCAAACCGATGGAGATCATCTGCACCACGTTCGCCACTTACAAGGGCAGACACACTCACCAAGGCGTTTTTGTGGAACTTTCTAGATGCTGGAAAGCTGGAACGAGGGGATGTCCAAGGGGGACGTGAGGGGTCCAATAGAGAGATCTTTAAAACGTTATGATCAAGGACAGAAAATAATCAAAAAAGGCTATACCCGGCCATGGAGAAGGCTAGAATACAAGTGTTTGGAGGCCTAACAGAGCCCTAGTTAAATTATAACTGGAATATTGAGAATATTACAGGGTACCTTTAGAGGGAGTGCAGTGTAGATTTATGAGAATCATATCAAGACTCCAATAATTAAATACTCAATTGGTTAAATACCCCAAAGGTTAAGAGCCCAATGGTTAACTTCCCCAATGGTTAATTATCTCAATGGTTAACTATCCTAATGATTATCTACTGCGATGATTAAATATTCTGATGTCTAACTACCCCAATGGTTAAATATCCCAATAGGTATTTACCCTAACAGTTAAATATTCCAATAGTTAACTACGTCAATGTTTAACTACCCCAGTGGTTAAATATCCAATATTGAACTACCCCAATGGTTAAACACATCAATGGTTAAACACCCCAGTGGTTAAACACTCCAATTGTTCAATTTCCGGTGGTTAAATACTCTCGTGGTTAAGTATGCCAATGTATAAGTCAACTTTTGAAGCCCAAAACCTCTCCCTAAAACAGGGGTAAACACATACACTGGGTATAAAAGCAAAGTGGATATGGGTAGATGCCCCCCTGGTCATTTGCCACACCACTGTTCCATGTGGCCATATCCTCCAATCCCTGGGATCGTTCTCAGACAGTCTGTATTGTTTGCCTGCTTGGGATCCCTAGTGTCGTGTTGTCGGGTGCTGGGGAGTGAAACATCCATTTGCGGAGTGTGTGAAATTGAGGCCAAATGTTAATGTGAGTGCAGTATGTCAGGGCTCTGAACAGACAATACAGAAACCATGTGGAAACACAGCCCCTGAGAGACGCCAGCGAGAGGGAGTCAGTCTTAAGCAATATGGTCAGGTTGGAAGAAATTAGATTTTCAACATTAAGGAAAGCCCAATTCTACATCCAACGGTGGGTGGCACTTTCACCGGTGAGTGGGGAGAGGCTTGTTAGCTTGTATTAACACTGCGTTATTATCCAATCTCTCCTCAATAATTTCAGTTTCCCATTCTTCCAGAGCCACTGGTTATAAACTAGGCCGTGAGGATTCCTGAGGTGAACTCCTGAATGGTTACCTGGAGATTCCAGCTCGCTTGGTCTTGGATACCTTCAGGCCAGGGAACACTCTGTGACCAGCTGTACCCGCACATCCACAGAGGTAAGTATTACACGAGGACCACCTCGTGACACACCCTTGACCCGACTTGCAATCCAGTTCTCCACTTGAATGCTGCACATTGGCACATGTTGGTACTGGTCAGGGTGAAGCTGCTGACAGGGACATGGAGCAAGGCATCCAGCTTACGGACTGGGCCAGGCTGCACTCAGAGTTCTGGGCTTCCTCCTGTGGCCCTCTGTACCTACTTGAATGTTCACAGGGCCTCTGCGTGAAGTTACTTTGTGGTGGCCTCCTGGCTGAGTCAGGATTAAAAGGCACATGGCGCTTGCATTTTATTTTGTGCCCCCCACCTTGTGGTTTGATGCAGACACAAAGCTTGTCATGGTTGGCGAGAGGGTGAGGTGTTGCTGTAAGACAGCTCACTTTGCCAATGCTACGCCTGCACATGCCAGCAGCTTGGGCAGCCAACGCGCACTGCATGTGCCTCACCCAGATGGCCATGTGGAGGTGCTCTACTGGTCTCCTTGTCGGTGACCTCCATGTCCTGGTGTTTCAACGGTCTTTGTGTTCGCTGAATGAGTTCGCGAGTGGGGAGCTTCTTTCTCCCTGAGACTGCTCACACAGAGAGTCATTGGAACCCTCCCCCCCCCCCAGTGTCTCCACGGTGTCCCCACGCCTGCTACACTCAAGGATGAGGTACACTTGCGTCTGCAAGAGCCAGACCAGCACCAACCTCCGTCAGGTGCGGAGCTGACCCCTTCAGAGACGCTGCCAGCTTTGGGTGGTCCTCGTGGAGGTGGTGAGGGTGTGGGCTGCCCTCAGCCGTCAGTGGAATGCCATGCAGTTGAGAGAAGGGAACGGACCTTCTCCTCACTGGGACGAAGGGAGTGGAGGTCGGACCTACACAACCTCCCCCTCTCCGCCAGCAGCCATTTCTCTTTCCTCTGGGTGATTAGCTGCGGTGACGTTGATGCTGTTGGGGATTGCGCACGCACGTTCCAAACTCTGAACACTTACCCACGTGCTGAAGGCTGCACTGTGGACCAAGTGACGCATCAACGACTTATCCCAGTGCCCTGCCACCAAGAGTCGCAATGGCTCACACAAATTATGACCCTGAGGCGGATGTTGACGACAGAGCACTCTAAGCCAATAACACGTGGCGTCACTAGTCTACTAGAGCAGGTGAACACTGGATCTCGATGGATTTGAGAAAGACGAAGAGGGACGTCTGATTGAGACGTACAGAATACTGAGAGATCTGGGTTGAGTGGATGTGGAGAAGATAGTAGGAGAGACGGCACATCCTCAGAGTGAAGGAGCAACCCTTTAGAGCTGAGATGAGGAGGAATTGTTTCAGCCGGAGGGAGGTGAATCTGTGAAACTCATGTCACACAGGGCTGTGGAGGCCAAGCCATTGAGTGTATTTAAGAGAGATATAGATAGGCTCTTGATTGGTAAGGGGATCAAAGGATACGGGGAGAAGGGCAGCAAAATGGAGTTGAGAAACATATCAGCCACGATTGGACGGTGGAGCAGATCGATGGGCCAAATGGCCTAATTCCGCTCCGATAACGTATGGTTTTATTGTCTTAAGGAGCACACCCATGGTGCATGCCATATTGGATCCCGAGACTTCTCTCTCTTCCAGCATTGACATTCATTAGCAGAAAGGAGTAATTCTACATCATAGAGTCAAGGAGTCACACAGCACGGAAACAGAGCCTTCAGTCACACTCATCCGTGCCGACCAGTATTCCCAAACTGACTTAGTCCCATTTGCCTGCACTTGGCCCATATCCTTCCAAACCTTTCCTATTCATGTTCCTGTCCAAATGCTTTTTAACCGTTGTGTCTGTACCTGCACCTATCACTTCCACTGGCGGGTCATTCCACGTACAGACCACCCTGTTGTCCCTCAGCTCCTTTTTAAATCTTCCTCCTCTCACCTTAAAATTATGCCTCTCGTTTTGAATTCCTCTACTCTAGCATCAAGACCTTTGCTATTTTCCTTGTCTACAGTCCTCGTTTTATTAACTTCTATAAGATCGCCCCTCAACCTCCTACGCTCCAGTGAATAAATAGTCCCAGCCTATCCAGCCTCTCCTTATAACTCAAGTCGTCCAGTCTCAGGAACATCCTTGTAAATCTATTCTGCACCCTTTCCAATTCAATACTATCCTTCCTACCGCAGGGAGACCAGAACTGTACTAATGAAGAACTTAGGTACATCTGTCTTAAGAACACTGTCCAAAGATGGCCTCATCATCATCTTGTGCAGCTGCAAAATGACACCCCAATTCCTGTACTCAGTGGTCTGAGCAATGAAGGTAAGAGTGCCAAACATCTTCTTTACCACCCTGTCTACCCATGATGCAACTTTCAATGAACAATGTACCAGAACCCCTAGGGCTCTCTGTTCTACAATACTGGTCAGAGCCCTCTCATTAGTTGTAAGTCCCATCTTTGTTAGTTTTACCAAAATGCAATACCTCGCATTTACCCAACTTAAAAGAAAAAAAAGGGGAGGGGGGTGGTTTGCGGTTTAGTGGTTAGCACTGCTGCCTCACAACGCCAGGGACCCAGGTTTGATTCCAGCCTCGGGCGACTGTCTGTGTGGAGTTTGCACATTCTCCCCGTGTCTGCGTGGGTTTCCTCCGGGTGCTCCGGTTTCCTCCCACGTTCCAAAAGATGTGCAAGTCAGGTGGATTGGCCATGTTAAATTGCCCATTGTGTTAGGTGCATTAGCCCGAGGCAAATATGGAGGAGTGGGTCTGGGTGGGTTACTCTTCGGCGGGTCGGTGTGGACTTGTTGGGCCAAAGGGCCTGTTTCCACACTGTAGGGAATCTAATCTAATCTAAACTCAGACCATCGAACCCACTGATCAAGATCCTCTTATAAACTTAGGTAACGTTCTTTATTGTTGACTATGAAACCAATTTGTGTCACCTGCAGAGTTAACAGAACTACATTTCGTCATGCATTAGTGATCCCCTGGTATAAGCCATAGCGTATCAGTCAGAACCTTGAGTTGGCACGGTGCCCTTCGCTATACAATGCCCTGGAGCGTGGGTTTTGACAAGTGGTTCCCCTGGAAGCCTGGGGTGGGTGGAGGGGGGGGGGAGATGACTGACGATCCGTGACAAGGATGCCTGTCTTTTTATTGGAGCTGATGGACCGATCGCTTGCTGATGAACGGTCACAAATTGAGAAAGGCTCAGTGGTTAGAAAGTGGAAATGGGAACCACCAAAGGGAAGCAGTTAAAGAAAATGAAGGCCCGTCGGTGACACATTCAATCGCTGTTCCTTGAATGATTCCAATCAAGCTCTGTGACACCTTGTGGGTGTGATAAATGAACTCATTCTGTGGCAAAGGTAAAGACTGATCTAATGAAACTGCTGTTATGATATGATAATTGTTCATTTAAATACTCTAAATCTTGCCAGTTAGAGGGATGTGTCGCCAAAATTTTAAATCTTGCCCTCATCAGGACCAGTGCCAAATCACCACAACAATTTATACACAGGTAAGGGAAAGGCAGATTGGCCAGTCGCCTCTGTTCAAGGCATTGCCATGGCGATAGAGCAGGAACAATAATTTCCCCACCCCCCCTGGGTCGTTCAAAAAAGGCACAAGACCTGAACAGAAAATGAAGAGTCAATTCTGAAGGTTACCCAGGGGCAAAAGGGATATGGTCCATACGTGCATAAGTCATTAAAGATGGCAGAACAGAGAGAGTAGTTAATAAAGAATAGTGTATTCTAGGAGAAAGTGAGGGCTGCAGATGCTGGAGATGAGTAGAAACGTGTGGCGCTGGAAAAGCACAGCAGGTCAGATGAAGGGCATAGGCCCGAAATGTCCACTCTCCTGCTCCTCGGATGCTGCCTGATTGGCCGTGCTTTTCCAGCGCCCCACTCTTCGATAGTGTATTCTAGCTTTTATTAATAGAGGCATAGGGTACAGGAGCAAGGGTTTTACGCTAAACCTGTATAAGGTACTCATTCAGCATCAACTGGAATGTTATGACCAGTTCTGGACATCACATTGAAAGGGACATTGAAGAAAATTCAGAAGAGGTTTATGACAAGGGCTTCAGAGCTGAGGAACGTCAGTTACGAAGACAGATTGGAGAATGTGGGACTATCTCCCCTGAAAAGGAGAATGGTCAGAGGAGATTTGTTCAAGCGATTCAAAAGCAGGAGGGGCCTGGACAGAGTAAATAGGGAGAAAATGTTCCCACTTGTGAAAGGATTGAGACTGAGAAGCCACAGATTAAAAGTAACTGGCAAAAGAAGCAAAAGTGAGGTGGGGAATAACATTTTCGGCCAGTGGGTGGTTAAGGTGTGGAATGCACTGCCTGAGAGTGGGGTGGAGGCAGCTTCAATTGAAACATTCCGAAGGGAATGAGACTGTTATTTGAAAAGGAACAATGTGCAGAGTGACAGGGAGAAGGCAGGAGGATGACACTCAGTGAATTGCTCATTCAGAGAGCCAGTACAGACAGGATGGGCAGAATGGCTTCTGTGTGCACTGTAACAATTCTGTGATTGTGTGATACCTATCCCTCTATTTTGCAGAAAACAGATACTCTATGTGTGAATGTATGTCACTTCAACCAAGCAGAAATGAGCCACATTACAAGCTTGACTGATTATCTTAAATTAGTTGTTCGTGTAGCTATTAGAACTGTTCAGTTTTCAAAATTGTCGAGCAAGTTACTGCCTAATCAAAGTATCACATCTAACAGTAGATGTGTTGTTTTTTTGGGTTTTGTAAGGACAAACTGGCTGAATGCAGTCTGTACGCTGGTAATTATGAACTCCCAAAGGAACATATTTGATTCGATCAATAATCACTGAGACATACCTGGTATGTACCTTGCATTGTTCTGCCACTGAATTTCATACAAGACACTGCTCAGTTATATAGTAAAGTCATGGAGATGTACAGCACAGAAACTAATCCTTTGGTCCAACTAATCCATGCCAGCCAGATATCCTAAACTTATGAGTCACCACCCAAGTTGATAGGGTTGCTAAGAAGGTGTATGGTGTGTTAGCTTTTATTGGTACAGGGGGTTGAGTTTCAGAACCATGAGGTCATGCTGCAGCTGGACAAAACTCTGGTGCGGCCGCACTTGGAGTATTTATTGCGTCCAGTTCTGGGCACCGCATTATAGGAAGGATGTGGAAGCATTGGAAAGGGTGCAGAGGAGATTTCCCAAGAGGTTGCCTGGTCTGGGAGGAAAGGTCTTATGAGGAAAGGCTGAGGGACTTGAGGCTGTTTTCGTTAGAGAGAAGAAGGTTGAGAGGTGACTTAATTGAGACATATAAGATAATCAGAGGGATAGATAGGGTGGACAAGGAGAGCCTTTTTCCTTAGATGGTGATGGCTAGCACGAGGGGACATAGCTTTAAATTGAGGGGTGATAGCTATAGGACAGACGTCAGAGGTAGGTTCTCTGAATGTTGCAGAGATAGCAACATTGCCTCCACCACACCATCATCCCCACTCGCCACCTCATCCCAGCCCTTACCCTCCAACCCCTACCTTGCCCCACTACCCCACCCCCACATACATCCCTCCTGATGTGTACAACAAGTTGTTGAAAAGCAAAGTTAGTGTAGCGCAATCTAACTTCGTCACAAACGTAGCATCTGCTGTCAGCCCTGGGAATTGGACAGTGTCTGACAGGGAGGCTACACGTAACATATCTCTTATTCTTAAACTGTGCCACCTTCTTCTAGTTTTTCCCATCAGCGCAAACATTGCCCTATATCCCCAGTCAGGTCCCCTCAGAATTTTATATCTTCCAATAGAATTGTCTTCCATATTTCTAAACACTAATGAATACAGTTCCAGCCTGTCTAGTCTTTTCTCATTGGATAACATCCCTTATGCTGGGAATGAGTCAAGTGAAATGTCTCTGAACTGTTTTTTTATTAAACTGCATTTATATTTTCTTTTAAATAAAAAAAGCAGAACTAAACTGCAGAGGGGGTTCCATCACAGTCA
>NC_057720.1:80967386-80988504 GCF_004010195.1 Chiloscyllium plagiosum | reverse complement strand
TGAAAAGGTTGTCTCTTAGATCCCTTTTAAATCTTTCCTCTCTCACCTTAAACCTATGCGCTCTGGTTTTGGATTGGCTAGACCACCATTTATTGCCCATCCCTAATTGCCCTAGACAGCAGTTAAGAGTCAACCGTATTGCTGTGGGTCTGGAGTCACATGTAGGCCAGACCAGGTAAGGATGGCAGATTTCCTTCCCTGAGGGTCATTAGTGAACCAGATAGTTTTGTTTTTTTTCCCTGACAATCAACAATGGTTTCATGGCTGTCTTTCCACTCTTAATTTGCATTTTTTTTAAAAATTGAGGACACATTATGGAGATAGGGTTCGAACCAGGTCCCCAGACCAATGCGTAAGTCTCTGGACTAACAGCCCAGTGATATTATCACTCGTCCATCGCCTCCTCCCCTATGAATGTAAATGTTAGAGGCAGGGATTTGAAACCATCTGAAATCCAACTAAGGCCTCTTGGAGGTCACCAATAGGCCTGACCAATTGGGAGGGTACCACCTGAGGGTAATAACTGACAAACACACAGGTAGGCCCCAAACCTCCTTCCAAACCTGAGGCCTCCATGTCAAGGGCAGCAGAGACATGTGAGGAACAGAGCCACCTGCAGGATCTCCTCCAAGCCACTCACCGTTGGAAATGCACCACCGGGACAAAATGCTGAAAGGTGCCCCTGGGGAGCACTGTGGGTGCCCCTGCATCAGTTCAATAAGGCAGCTCGCTACTACTGTCTCAAAGGGCAAATGATGCTGGCCCGCATCCTGTGAGCGAATTAAAAAAAGATATGAAATAGGACCATTAGACATAGGAACAGAAATTAGGCCATTCAGCCCATCGAGTCTGCTCCGCCATTCAAACATGGCTGCTACGTTTCTCACTCAATTCGCCCGCTTTCTCCTCCTAACCCTTGATTCCCCCAATATTCAAGATCTTACCTATCTCAATGACCCGGCCTCCACAGCCTTCTGTGGCAATGAGTTCCACAGACTCACCACTCTCTGGCTGAGGAAGTTTCTCCCTATCTCCGTTCTAAAGGGTCTTCCCTTTACTCGAAGGCTGTGCCCTCGGGTCCTAGTCTCTCTTACCAACGGAAACACCTTCCCAACGACCACTCTGTCCAGGCCATTCAGTATTCTGTAAGCTTCAATTAGATCGCCCCCTCATCCTTCTGAACTCCATCGAGTATAGACCAAGTGGAGCTCAAACATTCCCCGTATGTTAGGCTTTTCATTCCTGGGACCATTCTCATGAACCTCCTCTGAACACGCTCCAGGGCCAGTACATCCTTCCCATCAAACACTCCCAGGACAGGGACAGCACGGGGTTAGATACAGAGTAAGATTCCCTTTACACTGTCCCCGTCAAACACTCCCAGGACAGGGACAGCACGGGGCTAGATACAGAGTAAAGCTCCCTCTACACTGTCCCCACCAAACACTCCCAGGACAGGAACAGCACGGGGTTAGATACAGAGTAAAGCTCCCTCCACACTGTCCCCATCAAACACTCCCAGGACAGGGACAGCACGGAGTTAGATACAGAGTAAAGCTCCCTCCACACTGTCCCCATCAAACACTCCCAGGACAGGGACAGCACGGGGTTAGATACAGAGTAAGCCTCCCTCTACCCTGTCCCCCATCAAACACTCCCAGGACAGGGACAGCACGGGGTTAGAGACAGAGTAAAGCTCCCTCTACACTGTCCCCATCAAATACTCCCAGGACAGGGACAGCACAGGGTTAGATGCAGATTAAAGCTCCCTCTACACTGTCCCCATCAAACACTCCCAGGACAGGGACAGCATAGGGTTAGATACAGAGTAAGGTTTACTCTACACTATGTAATATATAAAGTGCTGAGTGAACTGCATTATATAAGTGCCAGTGTTCCCCTTCCTTGGTGTGAGCAGATTGCCTCTCTGCTTCCTGCCCTTTGAAGAAACCCCTTTTTTGTCTGCCAAGCTCTCTGCTCCGTGCAACGCCATGGGGGAGAGAGATCCAGAGTGAGTCTGCTGTTGGACAAACCCCCTTCCTGACTGAACGCCTGGGAATGAGGTTTTACAAGACTCTGAAGTATCTCACGTTGCAAGGATTTCTGTCCAATCCCTTGACATCTTACATCGGAGGAAGGAACAACGGCAGGCCATTCGGCCCATCGAGCCTGCTCCACCATTCAGTAAGGTCTGACCTGATCTTAACCTCAGCTCTACATTCCTGTCATGTCTCTCTCCTCTCTGCTTTCTCTTGTTTTACTTTTCACTGCCGTCAGTGCTGGTTTCCAACCCCTCTCCGACCTCCTCAGTCAGCTCTCTGCCTTTGCAAGGGCATTAATCACCCCGCTGCAGCTCTGCCTCTGGCTTGGAGCCTTCCGTGTTAGTTTAAATAAGACGTTTTCCTAATTATTTCAGAGGATGAAGCCAAGGGACCACGGGCTGCGCTGAGGAACCTGTGTGCAGACGTGACTGGGGTACTGATCATGCCAAAGGATCAATAGTTTAGGCTGTGATATCAACACGGAGAAAGACAGGGAGTTATCACCCCACAGTAACAGGCCCCACTGAAACTCCACCATCACCATCACACTGTCAAGATTGCGCCTCTTGCACTCAAGGAGGGGGTCATCGAAGAGCTTTTTGTGACAAGAGTTGCCTCAGTCCGAATGAAGTGCAGGTCTGCTCGGTGATCTCAAAGGTGAAGCCCTTTGGCTTGCCTCCCGAATCTGCAAGTTTCTAAGTTCTCTCTCTCTCTGTCTCTCTCTCTCTCGCGCGACGTCTCTCCCTCCCATGTCTGTGAACTGGAGGTGACAGCGTTTCCCCCATTTTAATACCGCTCTTTCCCCTCCTGGTCAGCCCCTGTCTCAACGCTGGGGATCCAGTGCCCTGCACGAGCCAAGGTTATCGTGCGCCCTTCGACTTCAGGAGGCATCACGCCTCAGCCCTTCCCCAGTCTCTGGCTGGCCCTTGGCGACGGCCTCTCACCCTCAGGCACACGCAACACATTGCACTCTCTGTCAAGGGCGGGCTGACACAACCGGGGAGCCCTGTTCAATCCTTTCTGGGTCAGTTAAAAATATAGGCCATTGAGGCTGACCCGCCCATTCTAGATCATGGCTGACCATCTGCCTCAGCACGATTTTTCTCCCCATCTCCCTGGGTGTCAGGCTTTTGGGTGAAGTTTGGCACCCATTGACCTATCAGCCAATAGGCGGCAGGATCTAGCACTGAGCCACCAAGGAGTCTCTCCCCACCCCCCAATCTGAGAAGGATCTTGACAGTGGGATATTCAACTGTGGAAGCTTCACAGACCGGCCATGGGTCGACTTACCCCCTTCCCTAACCCAGAGTTAGTGAAGCCCCTGGTAGAACACCCCCTCCCCAGTCTAGATTAGGTGGAGGAGGCTGCAAGCCTAGCCCGCACAGGTAAGTACCCACAATGCACTGGCACCCTACGGTGTTTGTAACAACAATATAACATCCAACCTTCTCTCTGCCAAAATGCTTCGGAGGCAGTGCCGCCATGGAATGTCACTGAATGAGCACACTGGAAGCAAATGGCAGTGCTCTGGGGGCTGAGTTGATCATCCCACCACAGTAGATGGTGAGACTTAAATTTGACTCGTGATCAGGAATCGAAAGCTCGTCTTGTGAGTGCTTCCCATGATCTCTGGCATTGGTGACGTCCATCTTCCATCTGATTGAGTAGCATCATTTTCGGAAGGACATCCACTGGCCTTACCTGGTCTGACCTGCATGTGACCTCCCCCCCCCACCCTGAGTCCTCCATTAAAAACCACCTCATAGGCCTTCACTCGAGCTAAGGGGCCACAGTTTACGAGGTCTCCCTTTTAAAGACCGGGGAACTTTTTTCCCGGCCCACAGGGGTCATTAGTGTCTGGGATTCTCGTCCCTGAGGCACAGTGGAGGCTATATGGCTCATTGAGGAGACTCAGGGCTGAGTTAGATGGCCCAAGGAAGTGGGAGGGGAGGGGAATGGAGACTGGAAAGTGATGCTGAGGCTGCAGTCAGATCAGCCACGCTCTTACTGAATCACAGAACAGGCGTAAGGGGCAGAATGGCCTACTCTCGTTCCCGTGCCCTTGGCTGTCCCACGTAACTCTTGACTCCTCTTAGCGATGCAAACCTCAGTTAGTTTCTGATTGTACGGTACAGGTCACTCTGCTGTGACGTGCGTTTTCGTCAACGGGAATTCGCTGTAACGCGATTCATGAATTGGGGACGCCATTTCTAAAGCACAAACATTTAAAATGTGTGTTGGTTGTACTGCGATGACATCGCCTGCGTTGTTTCAAAAGGTGATTCTTCTATAAGGCAGGGTTGCACAAGAACGCAAGCATCCGTATCTACTGATTCCCCAGTACATAATATCTACTAGTTTCTGCCCACACCTTCCTGATGAAGGGCTTATGCCCGAAATGTCGACTCTCCCCCTCCTCCTCGGATGCTGCCTGACCGGCTGTGCTTTTCCAGCACCACACTTTTCCACTCTGCCCACACATTGTCTGCTGGTGCTGACCTTATCCTGTCTGCTGTTTGTAGTTGTAAGAAGTCGATTTCCATTGCCCTCCAAGCAAAGTGCTGTGGGAAATTCGGAAGCAAACACAAAGAATGCTGGAGAAACACAGCAGGTCTGGCAGCATCTGTGGAGAGAGGAACAGAGTTAATGTTTCGAGTCCAAAGACCTTTCTCTGGAACAAAGAAGGTTTGAGACAGACATCTGGACCGGAAGCGTTAATTCTATCTCTCTCTCTCTCTCTCTCTACAAAGGCTGCCAGACTTGCTGGGTTTCTCCAGCATGTTCGAATTGTCTCCAGCTATACAGTTCCTGTCCAGTTTAGCCTCAGCACATGCAGTTCCATTCTCCATGGGCGCCATGGTGGCACAGTGGTTAGCACTGCTGCCTCACGGCACCAGGGATGCGGGTTCAATTCCCCCCTGGGGCAACTGTCTGTGTGGAGTTTGCACATTCTCCCCGTGTCTGTGTGGGTCTCCTCCCACAGTCCAAAGTTAGGTGGATGGGCCACGCTAAGTCGCTCGTAGTGTTCAGGGATGTGTAGGGTTAGGTGCATTAGTCAGGGGAAATGTAGAATAATACAGTAGGGGAATGGGTCTCGGAGGGTCAGTGTGAACCTGTCGGGCTGAAGGGCCTGTTTCCACACTGTAGGGATATTATGATTCTACCAATCAAACTCTGGGTCAGCTTCGTGACGTTATAAATCATCTGCAAGCAGATTAAATTGTTGGGCTGGCCTCCTATGATCCACCTTTGGAGTTCGGAATTGGCCCTTTCCGAATGTTGTGCCGGACTCTGATCCCAGAACAGTGTGTGGGCTTTGAGCAGGGGTTAAGGAGTGACAGTGCAGTCTGGCAAGTTGCTGTACCTCTTCAGGAGCCTTTCCACTTCAAACATCGGCTCAGTAGCAGCGACATCTCCCTCTGGAGTGTTTTCTTACACAGAGAATGCTGGGTATGTGCTGCCAGGGGGGGGGGGGGGGGCGGTGGGACAAGCTGTTACAATAGCAGATACTGCGCTTGACTGAATAAGCCCTGAGGTGGCCTCTGACAGCAAAACTAAGTAACAGCTCCCAGAAGGGAAGGGACGAAGTAATGTTGGGAGGGAGGCAGTGTGTGGCGGTAATGTCACCGGACTCGAAATTCAAAACCCCAGCCAAATAACCGAGGGACAGATGATCGAATGCCACTAAAGATGGCAGATGGTGAAGTTTGAATTCAACGTAAAAATTGCTAGCCTAATGGCGAGCGTGTAACCACCGCTGATGGTAGTTAAAAGCCCCTCTGGTTCAGTCATGTCCTTCAGGGAGGCGAATCCGCCATCTTTGCCTGGCCTGGTTTACATGTGAATTCAGAGAGGTAAAAACAATGACTGCAGATGCTGGAAACCAGATTCTGGATTAGTGGTGCTGGAAGAGCACAGCAGTTCAGGCAGCATCCGAGGACAGGCAAAATCGACGTTTCGGGCAAAAGCCCTTCATCAAGGGCTTTTGCCCGAAACGTCGATTTTGCCTGTCCTCGGATGCTGCCTGAATTGCTGTGCTCTTCCAGCACCACTAATCCAGTACATGTGAATTCAGACCCACAGTATTGTGGTTCACCTTTTAGGGAAAGGTAATAAATGCTGGTCTACCATGTGATGCAACCTTCATCCCATGAACAGATACAAATAAAAAGAGCAGCTGAACCTCTGAAATCCTGTGACTGTGGAGATATTTTAAAGTACATTTAAAAACAAGTCCATGCAGCCTTCAGGCTAGTGACATTCCTATGTTGTGTTGGGATAAATCAGATATATAGAACAATTGGGATGCTATGTTGAGGTTGTACAGGATGTTGGTGAGGCCTTTTAGACTCATAGAGTCATAGAGATATATAAAATAGAAACAGACCCTTCGGTCCAACCCGCCCACCCCAACCAGATATCCCAACCCAATCTAGTCCCACCTGCCAGCACCCGGCCCATATCCCTCCAAACCCTTCCTATTCATATACCCATCCAAATGCCTCTTAAATGTTGTAATTGTACCAGCCTGCACCACATCCTCTGGCAGCTCATTCCATACACGTACCACCCTGTGTGTGAAAAAGCTGCCCCTTAGGTCTCTTTTATATCTTTCCCCTCTCTCCCTAAACCTATGCCCTCTAGTTCTGGACTTTTTTCATTGGAGCGTAGGAAGTTGAGAGAACTGATAGAAGTTTATAAAATAACAAGAGGTATAGGTAGAGTTGATGGTAGTTGTCTTTTCCCTAAGATAGGGAATTTCAAGACTGGGGGGCGTATGTTTAAGGGGAGAGGTTTAAGAGACGTAAGCAGCAAATTGTTTTCCACAGAAGGTGGTTCAACTGTGGAATGAACATTCTGAGGAAGTGGTGGATGTGGGCACAATGCAACATTTGGATGGATACATGAATAGGAAAGGTTTGGAAGGGCTTTTGCCCAAAACGTCGATTCTCCTGCTCCTCGGATGCTGCCTGACCTGCTGTGCGTTTCCAGCACCACTCTGATCTAGACTCTGGTTTCCAGCATCTGCAGCCCTTGTTTTTACCTTGGAAGGATATGGGCCAGGAGCAGGCAGGAGGGACTAGTTTAGCCTGGGATTACAGTCAGTACGGACTGGTTGGACCGAAGGGTCTGTTTCTGTGCTGAAAGACTGTGTGACGATGATGAAGTGGTGAATGCAGGACAGAAAGGGGAGGGGGGAGTGCTGGCGCAGTTAGAAACCTGGTGTTGTATCGTCCACTCCTCAGAAAGGAGGTCCCCTCGACTCCTTCACTGGATTTGGGTTGTGAGGTTCTGGAACTCCTTGCCCCAGAGAGCTATGGGGGCAGAGTCCTTGTCTATACTTAAGGCTGAGGTGGATTCTTGACCAGTCAGAGAAGCAATGGCGACGGGGAAAAGGGGGAGTGAGGAATGTTGGATTAGCCCCGATCCTGTTGAATGGTGGAGCAGGCTTGAGCGGGGCCTGATCCTGTTCCTGTATATTACCATCTCGCCCTCCCTAATCTCTACCTCTGCTGTGCATATCTCCATCATGTCAGGTTGTTGGGGTGGAGGGCGCAGGGCAGTTACAGCAGTGCTGAGCTTATGCCACTATCAGCCCTGGTACTCAGTGCCTGGTGCAGAGAGCTGCCAGTCTCACTTCTCAAACGCTGCCCCCCCCCCCCCCAAGTCTGTCTCATTTGTTTTGACTGCTGCCTGATTTCCGATCTGAAGGCAAACTCCCCTGGGCTCCGCTAATGTTCCCAGAGTAGGCCGAAGCCTCTGAGAGTGAGTGTGTGTGTGTGTGTGGTTGTGTGCATTCAGAATGAAGATGGAGGAGAAACATCAGATTTAACAGTCAAATCAATCAGCAGACAGGCAGCCTGGGGACTCCGTTTCCATTTCTCGAGCCTGCTACACTCGGGTTTCCAGGGAAAGCAGTTCAATTCACAACGGGGCTTCCGGCTGAGAAAGATATTTGAAGAATTGGCCGATTGCCGCAGAGGAGCCTGCGATAGAGCATCGCTGTCGGGGCGATGAGGAGGTCGGCACTTCCGCCATCATTCCTGGGGAACCCTGTCACCACCTCAGATCGACCTGAAAGCCGCTTAGCGAGCGATCTCAAGGAGCGCCTCGGCTTTGCAGAGCAGTCAGTGCAGCAGTCGGACGTTGGCTGCCCGAGATCCTTCGCGCGTCTGCCTGAGCGGGCTGACACAAGGCGTCCATTTGCAGTCTCTCCCCGGGTCTCCGTGACTCCGACAGCGCAGAACGTCCCTTGGAACTCCAACCGGGAGTGGCATCCCAGCCCCAGGACTCGGGGGGGGGGGGGGGACATTTAACCCACGGTCTTCCACTTCAGAGGCGAGGCTGCTCGCGAGGCAAACAAACTAAATCAAGTGAACCCAGCAAAGTAAGACGCTAAAACCCTCCAAAACCACCCATGCGCATAGATAAAACAAAAATAAACAGCTGGAGAAAACAACAGATGTGCAGTGGGAAAGGTGGTAAAACACTTCCGTGGTCTTTCATCCCAGGATTTGGCGGGTTGGTTTTGCAAATTGAAAGGTTTATTTTTCCTCACCCTTCCTTTCTCCAAATGCAACCTCTAGTTTGCAAGAGGTGAGGGGGTGAAAGGGCGCTCAGGAAAGGTCTTTGAGGTATCTAATTCAAGCAGGATCTGCTAAAGGCAAGATAAGCCGCTCTATAGGTTTAAAGTGGCTTACCGCTGAGAAACGAGAGGCCATTTTCTTGGCTGCTGCTGGTTTCTCTTCCAGCCTGAGTGAGCTTGTTCACAACCTGACAACCAATCGCACTTGGGGCAGGCACAGGACCTTTGTCATTGGTTAATGGTCCCGAGTCCAGACCAATCGGCTTCACGTGTCAGCCACACCTTGGTGCCAGTTCGTCTGCACATTTCTGGGACCCACACGACCACGATACCAATGTTCGTAAAAGGTTTCGGGTTTTTAAACTCCCAAAACACGCAGCCAGCCTCGCCCGTCCCTGGGCTTGTGCCTAGTTTCAAACAAAGGCAAAGCACAGGGGATGCTGGAAATCTGAAACAAACATGCTTGGAGAAATGCAGCAGGTTTGGTGGCTACTGTAGAGAGAGAGAGGTGTCTGGTGTTCTCATTTCACTTAACGGTTTTACAAAGCTCAAACAATGAAAAGGAAACAGCGACATAATCGCGATGGGATGATCTGGAAACTGGGTTGGGATACTTGGTTGTTCAGGGTCACAGGGTAAAGTGAAGATGCATTTGTGAGGGGAAGGGGTACTCTCAACCCGAGGCAGTGACTGTATAGCACCTCTGTTAAAGTCAGCGTTATAGGGAAACTGGGGACTGATTGCCTTTGGAGAGTGTATGGACCCAGCGATTGCGAGGCAGCCCCTCCATGTCGAACAGCAGTCCTGCTATTCCCCCGTCACCTTTGGCTTGTTGCTGTGGAAGGGGAGCTGCCAACTGAGAAGCCATCCTGTGAATGTCTATGTCAGCTTGTCCTGAACTGGACCTCACCGCCAGTGCGAAAGAAGGGGTGGCACAGTGGCACAGTGGTTAGCACTGCTGCCTCACAGCGCCAGGGACCTGGGTTCGATTCCAGCCTCAGGCGACTGTCTGTGTGGAGTTTGCACATTCTCCTCGTGTCTGCGTGAGTTTCCTCCGGGTGCTCCGGTTTCCTCCCACAGTCCAAAGACGTGCAGGTCAGGTGAATTGGCCAGGCTAAATTACTCATAGTGTCGAGGGATTTGCAGGTTGGGTGGGTTAGCCATGGGAAATGCAGGGATGGGGTTGGTCTGGTTAGGATGCTCTTTTGAGGTTTGGAGTTGACGGGCCGAATGACCTGATTTCGCACTGGAGGGGATTGTAAAGGACTTAGTAGGTCCCACAGTGCTTGATGACCAGTTACTTTATCCAGAATGCCAATTTGCATACACAGCAAGCTCCCACCAATGGCACCATGCTTGAGCCCGCTTGGTTGGCATTGGCATCAGGCAGGGCATGGGTGAACAGCGTCCTGCCTTTTCTTAGAAATGACGCCATGGGATTTTACTAATGCCATCTTGGAGAGGGTGGGAAGAGGGACCTATGTTCCTTCACGACTTGGTCAGCCGTCCGCCTGTCAGCGAGGGAAGGGCACTGCCTGGTCTCATCACATGGCATACCTGACCAGGCTTCCATTTCCAAGGCATTGGAGCCAATGGATATTTCCGGAGTGAGGGTCAGCGATGTGGACAGAAAGGAAGCAAGCTGGGTTGAGATATGCATTTAGGAACAAGAGGAGGCTGTTCAGCCCATTGAATATAGACTCGGGGGAAGGCCATTCAGCCCCTCGAGCCTGTCCCGCCATTCCAGAAGATCTCAGCTGGTTGTCCACTTCTACGCCATTTCCCTGTATTGTACCTGAATGAGGACATTGATTTTCAGGAATCCATCAGCTTGTGACTTGAACCTACCCAGTGACTGAGACTCTGCAGCCCTCTGAGGTTGAGAATGCCAAAAAGAAATCACCCCCATTCCTTGACATGGCTGACATCTATGAGGTAGGTGGACCCCGTGTGTGAGGAGAGGGTGCAGTGCAGGGGGCAAGATGGGAAGCCGGACAGGACTGGGTTGGAATACTGGAGTACAGAGTGAATGAAGATATGGATATGGGATGTCCCAACAGCACCTGGGTAGAGCTGGGGAGTGAAGTTTGCCAAACAGTTGTGGAGTTGGTTGCTCTTGGTGTACGGGGGCAGTAGGGTGCAAGACACTTGTCTCAGGGTCAAACTGGACATCTGATGATGACACAAGAGCCTTGTCTACAAGTCATGGAGTCATAGAGCATGGAAAGAGACCTTTCGGTCCAACCTGTTCATACCGACCATAGTCCCAGCTGCCTGCGCTCGGCCTAGATCCCTCCAAACCTTTCCTATTCGTGTACTTATCCAAATATCTTTTAAATGTTGTAATTGTACTCACACCCACCACTTCCTCTGGAAGGTCATTCCACACACAAACCTCTCTCTGTGGTTAAAAGGTTGCCCCTTTGTGTCTTTCTCTTGTCACCTTAAGAATATGCTCTCTCGTTTTGAAATCCCCCACCCTGGGAAAAGACATTCACCTTATCTGTACCCCTCATGATATTACAAACTCTATCAGGTCATCCCCAACCTCCTACCCTCCAGTGAAAGAAATCCCGGCCTATCCAGTCTCTCCTTATAACTCAAGCCCTTCATTCCTGGTAAATCTCTTCTGAACTTTCTCCAGCTTTAATAATATCCTTCATATAACAGGGAGACCACAACTGGACACAGTGCTCTAGAAGAGGCCTCACTGACATCCCTTACAACCTTAATGTAACATCCCAATTCTTACACACAAAGGTCTGAGCGAAATGTCCTATCTACTTCTGATGTAAACTTCAAAGAATTATGGACCTGGTATTAGGTCTCTCTGACCTACAACACTTCCCGAGGCCTTGCTTTTGATTATATAAGCCCTGCACTTGTTTGTTTTACCAAAATGCGAAACCTCGCGAGATGTTGCTAGCATTCAGTGCTCATCTCTAAGTGCCCTATAGATGGCGAAGGACACAGCTCCTTCAGCCGCTGTGGAGTAGGCATGTCCCAATGCCTTCCTTCCTTGATAGACTGTGTCACCTGGCTGGACCATTCCAGAGCCAGCCCCATCACTGTGGGTCTGGAGTCACAGGAAGGCCAGACCAGGTAAGCAGATTAACATCCACTGAAGGCCACTGGTGAATGGGGTGGGTTTGATCAGTTGAACAGCAGTTGGGTGGTTTCCTGGTTGTTATAATCGAGACCCAGCATGTTATTCCAAATGTACTGAATCCCGCAGCTGAGTAACTGATGCCAGGAGAGCCCTCCATTTTAGGTCCCAGCATATGACAGGTTTTTACTGTCAGCTTTAACATCAGCTGCTGGTTTGACAAGCTGTGAAATGTAGTTCCTACGCCTCTCTTCCTTGTTCCTAGCTTGCCTCCTTTAATACGCTCCTTAAAGCCTCTTCCACTATACTTTGGATCATCTGACTATTAACACCAGAGGTGTTAAATTGTGTCTGATGACCATATTATAGGTTGGAAATGGGGAGTTGCAATGGGACCTGGGTGTCACTGAAAGTCAGCGTGCGGAGCAGCGGGCGGTGAAGGAGGTAAATGGTACTTTGGCCTTCATAGGGAGAGGATTCGAGTCCAGGAGCAGGGATGTCTTGCTGCAAATGGACACAGCCCTTGCTGAGACCACACCTGGTGTATTGTGTGCGGTTTGGGTCTCCCTGTCTGAGGGAGGATGCTCTGGTTACAGAGGGAGCGTGACAAAGGTTTACCAGACTGGTTCCTGGGATGGCAGGACTCACCTCTGAAAAGAGTAAGGACTGTATTCGTTGGAATTTAGTAAAATGAAAGCTATAAAGTTCTAACAGGACTAGACAAGGTAAACCCAGGAAGATGACCGGGTCACAGTCTTAAGGATATAGCATTATGGACTGAGATGGGGAGAGATGTCTTCACCCAGAGAGTGGGAGAGCCTGTGGAATTCTCTGCCACAGAAAGTGGGTCAGGGCCAAAACATTAAATGCTTTCAAGAAAGAACTAGGTATAGCTCTTAGGGCTGAAGGGATCAAAGGTTATGGGGAGAAAACAGGAACAGGGGGACTGAGTTTGTATGATCAGCCACCATCTTATTGAATGGGGGAGCAGGGTCAAAGGGCTGAATGGCCTCCTCCTGCCCCTGTGAAGGGCCTCGGGCACGGCAAAAGGTTCTACCTAAATGCAAAACAGCGTTGTTGTCGGTGGTTCTGCCAGCTGTGTTGTCTGTGCGCTGCGGTTGACTCCAAGGCAATTGAGAAAAGAAATGAAGGGGTGATGAAGGATGAGACCGAGAGAGAGATGGAGGGACACACAGACTGATGTCAGTTGGCAGGGATGGTAACTTGTCTCATCTCACTCGGCAACTGTGAGTCAAGTGGAGCTCACCCGGGGGATGGTTTTTGATGGGAGCCCTCCTCTGCTCATTGCCCGTTGTACTCGTGGTGTGCCACTTGGGATTAATCTCTCTTGTACTTCTCCTGGCGTTGCCCATGGTGATGAGATCCCGTGCCTCCGATCCTGCGGGCCCCTGATTGCTGGAGGTGGGGATGCAGAATGGCAGGTAGGCCTGAAAAAAAAGGCAAAGGCCCACCCTCAACTGTTGTCACGGCAATTAGGCCCCCTGACAGAAAAACACCCAAACATCCAAAGGGAGTTGGCGTACAGAGACACAAACAAGAAAGACCCAGGAACATCTTTCAGGGGAACCCTGAGGGGTGTCCTTATAGAGGTTTATAAAATCATGGGGGGCAGGGATAGGATAAATAGACAAGGTATTTTCCCTGGGGTGGGGGGGCAGTCTAGAACTAGAGGACATTGGTTTAGGGTGAGAGGGGTAAGATATAAGGGGCAACGTTTTCATGCAGAGGGTGGTACGGGTATGGAATGAGCTGCCAGAGGATGTGGTGGAGGCTGGTACAATTACAGCATTTAAAAGGCATCTGGATGGGTATATGAATAGGAAGGGTTTGGAGGGATATGGGCCAGGAGCTGGCAAATGGGACTAGATTGGGATATCTGGTCGGCATGGACGGGTTGGACTGAAAAGGTCTGTGTCTGTGCTGTACATCTCTATGACTATATTAAAGTCTCCTTGTCTCTTTATGGGTTGCCTAGTTCTAGATTGTATCCCAAGATGAAACTTCCTTTCCACATTCCGTTCACCCCACCCCAAAACACGTTTACCTCCCTAGCGGACCCCTTGATTGGCGATTCATCCACCGCCCACGTGACAATAACTTTGCATTTGCGCAGCGCCCGGTCACTGGGGTAACCGGTTCCCCAGTCAGGTCGAGCCTTGAGGGGATAAGTGTCTGTCACAGAGTCATAGAGTCACGGAGATGTACAGCACGGAAGCAGACCCTTCAGTCTAACTCAAGACATCCGAAATTAATCTAGTCCCATTTGCCAGCACTTGGCACCGTTGGAACACCGCAAAGACCAAAGGAAGTCCGGGGGTGAGATGTGGGTCCATCAAACACTCCCAGGACAGGGACAGCACAGGGTTAGATACAGAGTAAAGCTCCCTCTACACTGTCCCATCAAACACTCCCAGGACAGGGACAGCACAGGGTTAGATACAGAGTAAAGCTCCCTCTACACAGTCCCCCAGGGTTAGATACAGAGAAAAGCTCCCTCTACCACTGTCCACCATCAAACACTCCCAGGACAGGGACAGCACAGGGTACAATACAGAGTAAAGCTCTATCTACACTGACTCGCTCAAACACTCCCAGGACAGGTACAGCACGGGGTCAGATACAGAGTAAAGCTCCCTCTACACTGTCCCCCCATCAAACACTCCCAGGGCAGGGACAGCACAGGGTTAGATACAGAGAAAAGCTCCCTCTACACTGACCACCCATCAAACACTCCCAGGACAGGGACAGCATGGGGTGAGATACAGAGTAAAGCTCTCTCTACACTGTCCACGCATCAAACGCTCCCAGGGACAGGGACAGCACGGGGTTAGATACAGAGTAAAGCTCCCTCTACACTGTCCCCTATCAAACACTCCCAGGACAGGGACAGCACAGGGTTAGATACAGAGTAGTGCTCCCTCTATACTGTCCCCCATCAAACACTGCCAGGACAGGGACAGCACAGGGATAGATACAGAGTAAAGCTCCCTCTACACGGACCCACCATCAAACACTCCCAGGACAGGAACAGCATGGGGTTAGATGCAGAGTAAAGCTCGCTCTACACTGTCCCCCCATCAAACACCGCCAGGGACATGGACAGCACGGGGTGAGATACAGAGTAAAGCTCCCTTGACATTGTCCCCCCATCAAACACTCCCAGGACAGTGACAGCACAGGGTTAGATACAGAGTAAAGCTCCCTCAACACTGTTCCCCCATCAAACACTCCCAGGACAGGGACAGCACAGGGTTAGATACAGAGTAAAGCTCCCTCAACACTGTTCCCCCATCAAACACTCCCAGGACAGGGACAGCACGGGGTTAGATACAGAGTAAAGCTCTCTCTACACTGTCCCCATCAAACACTCCCAGGGACAGGGACAGCACAGGGTTAGATACAGAGTAAAGCTCCCTCTATACTGACCCCCCATCAAACACTCCCAGGGACAGCGACAGCACGGGGTTAGATACAGAGTAAAGCTCCCTCTACACTGTCCCCATCAAACACTCCCAGGGACAGAGACAGCACAGGATAAGATACAGAGTAAAGCTCCCTCTACACTGTCCCCCATCAAACACTCCCAGGGACAGGGACAGCACAGGGTTAGATACAGAGTAAAGCTCCCTCTACACTGTTCCCCTTCAAACACTCCCAGGACTGGGACAGCACGGGGTTAGATAAGCCGTAGAGCTCTCTCTACACTATTGGCATAAGGTGCTCCCAGGACAGGGACTGTAGGGGCTTAGACACAGAGCAAGGCTCCCTGTACACTGTCTACATCAAGTATATGGTGCAGGGACAGCACATACAATGCCTCTAAGACTAAGTGATCTGAAGAATATTGTCTTGCTTCCTCGTAAAGATTGACAGATTGGCCCCAAAGTGGAAAATCGCATGGCTTTGAAAGCCAGTTCCCTGATATAAAAGTTTATGAGGCCAGTTCACAATGAATCTATTTACAGTGACAAGGCTTCCCTTTGGCTGTCCTGGGAACCTGGCCCGCACGCTTTAGTGGCCCACTGTGGTTGTTTAAACTTTATTAGACCTGACTTGTAAAGGCTCCACACGTATATTACTCAGCCAAGATGGATTCTTTCGCTAAACAGATTTTTCTTTTCGCTTGCCACTTTACAGACAGCCTTGGAATGGAGCTGAGTTTATTCGTCAAACGGTATCAGGAGTGAAGCAAAGTGAGGGTCCAGCGTTAAGTGGATAGTGAGAGCAGGGTGTAAGAGACGGGATTGAAGTGCATGGGACATTAAAAACCGAATCCTACTCCTTTTCTCATCACTACAAAGTCTTCTATCAGGATAAACTGAGGCCTTTGTACATATTAAGGTCCTTTTAAAGACCCAAACTATTTCTGCAGGGGCAGCCATTTTAGACCCTCTTGATCCCCTCCATGAGAGACAATGACCTCTTTGACCCTCGACCCTGTGTCGCACGTTGCTTCTGTGGCTGTTTCTTCATCGTTCCCTCATCTTCACCTTTGACCCCGGACACTCTCAGTTGTTGGCCTGACTTTGGACATTTCGATCTGAGGTCCATCAAGTTGCGTCGAGGTCGGGAGTCGTTGAGTGTATTTTGCTGGACAGTTAGTTTCCCCGTCCATCCCCAAGTCTGGCTGGAGAAACTAGCTGTCCTCCAAAATATGTCCAATGACTTCCCTAACCCCAACTATAACCCTTTCTCTCCAACTTTGCTGAAGACCTTGATTGAATTACCACCTCCCGGATCCGTGCTGCTCCTCCCCTTGAATGCCAATCCCTCTCGGAGTTACCGACGGCGTGCTCTGTGTTTGTGACCCTTGCTGTCAATGCTGCCTCTTCCCTGAGGCCTTCAAGAGGACATTGGATGCCTACTCGGATTGGGCTCTGGGGAAAAACAGCCAGAGATTGGCACTAGCAATTACTGATGGTTTGTAGAGCTGATCCGTTTGTTGCCCGTCCTTAATTGCCCTTGGTCAGGGTTGCCTGGTTGACTTCTTCACAGGGTAACGAACCAAATCTCAGCCACATGTAGGCCAGACCAGGGATGGATGGCAGATTTCCTTTCCCAAAGGGCATCAATGAGCCAGATAGGTGTTTGTAACAATGGATATTAGTTTCAATTCAGAGGGAGACAAAGCCCTAATTGTATTATCACCAAACCATTAATCCGGAGACCTAGGTAATGTTCTGGGTTCGGGTTTGAATCCTGCCACAGCAAATGGGGAAATTTGAATTCAACAAAAATCTGGAATTAAAAGTCTAATGAAGACCATGAATCCATTGCCAATACATCAGGTTGACTAAACCTTACCTGGTCTGGCCTACCTGTGACTCCAGACTCACAAGCAATGTGGTTGACTCGTAACTGCCCTCTGGGCAGTTATGGGTTTGTAATAAATGCTGGCTTAGCCAGAGATGCCCACATCCCGTGAATGAATACAAATTTAAGATCTTATTGAATTGAGATTCCATTGGATGTTCTGGGTAGGGGTTCAATATTAACAGTGGCATTGACCCAGACCAGCAAAACGTAACGTTGCAAAAACAAAAGTGACGCATTTGGGCCATTACTTGTGATTGACTCATGGGACGTTGGCGCTGCTGACTGGCCAGTATTTCTTGTCCGTTCCTGGTTGCCCTTGAGAACATGGTGGTGGTGCTGCCTTCTTGAACCACTGCTGTCCCTGTGCTGTCGGTGGACCCACGGCTCCCTGGGAGGGGACTTCTGGGATTTTGACCCGGGTGGCAGTGAGTTTCCAGGTCAGGTTGGTGAGTGGCATGGAGGGGAGCTTGCAGGTGATAGTGTTCCCATGTATCTGCTGCCTTTGACCTTCTGGATGGAGGTGGTCATGGGTTTGGAAGGTGTTGGTGAGTTTGGTGTCACCCAGAATATCAAAAGTAAGCGCTATGACGGACTGCCTCGCCTCTAAAAAGAGCAGTAGACATTGTCTACATGAACTTTGTAAAGTCTTTGACAAGATGATGGACTAATTAACAAAGTTAGATCATACAAGATTCAAGGAGAGCTTGCCAGTTGGACACAAAATTGATGGTAGGAGACAGAGGGTGGTGGTGGGAGGTTGTTTTTCAGGCCAGAGGCCTGTGACCACTGGGACCAGTGCTGGGTCCATGTTGTTGGTCATAAATGATTTGGATGAGAATTTAGGAGGCAGGGTTTGTAAGTTTGGGGATGACACCAAGATTGGTGGTATAGTGGGCAGTGAAGATGGTTATCTAAGATTACCAAGAGATCTTGATCAATGGGCTGAGGAGTGGCGGATGGAGTTTAATTTGGATATTGCATTTTGGTAAAACAAACAAGAATATGACTTATACGGTTAATAGTAGGACCCTGGGTGATGTTGTCCAACAGAGAGACCGAGGGGTTCAGGCAACTGACTGTGTGGAGTTTGCACATTCTCCCCGTGTCTGTGTGGGTTTCCCCCGGGTGCTCCGGTTTCCTCCTACAGTCCAAAGATGTGCAGGTTAGGTGAATTGACCATGCTAAATTGCCCGTAGTGTTAGGTGAAGGGGTAAATGTAGGGGAATGGGTCTGGGTGGGTTGCTCTTCGGCGGGTCGGTTTGGACTTGTTGGGCCGAAGGGCCTGTTTCCACACTGTAAGTAATCTAATCTACATATTTCTTTGAAAATTGTGTCACAGATAGACAGGTTGGTGAAGAAGACGTTCAGCAGACTTGCCTTCATTGGTCAGAGCATTGAATATTGGAGTTAGGACATCATATCGCAGCTGGAGAAACTGCTGGCAAGGCCACTTTTGGAGCACAGTGCACAATTCTGGTCACCCTGTTATAGGAAGATTACTATTAAATTGGAGAGGGTTCGGATAAGATTCACCTGGACGTTGCCAGGACTGGAGGGTTCGAGTTTTAAGAATAGGCTGGGAGTTTGTTTTCGAAGAAGGTGGCTGAGGGTGACCTCAGAGAGGTTTATAAAATGATGAGGGGCAGAGATAAGGTGAATAGCAAAGGTCGTTTCCCCAGGGTGGGGAGGTTCAAAACTACGGGGCATACTTTAAGGCGAGAGGAGAAAACTTTATAAGGGACCTGAGGGGCAAACACAGAGGGTGGTTCGTACATGCAACAAACTGCTCGTGGAAGATGCGGGTACAGTTACAACATTTAAGAAATTTTTGGACCAATATCTTTTGCTACAGGGGGCTATTTTAGTTTGGGAAGTTTGGTCGGCGTGGATGAGTTGGATGAAAGGGTGTGTTTACGTGCTGTCTAACTCTGTGACCGCAATCCCCATTTGGTCCTGCCCTTCCACTTGCAGGTGAGTCTTGGTCTGTGTAACCGATTCATGCCAAGAACCTCAGCCACGCTCACACGAGCCATCTTCAGAAGCTTCTGGAAATCAGGCCTCAGCAGCAAACGCTGAGCCGAGCTGGCCTGCCGAACACCCGCGCCACATTGAGACGGTCACAGCTGGGCTGGGCTGGTCAAAACGCTGCTCTGGACAGCGTGGGTCTGGGATGCCTCCTCATGGCGGTTATAGGAAGTGCTATACGGATCCATTCTGGAGGCTCGCCTGAGCTTTGAAACCGACTTCGAGGGCTGCGAGAGATTTCCCAGGATCACCACACCTCGCAGCCAAATAACGACTGGCGCGCCCTTGTTCAAAAGCTCCGCGTGTCAAAGGCAGAGAAAATACAGGGATAGGAATTCCCTAGACAGGAATTCAATTATCCGCTGTACCCTGCTCTGGCCTTAGTGATCACCTGAGTAGGATCAGAGCGGTGCTGGAAAAGCACAGCAGGTCAGGCAGCATCCGAGGAGCGGGAAAATCGACGTTTCGGGCACTTGGGTACCCAACAGAGCCCAAACACACACTCAACGATGGACACGATCATCTTCCCTTTGAAGAATAAGCAAGAAGAGACCTCAAATTTTGTCATCCCTCATTTTGTTTTCCACATTCACTTCGGCGTGAGTCTGTCTGGTGCTTTCCAAGTTAAAAATCACACAACACCAGGTTATAGTCCAACAGGTTTATTTGGAAGCACTAGCTTTCGGAGCGACGCTCCTTCATCAGGTGGTTGTGGAGTGTAAGCCTGTAAGACACAGAATTTATAGCAAAAGGTTACAGTGTGATGTAACTGAAATTATATATTGAAAACGACCTGGATTGTTTGTTAAGTCTCTCGTCTGTTAGAATGGCCGTGTCTTTTCAGTTCTTCCATGTGTCAATCGCAAAACGTTTTTTAAAAGTTACATTCTCAAGTGAACTTTAACAATTGGTGTCATGTTGGCCCAGATAATGTATTGAAGGTGCAAGCTGCCTTGTGTGAGACTGTCTGTGCCCCAATGGTCAGACTGATTTTAATCTAAAAAAACGGATTTATAGAATCTTACATGGATTCACGCAGTTTTTGATCAAAGTAAAATATACAATGCAATGGAGCTTTCCAGATGGTTATTGTTCATGATGGGGAGCGCCATAAAGGCACGTGGTTAACCAGTCGTTTTGAAAGAAGATTGTCAATGTTTCTAGTCCAGTGGCCCAGAAACATTAACTCTCTTTCTCTCTCTTGTCTGTGGATGCTGCCAGACCTGCTGAGTTTCTCCAGCACTTTCGGTTATTGTCTCAGATCTGCAGTTCTTCGAATCATTCTGGCATTTAAGACAACTCCTGGCCGTTTCTTAAATAATGCCAAGGGATTTGCAAAGACACGAGAACCTCTGAAAATCATTCATGGGGTGAGGGGCCTCACTGGCTCAGCAGTATCTGTTACCCATCCCTAATTGCCCCAGAGAGTGGTTAAAAGGCAACCACTTATAGCCAGATTACATAAGGACAGTGGGTTTCTGACTGTGAAAGGACGTGGTGAACCAGATGGATTTTCACCACAATCAATGCTGTTTACATAGTCACCATCCGTGAGACAAGATTTCAATTCCAGGCGTTTTCAAATTTATTAACTTTAATGGTGATAAGTGTTGAAACTGTATCTCAAAGGATTTAAGCTGGGACTCTGCTTTACTAGTGCAGAGGTGAAATCACAATACCACCTTCCCCCGAGGTATAGTGGACAGTGAAGGAGGTTACGTCAGTGTACAACCATGACCAGATGGACCAGTGGGCCGAGGAATGGCAGATGGAGTTTAATTCAGATAAATGCGAGGTGCTGCATTTTGGAAAGGCAAATCAGGGCAGGACTTATACACTCATTGGTAAGGTGCTGCTAAACAAAGAGACCTTGGAGTGCAGGTTCATAGCTCCTTGAAAGTGGAATCACAGGTAGATAGGATAGTGAGAAGGGCATTTGGTATGCTTTCCTTTATTGGTCAGAGTATTGAGTACAGGAGTTGGGAGGTCATGTTGCGGCTGTACAGGACATTGGTTAGGCCA